>NC_090439.1:822907181-823209140 GCF_031143425.1 Pleurodeles waltl | reverse complement strand
AAAAGGGGTAAGTTTTAAGTACAACATAAAAAACACAATATAAGTTAAAAAGTGTATTAAATTGGCTGGACAACAATGCGTCACCTAATTATATACTACTGTCATCCATTAAGTATAAATGTTTGAGCTACAGATTGCAATTCCCACTACAGATAGTACGCAAGATTAAAATCAGTAGTTTAAGATTTTTTGTCTAAAATGCCAAATGGCTTCAAAATACTTCGCTAGGAAACATGCCATCTTCACGTTTGGGTCCGATTTAAATATCCTGAGGGCTGGCAAACAGTTCCTAAGGCCCATGGATTTGCATAGCGGCACAATCCAACGTGTTCTCTGATTAAAATACACGGGACATTGAAAAAGGACATGGAGAACAGATTCATCGGTCCCACATCACATTGGACATAGCTTGGAATGGTTATCAAACTTAGTCCATTTATAAGTTAAAGTGTGTAAGGGAAGGGACCCTAGTCTGAATCTGATGTAAAGTGCGCGTGCAAATGGGGATAATATTGCATCCATATAATGCTCAAACTCATAATGACATTTCATTTGTAGAAAGCTATCAGTCATAGTAGAGTTGGAGACTTCTGCTAAATTAGTTATTTGGACATTCAGCCAATAGGCATCCTTCACAATCTTGACAGCATTTTTTTGGAATAAGAGAGGGCTCTGACCAATAATTTCCCAGCCCAAGATTATTGAAGGTTTTTTCCAGATAAGTGCACCATCTGATTTTATTAGTAGTGCTAGTGCTCATCAAATTATTCAACCAATCACGATACGGGCTGAAAATATCCGATGACCAAATCCGGATCCAATGTTATAGCGGTCTTAAGGCAGCAGAACGTGAAATAGAATGGAGGTTTAAATCCATCCGAATTGGCAGAGTAGGGGTACTAGTAGGTACTTTTAACAAAGTCTTTAGAAAGGAGTTTTCAGCTCTATCTAAAACCTCCAAGTTGCAATGACCCCATAGCTCTGCTCCATACATGGCTCCCCCTCTTGCTTGGATTTTATACATTTCCATAGCGGGGGTGTTAGCAAATTTGGAAGACCTCGCTGCATATCTCACGATGCCGCTCGACTTTTGCTTTGAACTCATAGATGATTTTAATAAGCGGGCATGCCATTTGTGGGAATCCTCCAATTTAATCCCTAAATAGTCAAAGTCACTGACTCTTTCCAATGTAACACCCTCCAAATAAATGTGTCTCTTCGTTTTAAGTCTTCTGTCCCCAAGTACCATATACTTGGTTTTAGTTGAGTTGATTTCCAGGCCGTGGTCTTTGCAAAAGCTCACAAACTTTGTGAGCAAGTTAGAAAGGCCAACGGCCGTTTGAGATAGTAGCAAGGTGTCATCTGCAAATAACAGGGATGGGGTCTTTAGACCTCCTATTCTGGGGGCTTCATTGATACAATCCAATTGGTAAGGGATACATGCATTTATAAGTAAAAGAAAAAGAGTAGGAGCCACCACACACCGCTGCCTCACCCCTCAACCTATTGGGATCTCAGTTGTTAGTTCTCCCTTTGGCCCCCATCGAATTCTGGCAAAGCTGTCAGAATACAAATCTTTAATTATATTCAACATAGGCCCCAGCACCCCTATTTTGCTCATGACCTCCCATAGTCTGCAGCGTGGGACAAGATCAAATGCGGACTTTAGGTCTACAAATGCCACAAAGAGTTTCCCTGTATCTGCATCCACCGTTTTCCATTTAATGGTAAGGAAGCGAAATACCTGGTCAATTGTACTTATTTTGTTCCTGAAGCCCGCCTGGAGATGACTAAGTACTTGATTGTCTTCAATCCAATCTTTTAGCCTGCTTAATATCTGATAGCAGAAAACGTTTGTAAATTGTCCAGAAGACTAATGGGCCTGTAATTTCCTGGGATTCTCCTCTCTCCTTTCTTGTGCATAGGGACAATAATTGCTCCCCTCCAGGATGGGGATAAATTCTACTTGCCAAGACAGCATTTGAGACCCTATTAACATAAGGGCCCCAATGATTCATGTCCGATTTAAACATATCCAAAGGAATGCCATCTGGCCCTGGGGCCTTTCCTAATTTTTGGGCCTTGATGGCAAGCTCGGTTTCTTTCAGTGTGAATGGTGGCAAAGTGTCCGAGCTCAAGTACAGATATGATGGATCGTCACAATTTATAATGGCATGGTCAGGTACAAGACCATACAGCTCCGTAAAATAGCAAGACCAGGTTTCTGGGGTATATGGCACATTGCCTCAGAGCTTGATTACAGCCATTTCTGGCCACCAGGGACCAAAAACGTTTAGAGTTTGAGTCCCTGGCAGCCTGAGCTAGTTCTTTCCATGACATCACTTCCCAGTTGTTTTTACTATGCTTAAGTATGGAAGCATAATTACGTCTAGCCTGAGTTATCTTATCTCTATCTTTAGATCTTATTGCTTTTATCAAGGAGCTCTTGGCCTTCCTACATCCCTTATCAAACCACCTAAAGTTGGAGTGAGCTCCTGAATGGGTATTATCCCGGATCGTTTTGAGGAATAACTCTTTAAGGCCAAGAAAAAGTTTGAGATGCAAGTTCATAACCTCGAATGGGGTATACGAGGTAGCGCCAACAAATAACTGATGGGTAGAGACAAGGACACACAATTTGCCCCATAATTTGTGCACGTTTTTAAGAGACTCCCATCTCACCACACGCTTGTTTTTTGACACCTCCAATGCTTTAGGGGCAACATTGTCAGGGGGACACACAATATTAAAAAAAAGCTGACTGTCATAATACTTAGAGGGGGGCATGATCACTAGTATGTTAATTTCCCACTCCTAAATCTTTTATAAAGAGCCAGATCCTCATATCAATAAGAACAAAATCCAGGATGCTACTGTATGACCCTCTTAAAAAGGTTGGTTTGGCAGGGATGTCAGAGGGGAAGCGCCCGTTGCCTGGATGGAGACCCTAAGATAACATAAGGTCAATAATCTGAAGAGCCCTGTTGCTAGTTTTAGGGGGTGTCGTCTGAGCAGAATAGGGGGGAATATTCCATATAAAGTCTTCTGACTTTGTGGCCTTTGAGAAAGCTGGGTTGGGCTCAATAGATGCATTGAAATCTCCAGCTATAATAATATAATGCGTTGGATAAAAGTCCAATAAAAAAGAATTCAACATCTGAATAGTGGGCGACAGCTGGTTAAGAAGATCAGGTCTATTATAAATGTTAATGCACAAAACAGGAGGGCCTTGGTTAGACTCTATAACTATAGCCAGAATATCAGAGGAGTCCATGTATATTTCCCTTACACCACCTACCTCAGCCATTCTTATCCAGGGAACGAGTCCCCCTGCTGCTCTGCCAGCAGGAGACTATTTTGCTTCTTTAAAAAAGGAGAAGAACCCCTGTCTATACACACTGTGAGTGACCTAAGTTTCCTGAAACATACATGTAAAGAAATGGCTCCCTGTTGCAGTTACCCCCCACTTTTTGCCTGATACTGATGCTGACTTGACTGAGAAGAGTGCTGGGACCCTGCTAACCAGGCCCCAGCACCAGTGTTCCTTCACCTAAAATGTACCATTGTATCCACAATTGGCACACCCTGGCATTCAGATAAGTCCCTTGTAACTGGTACTTCTAGTACCAAGGGCCCTGATGCCAAGGAAGGTCTCTAAGGGCTGCAGCATGTCTTATGCCACCCTAGAGACCCCTCACTCAGCACAGACACACTGCTTACAAGCCTGTGTGTGCTAGTGAGAACAAAATGAGTAAGTCGACATGGCACTCCCCTCAGGGTGCCATGCCAGCCTCTCACTGCCTATGCAGTATAGGTAAGACACCCCTCTAGCAGGCCTTACAGCCCTAAGGCAGGGTGCACTATACCATAGGTGAGGGTACCAGTGCATGAGCATGGTACCCCTACAGTGTATAAACAAAACCTTAGACATTGTAAGTGCAGGGTAGCCATAAGAGTATATGGTCTGGGAGTCTGTCAAACACGAACTCCACAGCACCATAATGGCTACACTGAAAACTGGGAAGTTTGGTATCAAACTTCTCAGCACAATAAATGCACACTGATGCCAGTGTACATTTTATTGCAAAACACACCCCAGAGGGCACCTTAGAGGTGCCCCCTGAAACTTAACCGACTGTCTGTGTAGGCTGACTAGTTCCAGCAGCCTGCCACACCAGAGACATGTTGCTGGCCCCATGGGGAGAGTGCCTTTGTCACTCTGAGGCCAGTAACAAAGCCTGCACTGGGTGGAGTTGCTAACACCTCCCCCAGGCAGGAGCTGTGACACCTGGCGGTGAGCCTCAAAGGCTCACCCCTTTGTCACAGCCCAGCAGGGCACTCCAGTTTAGTGGAGTTGCCCGCCCCCTCCGGCCACGGCCCCCACTTTTGGCGGCAAGGCTGGAGGGAACAAAGAAAGCTACAAGGAGGAGTCACTGGCCAGTCAGGACAGCCCCTAAGGTGTCCTGAGCTGAGGTGACTCTGACTTTTAGAAATCCTCCATCTTGCAGATGGAGGATTCCCCCAATAGGGTTAGGATTGTGACCCCCTCCCCTTGGGAGGAGGCACAAAGAGGGTGTACCCACCCTCAGGGCTAGTAGCCATTGGCTACTAACCCCCCAGACCTAAACACACCCTTAAATTTAGTATTTAAGGGCTACCCTGAACCCTAGAAAATTAGATTCCTGCAACTACAAGAAGAAGGACTGCCCAGCTGAAAACCCCTGCAGCGGAAGACCAGAAGACGACAACTGCCTTGGCTCCAGAAACTCACCGGCCTGTCTCCTGCCTTCCAAAGATCCTGCTCCAGCGACGCCTTCCAAAGGGACCAGCGACCTCGACATCCTCTGAGGACTGCCCCTGCTTCGAAAAGACAAGAAACTCCAGAGGACAGCGGACCTGCTCCAAGAAAAGCTGCAACTTTGTTTCCAGCAGCTTTAAAGAACCCTGCAAGCTCCCCGCAAGAAGCGTGAGACTTGCAACACTGCACCCGGCGACCCCGACTCGGCTGGTGGAGATCCGACACCTCAGGAGGGACCCCAGGACTACTCTGATACTGTGAGTACCAAAACCTGTCCCCCCTGAGCCCCCACAGCGCCGCCTGCAGAGGGAATCCCGAGGCTTCCCCTGACCGCGACTCTTTGAACCTAAAGTCCCGACGCCTGGGAGAGACCCTGCACCCGCAGCCCCCAGGACCTGAAGGACCGGACTTTCACTGGAGAAGTGACCCCCAGGAGTCCCTCTCCCTTGTCCAAGTGGAGGTTTCCCCGAGGAATCCCCCCCTTGCCTGCCTACAGCGCTGAAGAGATCCCGAGATCTCTCATAGACTAACATTGCGAACCCGACGCTTGTTTCTACACTGCACCCGGCCGCCCCCGCGCCGCTGAGGGTGAAATTTCTGTGTGGGCTTGTGTGTCCCCCGGTGCCCTACAAAACCCCCCTGGTCTGCCCTCCGAAGACGCGGGTACTTACCTGCAAGCAGACCGGAACCGGGGCACCCTCTTCTCTCCATTCTAGCCTATGCGTTTTGGGCACCACTTTGAACTCTGCACCTGACCGGCCCTGAGCTGCTGGTGTGGTGACTTTGGGGTTGCTCTGAACCCCCAACGGTGGGCTACCTTGGACCAAGAACTAAGCCCTGTAAGTGTCTTACTTACCTGGTTAACCTAACAAATACTTACCTCCCCTAGGAACTGTGAAAATTGCACTGTGTCCACTTTTAAAACAGCTATTTGTGAATAACTTGAAAAGTATACATGCAATTTTGATGATTTGAAGTTCCTAAAGTACTTACCTGCAATACCTTTCGAATGAGATATTACATGTAGAATTTGAACCTGTGGTTCGTAAAATAAACTAAGAAAAGATATTTTTCTATACAAAAACCTATTGGCTGGATTTGTCTCTGAGTGTGTGTACCTCATTTATTGTCTATGTGTATGTACAACAAATGCTTAACACTACTCCTTGGATAAGCCTACTGCTCGACCACACTACCACAAAATAGAGCATTAGTATTATCTCTTTTTGCCACTATCTTACCTCTAAGGGGAACCCTTGGACTCTGTGCATGCTATTCCTTACTTTGAAATAGCACATACAGAGCCAACTTCCTACATTGGTGGATCAGCGGTGGGGTACAAGACTTTGCATTTGCTGGACTACTCAGCCAATACCTGATCACACGACAAATTCCAAAATTGTCATTAGAAATTCATTTTTGCAATTTGAAAGTTTTCTAAATTCTTAAAAGTCCTGCTAGGGCCTTGTGTGTTAAGTCCCTGTTTAGCATTGTCTTTTTAGAGTTTAAAAGTTTGTTAAAAGTTTGAATTAGATTCTAGAAACAGGTTTAGATTCTTAAAAAAGTATTCCAACTCTTAGCAGAATAATGTCTGATACAGAGATGCAGGTGGTGGAACTCGACACCACACCTTACCTCCATCTTAAGATGAGGGAGCTAAGGTCTCTCTGTAATATCAAAAAAATAACCATTGGCTCCAGACCTACCAAAATTCAGCTCCAGGAGCTGTTGGCAGAGTTTGAAAAAGCCAACCCCTCTGATGATGACATCACAGAGGAAGAAATTAGTGACTTGGAGGCCAATGTCCCTCCTCCAGTCCTAAATAGGGAGAACAGGACCCCTCAAGTCCTGTCTCCAACTGTGTTAGTCAGAAATAGTGAGTCCCTCACAGGAGGGTCCCACATTTCTGAAATCACTGAGGATGCTCTCAGTGAAGATGACCTCCTGTTAGCCAGGATGGCCAAAAGATTGGCTTTAGAGAGACAGCTCCTAGCCATAGAAAGGGAAAGACAAGAGATGGGCCTAGGACCCATCAATGGTGGCAACAACATAAATAGGGTCAGAGATTCTCCTGACATGTTGAAAATCCCCAAAGGGATTGTGACAAAATATGAAGATGGTGATGACATCACCAAATGGTTCACAGCTTTTGAGAGGGCTTGTGTAACCAGAAAAGTGAACAGATCTCACTGGGGTGCTCTCCTTTGGGAAATGTTCACTGGAAAGTGTAGGGATAGACTCCTCACACTCTCTGGAAAAGATGCAGAATCTTATGACCTCATGAAGGGTACCCTGATTGAGGGCTTTGGATTCTCCACTGAGGAGTATAGAATTAGATTCAGGGGGGCTCAAAAATCCTCGAGCCAGACCTGGGTTGATTTTGTAGACTACTCAGTAAAAACACTAGATGGTTGGTTAACTGGAAATGAAGTGTGTGACTATGTTGGGCTTTATAATTTGTTTATGAAAGAACACATTTTAAGTAACTGCTTCAATGAAAAGTTGCATCAGTATCTGGTAGACCTAGGTCCAATTTCTCCCCAAGAATTGGGAAAGAAGGCAGACCACTGGGTCAAGACTAGGGTAACCAAAACTTCCACTGGGGGTGACCAAAAGAAAGGGGTTACAAGAACTCCCCAGGAGAAAGTGGGTGACACTAGAAACAAAGAAAAAGAGTCCTCTGTAGGCCCCCAAAAACCAGAACAGGTGGGTGGGCCCCAAGACACAACCCAAAACAAAGGTGGGTACCAGGGTAAGAACTGGGATGCCACTAAGGCCTGGTGCCACAACTGTAAACAGTCTGGGCACCACACCAAGGACACTTCTTGTCCCAAAAACAAACCCCAGAACAAAATTCCTGGGGTAACCAGTGTAGCCATGGGAGATGACTCCTCAGATGAGGAGGTCTTCCTAGCCTTCAACTGGAAATAGGGCCCAACAGGTGAGTTGGAGATTCCAGAGGGAAGTAGACACTTCCACCACCTACTGGTGAATGGAATCCCAACCACTGCCTTGAGAGACACTTGTGCCAGTCACACTATTGTGCATGACAGGCTGGTGCTCTCAAACCAGTACATCCCAGGTGAGACTGCCAGGGTAAGAGTTAGCCTAGACAGGGTCACTAAGAGGCCTGTGGCTTTAGTGCCCATAGAAGTGGGTGGCACTCTTAGCTGGAGAAGGGTAGTAGTCAGTACAGACCTCCCCCTTGATTGTCTCCTTGGAAATGACTACCCAGAGGTTAGTCCGAGCCCAAGAGAGGAACTGGTCCAGTGCCAGTCCTCTCCCAAGGATTCTGGAAGTCCTGCCTCTGCAGTAAATGCAAGCAGGCCCCAGAAGAAGAAGAAAATAAAACAGAGTAGGAAGGGTGGACAACCTTTAGCCAAGGTTACAGCAAGCCAAGGAGATTCTGCTCCAGTAGGGGAGAACTCCAAAAATGGCCCTGATAAAGTCCAACCTGACCCACAAGAAGTCCTGGCTTGTCAGGCAACTGTTAAACCTGAGTGGGTGGCTCCTCAGCTAACAGAAGAAAGAGTGGAAGAAGGGTGTTTACTACAAGATGTGGTAACCCCCCACTCTAATACAGCAGACAGGCAACCTGAACCCAAAGAGGCCTGTAACTTAGCCCCTTCCCTTTTAGGTGAAGAGCTAAAGGTGTGGTTCTGGGCACTGACAGCTGTCAGTGGCCTCTGCTGGGTGTTAGCCTTTATGGCTGCACTATCCTTAGCATGGTGGTCTGACCCCATGCCAAATAGCAAGTTAGGCCCCCTGACCCTATTGGTCATGGTGGGGTTACTCCAGCTCTGGGTAACCTCTCTGGGTAAGCTAGGGGTAACCCTGGCCAAGATAAGGTTAGCAGAGGTGGATACCTCTAAGACCAAAATAGAAAGAATGGGTGGAGACATTGAAGAGGCAGACAAGAGGCAATTCAGACTAGGTCCTATCACTGTGGAAGTAGGTCAGTTCCCCAAAGGGAATGACCTGAACAGAAGGATGTAAGGCAGAGTAGGCCCTGCAACTAACCAGCCTATTTCTCCTACTCTTCCTCGCCTGACAGACTAGGAAGACTCTCCCAGCTTGGGCTGAGTCTCCTGGCCTGTGGGCTGGGGGGGGGCTTGTGTAAAGAAATGGCTCCCTGTTGCAGTTACCCCCCACTTTTTGCCTGATACTGATGCTGACTTGACTGAGAAGAGTGCTGGGACCCTGCTAACCAGGCCCCAGCACCAGTGTTCCTTCACCTAAAATGTACCATTGTATCCACAATTGGCACACCCTGGCATTCAGATAAGTCCCTTGTAACTGGTACTTCTAGTACCAAGGGCCCTGATGCCAAGGAAGGTCTCTAAGGGCTGCAGCATGTCTTATGCCACCCTAGAGACCCCTCACTCAGCACAGACACACTGCTTACAAGCCTGTGTGTGCTAGTGAGAACAAAATGAGTAAGTCGACATGGCACTCCCCTCAGGGTGCCATGCCAGCCTCTCACTGCCTATGCAGTATAGGTAAGACACCCCTCTAGCAGGCCTTACAGCCCTAAGGCAGGGTGCACTATACCATAGGTGAGGGTACCAGTGCATGAGCATGGTACCCCTACAGTGTATAAACAAAACCTTAGACATTGTAAGTGCAGGGTAGCCATAAGAGTATATGGTCTGGGAGTCTGTCAAACACGAACTCCACAGCACCATAATGGCTACACTGAAAACTGGGAAGTTTGGTATCAAACTTCTCAGCACAATAAATGCACACTGATGCCAGTGTACATTTTATTGCAAAACACACCCCAGAGGGCACCTTAGAGGTGCCCCCTGAAACTTAACCGACTGTCTGTGTAGGCTGACTAGTTCCAGCAGCCTGCCACACCAGAGACATGTTGCTGGCCCCATGGGGAGAGTGCCTTTGTCACTCTGAGGCCAGTAACAAAGCCTGCACTGGGTGGAGTTGCTAACACCTCCCCCAGGCAGGAGCTGTGACACCTGGCGGTGAGCCTCAAAGGCTCACCCCTTTGTCACAGCCCAGCAGGGCACTCCAGTTTAGTGGAGTTGCCCGCCCCCTCCGGCCACGGCCCCCACTTTTGGCGGCAAGGCTGGAGGGAACAAAGAAAGCTACAAGGAGGAGTCACTGGCCAGTCAGGACAGCCCCTAAGGTGTCCTGAGCTGAGGTGACTCTGACTTTTAGAAATCCTCCATCTTGCAGATGGAGGATTCCCCCAATAGGGTTAGGATTGTGACCCCCTCCCCTTGGGAGGAGGCACAAAGAGGGTGTACCCACCCTCAGGGCTAGTAGCCATTGGCTACTAACCCCCCAGACCTAAACACACCCTTAAATTTAGTATTTAAGGGCTACCCTGAACCCTAGAAAATTAGATTCCTGCAACTACAAGAAGAAGGACTGCCCAGCTGAAAACCCCTGCAGCGGAAGACCAGAAGACGACAACTGCCTTGGCTCCAGAAACTCACCGGCCTGTCTCCTGCCTTCCAAAGATCCTGCTCCAGCGACGCCTTCCAAAGGGACCAGCGACCTCGACATCCTCTGAGGACTGCCCCTGCTTCGAAAAGACAAGAAACTCCCGAGGACAGCGGACCTGCTCCAAGAAAAGCTGCAACTTTGTTTCCAGCAGCTTTAAAGAACCCTGCAAGCTCCCCGCAAGAAGCGTGAGACTTGCAACACTGCACCCGGCGACCCCGACTCGGCTGGTGGAGATCCGACACCTCAGGAGGGACCCCAGGACTACTCTGATACTGTGAGTACCAAAACCTGTCCCCCCTGAGCCCCCACAGCGCCGCCTGCAGAGGGAATCCCGAGGCTTCCCCTGACCGCGACTCTTTGAACCTAAAGTCCCGACGCCTGGGAGAGACCCTGCACCCGCAGCCCCCAGGACCTGAAGGACCGGACTTTCACTGGAGAAGTGACCCCCAGGAGTCCCTCTCCCTTGTCCAAGTGGAGGTTTCCCCGAGGAATCCCCCCCTTGCCTGCCTACAGCGCTGAAGAGATCCCGAGATCTCTCATAGACTAACATTGCGAACCCGACGCTTGTTTCTACACTGCACCCGGCCGCCCCCGCGCCGCTGAGGGTGAAATTTCTGTGTGGGCTTGTGTGTCCCCCGGTGCCCTACAAAACCCCCCTGGTCTGCCCTCCGAAGACGCGGGTACTTACCTGCAAGCAGACCGGAACCGGGGCACCCCCTTCTCTCCATTCTAGCCTATGCGCTTTGGGCACCACTTTGAACTCTGCACCTGACTGGCCCTGAGCTGCTGGTGTGGTGACTTTGGGGTTGCTCTGAACCCCCAACGGTGGGCTACCTTGGACCAAGAACTAAGCCCTGTAAGTGTCTTACTTACCTGGTTAACCTAACAAATACTTACCTCCCCTAGGAACTGTGAAAATTGCACTAAGTGTCCACTTTTAAAACAGCTATTTGTGAATAACTTGAAAAGTATACATGCAATTTTGATGATTTGAAGTTCCTAAAGTACTTACCTGCAATACCTTTCGAATGAGATATTACATGTAGAATTTGAACCTGTGGTTCGTAAAATAAACTAAGAAAATATATTTTTCTATACAAAAACCTATTGGCTGGATTTGTCTCTGAATGTGTGTACCTCATTTATTGTCTATGTGTATGTACAACAAATGCTTAACACTACTCCTTGGATAAGCCTACTGCTCGACCACACTACCACAAAATAGAGCATTAGTATTATCTCTTTTTGCCACTATCTTACCTCTAAGGGGAACCCTTGGACTCTGTGCATGCTATTCCTTACTTTGAAATAGCACATACAGAGCCAACTTCCTACAATACAAATATTAAAAATGTCTATGCACCCTCCCCAGTCAGCATCAACTAATTTACTACGAATTCCAGCCACGTTCCAGGACAAGAACTTCATCGCTGAAGATTCAGTAAAGTGAGTGCCTGCATAAGAATTAACGGAGGAAGTGGGCTCAACAAGGTGCTCTCCTGAGTTGGCATTTGTTGTTGTTACAATAGGAAACAAAGCCCTCCTCCTTGGGACCACAGCTTCAAAAGCTTGAGGGACATTAGGAAAAGGTGAAGTGGTTAAAAGAAGACTATGTCACTCTTGTGAGATACAGGAGGATACAGTCAATTGATATCCGATGTGCACGGCAAACAATCGGGATCACGTGGATTATATTCCTCGGGAGCAGGTACAATTTCCTCCATCAAGCCCTCACTCGGCATTGTAGAGTTCAAAGCAGACTGGTATCAGGCCAGCTATCACTAAGAAAAATGGTAGTACCCCTCCGTGGGTAATTACGTGCCTCCATGGAGAGCAAGCCCTTTACCAAGTAGGGACTGGCAAGTTTAAGTTTTATGGCATCCCTGCAGGCAGCATTGCTAATAGCGCGATCAGCTGATAAAATTTCCGAGTGGATGATAGAGCCACATTGTCTAGTATGGCGTAACCAGTGTGAAACCTTGTTTATAATTGAGGCTTTGTCTTCCCAAGTGTTAGGGGGTAGAGGGGGAACATTGCACATGTAAATAGACTGCCCATTACTGAGATGTGTGCGATGGCCATAGTCAATCGCTGAGTCCCACTCCAATTTCACACGTATATTAATCCCTGATGTTACCATAACTTCCCCCTTGGAGCATAGAACATTATCAGGTTTAGCTGAGGACGCTCCAAGGGTGTAAGCTTCCTTTTGGGGACAGCAAAGATCCCTTTAATTTGACACAGTTCCAGAAGTTGGAGATTGCTGAATATATGAGGGAACTACCTCACCATCCGAAGTATGGGAATAAACTCTTGTTAGGCTAATGGATCTAAGGGTGTTGAGTATTTTTGCCATTAATACTTTCAGTTTTCCAACTTCTTTTTTTAAACCAATCACCAAAGGGGTTAAATCCTCCTGGGGCGAGGCTCCAGGGGGTTCAGTCATGTGTTGGCTAGCATCTTGTGAAGATAGAGAGGGACCTTCCTGGGCTTGGGCTTCTTGAGCTTGCATATGGTCCTGATGCTCCAAGGAAGAAAAACGGTTGGAGCAAGGAATATCATGGATAATTGCTGTTTCTAATGGAACTTCTAAATTATGATAAGGCAAGGGAGATGCTGGCGAACTAACATTCGTACTGCCATCCCAGAGTGCTACCCCTTGTTGGCGAACTTTATTGGATTGAGTGCTGCCTTTGCAAAAAGATCTAGCAGTCAGAAACGGTGTAAGAGGACCATTCTTTAGACCTTTCGAAGGAATGGTTTCCTTTTTATTTAGGATGGATTCAACCTCTTCAATCAATGAATCAATTTCATTGACTACACAGTTGGAAAGAGGATGCAAGGGTTGGCGAAGCTTGGGTATCTTAGTTTGTGTGGAGCCCATAACAGGACTTCCTTTAGCCTTTAATTTCCCCATTAAGTACTTGTGATGGCTAGACAGCAGGTAGAGTGTCACTTAACACCGGCCTCCAACGGTCTTTGACGGGAGTGGGCGGGCGCGTCCCACGCAGCGGGGCTGCGCGGCACGCTTTGAAGCGCCCGCGTGAAGTCTGGGCCCCAAACAGCAAGCAGACTCCTGGGACCACGAGTCCCACCAGGAGTGAAAGGCACCAGGCATGTGAGGCGAAAAGCAGCGGCGCTGCGCGACTCACTTTGAAGCGCCCGCGTGAAGTCCAGCCCCCAAAAAGCAAGCAGATTCCTGGGACCACGAGTTCCACCAGGAGTGAAAGGCACCAGGGATGTGAGGCGGCTTGGTATTGCCCTAGGGAGGTTCTTTTGACACCCAAAGAAATAACAGATAAAGACAGATTGGTCTGCGTCACCACTTTTTCACAACACCATTCTGAAACATTGGGGAGTTTTCAATGCTTTCCTTAAAATATACATATGCTGTATTGGTTCTAAATTAAGTACGCTCAGGCCTGCTCATTTCCTTGTCCTGATGATGATCCCGTTATTGCAGAGGATCGAAACGTTGTTGACTTTGACACCTTGACCCTTTGTTATTTGATGATTACGCATAATGGGCAATGATGTGTCTATGTGACATGGGCAATGGTTTAATGTCTTTCACATATATGCCTGAGTATTTATGATTTTTACTTGTTTGTTTCCCCATTCTTACTTCTTTGTGTATTTTTATTAATATGAAAGACTATTTTTTAATATAGGTTGGAGTCATAATATTTTGACCACAATATTATGGTCTGAAAATATTTTGGAATCATGTCTGTGGTGGTATGCCCATGAAAACAACAAACTACCAGTAATGATGGTATCATGACAAACCCAGATACTCCCCTATGAAAATACGTAACTGAAGAGCGCACTTATCCACCCACGTCATACATGAGCATTGGTGAACCAACACAGTCACAAACCTTCAGAAACGAACTAAAAAACACTAAGTAATAAAACTGTACTCTTGAAAAGATTGTGGCATGAAAACCTTCAAATACCATAATTCACTGGGGTCTCAGTGCAAGGAAACTTAAAACCTAAAATGTCCTTATGTGATTGACATCACGCTTTCTTTTCAAACACTGTGTAGAATTCGGACCCCGATGGTTTTCTGTATTGCTGAATGCAGTTTAACTCTTTAAATAATGTACGCTGCAGAGGGTTGGTGACCTACAATCCTACAGAATATTGGCTAGATAAAATTTGAAATTCACAACAAAATTGAAAAATTAAAAGACAGTTGTGAAAGACCCCAAGTACCAGAAAACGCTGGGGTCTGACACGCAGACCAACACCTGCGTGGTGCAAATGCTGAAGCCGTCTTGCTTCAGTGTTACCACACCTCCTTTTCAAACACAGTACTAAGGGTAAAACTTACTCAAACAAACATGGTGCCCCAAATTGCAGCTACTAATACCAGAAACTTTGCTACACTCGCACAAACTGAACTTACACCCAAGTGAGTGAGCAGATATCCAGGCCCGAGCAAAGAGCTGTTGAATGGAACAACATCCGAGTTGTGTTCCACATCTAACCAAGAAGTCAAGGACAGGTAACCTACTTTTCACAGAACCTGCACACTGACACAATCAATATTATTCAGACATGAAAAAACCCTCCACCCAATGTTCAGTACACAGAAGTGTATATGGTCTACCAACCACTATAAATATATGATGCTGTCTTTCTGTTACTCTGTGGATGCAATGAGAAAAATGTTGTAGGACTTAGGATCTTTTTTCGATTGGTGAAAAATATGTGGTTAGAACAGACGTCCCTATGATAGTCACCAGTCGCGGCTCGCTACAATCAAAAAGAGCAGGGTGGGTGCGATGCACTGGGGGGGAACGGGGGTGTCTAAAATTTATTTAAATGAAATTAAAAAAAAAAAAAAACACTTACCTTTTCCACATTGTCCAGCGCCTCACTCCTTTTCCCTGCTGGCTGCACACAGGCACAAGTTCCCAGCCTGCCCTGCAGCCAATCCTGACGCTGCTCAAAGCAGTATCAGGATTGGCTGGGAGCGCCCTGGCTGGGTGCTCCCAGGCAGACTGGGAGCCTGTGGAGGCTCTCTTCACAGGGCTGGAGAGACCCTTCTGGGCATGTGTGTTTGGCCTAACGGAGCCACCCCTGATGGTCACACTAAGTGTGTAAAAAGAGGGCTTTTGTGGCTGTGCCCGGCTGTTCACTTTTTTAAATCAGATTTTTCAATGACTTTGACTTGTTTGATGACAATGCTGCATTTTATGACGTTTTTAAAAATGTACCATTTTACCTGCATTTTCATCTCTCTAATTAGACTGTATAGCCCTGAACTGTTTCGATTCTGTAGTTATTTAATAGAAAGTATTTTCCTTCTTTATTCGGCTAAACTCTATTTTTAGATGTTATATTTCTCTCACACTCCCAAGATACAAGAAATACATTGTTCTTAGATTTGTTTTGTTGGGATATGTCAGAGATAGTTTCAGACAATAATTTCAGTAAGTTTCAGAAAATAATGATAATGGTTCCTTTTAATGCTCTAGATCATCGTATCACTAAAACATGAAAAAGTCTGTTCGATTTCGAAAGATTCGGCATTGTAAAGTTAGCAAAACCTGGAATAGCTGCATCTTGTAACCATCTTGAATTCTCATTTCGGACATTTTCTCTGAGCAATACTTTTGGCAATTAAAGCCTTTTTCACTCCATATTGCTTCCTTGGGTGTAGTAAGGGTAATTTCCAATAATGTCAAGCAAGAAAAGTGTGGCGACTGCAGAGTGCTGAGAAAGATCAAGCTGGGATTGTAAGAACTTGACCAGGCTAGCTAATGGAAAACCCTACTCACAATGAAGACTGATGTGGTTGCCCTAACACTGAAGTTTCAAACATATTTTCTTGAAAGACTTCTTACTACTGGGAGAGGAAGCCAGATAGTCAAGTAACAAGTAAACATAAAATAGGAACATAAGTTTGAGATCTTCCAAAGCAGGACTGCACTCTCCGAGGCAAGGTGCGTGTATGCGAATCTAGGTTGAGTAAGTTACCAGTGACAATGGCATTATATTGGTGGTTCAAGGGGGAAAGAGAAAATGTGTGAGAATAAAGCTATAAAATCACTGACCCCCTTGTTTTTGATTTGCCCACTTTGCAGTCACCTGAGAATGGCATGGCCTTGGTCTCTCTTTACCTCAAAAGGAATTTGGACAATAAAGGAGTTATGTCATTATTAGATGAAATATAAAAAAAAGAATCGCAGATTAGGCAGTGGCCATTCTTATTAGCAGAGGATGGCTGCAAAAGTAGAAAGTTCCAAAAGGGGCAATTCAGATAAATTCATTAGATTCTAGCTATACGTGGTTTATTAATTTGAGCATTTTAGTGCTTTGTGAATATCTTTATTGTCGGTTAAAATTATAACATTCTTTCCATTATGTTTTTTATATTTAATCCTCAAAGATCACAGCCACTACAAATATATTTCACTACTGAATCTATGTTAAAATCCCATTTTACAACTGCATTAGAATGTGGATATTGGTCAATATGTATGGCAGAAACCTGTGAACGGATAACTTACAATTTCTACAATCAGTTACACAATTTTTAACAAATATGGGGAGCCTTCATTAACTACAATTCACTCATACCTTACTCTCCCTCTGACCGAGAGGGTACACCCAAGCAGCCGTCATGCCCCAGAATGTAGAACATAAAGGCTGCAAAGGGTCATGGTCTTTCTTTCGAATACCATGATTTCTCCATATTCCATATGCTTTGATACAGACAAGACTGTATATGTTCCATACTCGTTTGACACCTCCTGTTTATATATTGTTACATTACCAGGCTTTCCATCCTGGATCCTACAAATGACTCCTGTACACGTGTATGTTTTGATAATACTGCCTGCCGATACTGCATACCAGTTGGGCACTTATTGTTGCAATTGTTCTGTGGTATCTCTGTGCCCGAATGTTCCTTTTGGTAACCGCCCAATGTTTCACTCAGTATATTGTAATCATATACATTGCACATGTACTTCTCCATTAATGATGTGGAAACCAATAAAATGTGTATTAAGAAAAAAAAAGGAATTTTGATATTACTCTCACTTCCCTCTCTAGTAAATTGCATAGATTTAATAAATTCCTATATTATGCAAACCCACCCTGCTTAAATGTTGTCCAGCTTAGACTTCCTAGCCTGAGTGAACAGCATTAGGTCAATCATTCTTGATTCCATCGCCCATTACATCACCTCACCTGTATATATCGTGCTTCACACTTGCTCGTGATTTTTTGCTGGGTTCATAATCTTCTGGAGGCATGTAGATGATAGTTCCTCCTCCTGAAGAAGATGTGTCCACTGCTGATTGTGACGATGACAGCATGCGCCATTTTGAAAGGCCAAAATCTGCAATCTTGAAAACGAAAAAATAAACAGTATTCCATATGTTCCCAATCTACTTGGTTTTTAGCATTTAGCAAATGTTCTATCTCTAGGCTCTCTTGTGTTGGATATGGAAACTACTAGCTAAGACTTAGGTGACTGAACAGCAAACTATGCCAATATTACACATAGATGATCTGAAGCAAACAACAGAAAGCAAAACTGAAACACTTTCCCTTTGCAGAATTGAGAATTTAAACAGCCCAGCAAATACCCTAGATTATTTATCTGGATATTGTTTTGACATGCAGCATGAGTTTTTCTATTTCTAGACTCTGGTGAACTGCATTTCAGATTCTTTGTATCAGAAGCTGAAATACTCCATTTTTACTCATCAAAAAGAGCCATCAATTCCCTTTTCTCCTTATAAAGAATCAAGCCAAGACACTCCACCTGTAATCAAACTCTCCACTGCTACTTGTCTACATTTACTCCTTATTTTACAATATTTTGCTACTTCCCTCAACTGTCAGCCAAAGCACGTATTAATGAATAAGTCATCGGCATTGTTGTCAGTGTTATTGTATTGGGAATGTCAATAACATTGATCTAGTTAGAAGATTTCAAGTTTCAGATCCAGAAGGAAATCTATGAATTGTGGTGTTTTCCAAAGGGGTGTATTATCTCCTCCACTTTTCAATGTTAGGTGGGGCCTTTATAAAAGATAGCCCAATTCTGAAGCATCACATATTACAGTTACCCTGATGATTTACAATTTGTCTTCAAAACTATCCACAACAGAGAAGGAAACAATTTTAGTTTGGAAAGTAACTGTTTGAGATCAACCAATGGAACAGTGTGAATCGATTATAAGTCGATTTCATAAAATGGTGGTAACGCTATTGAGGACTCCACATATGCCATGGCAATAATAAGAGTAAAAGACCATTGGGCATGCGTAGTAGTGGAGGGAAGGAAGTGGGGAAGGAACGACACGTAGAACACAATGTTTTAAAGTGCTCATTGGACCTTAATTTGTTCAGGAGTGTTCTTCCAAAAGCAGCCGGTCCCTTAACTCTGATTTGTCCTTTGCTTTGAAATGTTCCTTTTCCTGGTGCGCACTATGTAGCACCCGCTCTTTTAAAACCTACCCTCCCAAGCACCATTTCTTGTTCAACAATTGAACAAAAGAGAATGCCAAGTTGCTGGATAATAAATCAAACTTCTGGTATTTGCTGTTAATGGGCTATTCATGAAGTAGCATGAATAATACTTCCTATTTAATTATTTTATATAAATGACATAATCCTCACCTGACGCTTGTTACAGGTGGTCCGTTACTGGATAAATCATAATTTGTTTAAATACAGGTCCCAAGTTCTTAAATTCAAAATATCTCCTCTGAATTGACCTATGAACAGTACACCATAGATTGTATTACTTTTTTAACTTGTGCATTGCTGCCAGGTATTACTCATTCTACCACAGAGCACGGACGTCCATGTATTTTTTCCTGTTAAATATGTTATGATTTCTACAGTGACATGCTATGTAAATACAGGACATCAGAACAAGTGTTATTACAAATCAATAATATCAATAAGAGGAGAAAACGCAGTACCTTATTTATTTCTTTAAAATGTTTGTACATTTCGAAACACCACATTTTAGGCTTTGGATAAAATAGCTTTTAAAGATGCGCTACAAGGTAAATTTCAAAGTAAACTGATTCAACCCTTGAGTGGAGAAGTGTGGCACAATGGTTAGAGCGGCAGACCCTGATGTAGAGATCTGGCCCGGGACCAGGGTTCAATTCCCGCCTCGGCGGGTCTTGGGCTCAATTCCCTTGGACCAGATAATTCTCGCCTCAGTGCCTAATCTAATTAATGGGTCCCACTCTCTAACTCTGGGAAATAGCTTGCTTATTCTCCACAACGGCCCTGATAGCGCTTGGATGCCTGGCTTCACCCTGGGGCTGTCCAGGAGTGGGTGCCTCACAGGGAAAAGCCAGGAGGGGTTCCACAGCGGTATGTGTACAGCGCCTTGAGACCCTATCGGGTGAGTAGTGCACTATACAAGTGCGAAGTTTACAGTTTTAACCCTTGTGAGCTTGGCCTGGTCAGCGGAATGGAAAGTGGTGGGTAAATCCACTGAGTAGATTTCGGTGGTGATGCCTAAGTGTAGGAACCCACAAGAACGTAGCAGGATGTTGACAGTTGAGAGAGCATGTCATATGCATGCGACCAGCAAGACTACAACCATGTTGAACTTAAGCCACAGTGTCAGTATTTCAGTGTTGCCTTTAAAAGATTTCAACTGTGCACTTTTGTAGATTTGTGCACTAATGGTAATTTCTGCAGGTTAATAAAAAATGTTGATTTCGATTTGTGGTAAGAAGTATTCAAAAGAAAATATTTATGCGTTGTGTTCCTATGAGGGAGTTCTAAACCTTTTAAGATTCCCCCATTCAGGTAACAATGATTCTCCGTCCTTGATGAGGACGGGTTGATTTAAGGATACTTAAACGAGGGGGCATGGTCTGGCCACGGGAGGAATGGCTGCCTCAGGAAAGAGCTCCGCCCACCAGTGTGGGCCTCGGGGCAGCGGCAGAGCTGGCGAACCACTGGGGGAACTCATCCTCCACCTCACCTTCCCCTGGACAACAGGGGCGAGACCCCACAGCGCAGGGATGGTCATCAGAGGGGCTGAAGTGCCCTGGCGGCCCCGGCAGTTTCCCGGTCAAAGTTTGGGCCTGCAGCGCAGCGGGCTCCATTTCCAGCATCTGGCCACAGACAGACCAATGGTGAGGACTGACGGCCAGTGGAACCACCGAATTGCTGGAAGTACACATCCCCGCCTTCCCCCCGGACAACTGGGAAAAGCCACCCAAGGCCCATAGGCCAGCAGCACAGTGAACAGCTGCAGGATAAATTTTCCACCGACAAAGGCTGCAGGTAAGCCGCAGAGAGGACTAGCAAATTGTACACCCAACTGCCTGAATTAGCCCTACCACCCTGGCCCTAGACACACGGCCAGGGGGAGAGGCTCTGCGATTCTGCAGACAGGACAGTGGGGCCACAGAGCAAGAAGGGGGGCTCCATCCTCTGCATGGCCGGTTGATTTGGTTTTATGCCACCACTGATTCTGCCCGGGATCAGGAGCATTCCGGTCTCCATCCATGTGTCCCCCCCTCTCCCCCCTGGCCCAAAGTGACAGAAACTATGGTCCTATTCCGGCTGCTGGGGCACCCTTAAAACGCCACCAGTTCCGAGGACTCCTGTCGGAACAAAACAGCATCAGCCCCCTCATCCAGAAGAGAGCATATTTCTCGCACTTGGGACCTGCCCTTATCAGCGTTGCCTCCAAAGAGGCACCTCTAGAGACCTGGGGGTTCTGCATTGCATCTCTATATTTATCCTCCCCTCCCTCCACTATGCACTGCGTCAGGAACACATTGTCACATCAGCACAGAGCAGGGGGAGTGCGCTGCCAACAACATTGGTACTGCAGTGAAATCTTCCAGAACTGGGCCGCCCTAACTCTTCATCCTCACTGGTGCCAACGACAGCGTCATCCTTCCCTGCACAGCGATGTCCACAGATAAAGCCTCAGGCAAATCCACCGCCAGCTGCTGTTTTCAGAACCTATCTCCCAGCCAGAATCCATGGCCCCCTCTCAACCACCTACTGGCTCAGGTGACGCTGACACCTCACCGGGAACACGCTCGGACATGGCTATGGAGCACATTCTACAGGAAATCGCTGCAGTGGGCCGTCACCCAGAAGCCACGGAGCCTAGGATCAGGGCCTTGGCCATGGACTCCAAATCAATCCGAAAGGACATAGCCGGTTTCCAAAACAGGGTCACAGACCTCGACCAAGAATTGCAGTTTCTCCAAAACAAGCTCATGGATCTGGAAGATAGAAGTCGGAGAGATAATGTCCGCTTTTTTGGGATACCGGGATAAAAAGAGATCATGGATGTTAGAGCTTTCCTCAAGGATTTCCTCCCTGAGCTCACAGGCTTGGTCTTCTCCCCGCATTAAAGTTCCAACAGGCCCATAGGATCGCCCCCCTCCATAGAGACGTCTCTGGGGGGCAGCAACCCATCACAGCGTGTTTCCTTAGGCACGAACAAGTGCGCCAACTACTATTGACTGCACATGCTCACGGCCCATACGACTACGGGGGACATGAAATACGCTTTTTTTGCAAGAAATCAGTGAAAAGCCAAAAACATTCCTGGCCCCTCGACCTAAACTGAGAAATTTGGAAGTCAAATTTGGCTTCTTTGAGCCAGATTGAATGTAGATAAAAGAATGGCAAGTCCAGTGATTTCTTTGACCCGAACAAGCTGAGTTCATATCTGGACAGCCTTAATGCTCAGCTCATGGAACTGATGGCGAGCTCTTCCACTGTGGACACCTCTCCCTTTTTTACTGTCCTCAGCGACCATCGCACTATCCCAGTATCATGGAAAAGGGGCAGGACAGTTTAACGCCCCTCAACGTCTTAGGACGGTAGAAACACCGCCCTCCAGGCTGTGGCGGCCTTTACTCAGGATCAGAATAGGGACAAATCGAGGTCCCCTCTAACGCCACTACCCCCGCTTGACTGAACCACATGGGTATACCTGAGCCAATGCAGACTTGCTTGAGAACCTTCGGACCGCTCACACGACGGACGGCTAAGTACCTTGCAGTATCTTACCACCAATGTTGCAAATGTTGCTTTGCATGATTTCTCCTGTTTCTGGTTTAGTTTAGGGCCTGTTTATTGTTGCCCTGCTAATGATTACTGCATAATGTATAATGGTTCCGTATAGTTACGTCACTTGTGCCATATGTTCAACCTACAACAATGATAGATGTGTGTTATTAACTAACAACACACCTTCTACAAGCTCAAAATATACTGCTCACCCTTCTCCAAAACAAAACACCACCAACACACATTTCCTAAACTGCCTGCTCATAAATGCTTAATCACTCTAAAAAAACAAGCACCACATCTACGACCTGCTCATGGACACACAATCTGACTTACTAATGATAACAGAATTATGGTTGGGAGATGACATGGCCCCAGTGTTGCATGAAGTCGTTCTTCCGGGCTATCAAACCATCACACAAAACTGTATAGGCAAAAGAGGAGGTAGACTAACTAATATTTTCAAACAATCAATAAATCTCACTAAAACAGACATTTCCATACAAGGTTGTGAGGCCCTCACCATCAGATGCAACCCCACTCCAACTTCCTCCTGTAACTTTCTCCTCCTTTACAGACCTCCACCTGACACCTCAACATTCCAAGATGCTTTTCTAGATACAGCCTCAAACCTTAAAACATTATACTCAAACCTATGCATTCTTAGGAATCTAAACATTTGGTTTGACAAACCCAATATGCCCGATTCAAAAGCTATCACCCTGGCCTAGTCGCACTGAACATACATCAGTTTGTACACAATCCCACACACATAGCTAGACACATCCTAGATGTCATTTTTGCAAAGCCTGATCTAGTTCACGTTCATAGCATCATGCCAATCACATGGTCAGACTAACATCTGACATAAAACACCACAAATCAACACACCCCACAGCAACTTACATACCTGCATCTATCAACCATGAAGCAAACTCAAGAAACACAGATCTAGATACAATTAATTATGTTCCAAATGTTTCAGTGGCTACGGGGAGCTTTTGACATCCTAATTTCACTCAGAAAAATTAAACAGGACAAAAGAAAACCAACACCTTGGAGAAACACAGAACTTTAAAAGAGAAATCAACAAATCAGAAGGTTGCAGCGGACCTGGCTCAAAACAAACAACATTCAAGACAAGCTGCAGCTACACAAACTTAACAGTATATACAAATCATCAATCAAAAAAGCTTTAAAAAAAAAAAGGCACTACTCAGACAGAATTCTAAATGCTAAATCTGCAACCAAAGAATTTTATAAAGTTCTCAATGAATTTCGAAAACCTAAATGCATGGAAGGTGGTCATTCCACTACTCAAGATTTCACAAACAAACTGGCAACTCATTACACAACCAAGGTAGACACATTGGACTCCTATTTAAAACAGAAGAAAACTATCAGCACCAACCCCTTTCCTAAAATCCCCTCCAAGAATGAACCAACCCAGGCTCTGTACTCCTTCAAACAAATATCACAAGGTGAGTTTATGGATTTGGTCAAAGCAAGCAGGCCTTCCAGTTGCCCTTCGGACCCTTGTCCACCACACATCTTCTAGAACATTCTTTCATCTACTTCTGCTGCCACACCTGTGAGAAGAATCATCAGTAACTCTTTAACTACAGGAACTTTTCCTAACAACCTGAAAAAGTCATACATATGTCCGTTAATAAAGAAAAAAAACCTACACCAGCAGGACCCAGACAACTACAGACCAATCACAAATGGACCTTTGCTGGACAAACTGATAGAAAGAGCACCTTAATTCAAAGACTCCACGAAGCTAGCATAGATGGACAGCTCTCAAGTGGATTACATCCTACCTTCAAAACAGAACTAATATTATCTGTTCTCCCCCCTTCTCGTCCAAACACTAACTCACAAAAGCAGGGGTCCCCCAAGGATCAATCATCTCACCTTTGCTTTTCAACATCTACATGATATCATTACCAGACTTGATCAATATGTTTTCAACTCACATGCTACAACTATGCAGATGCCACACAATTGCTACTTAAATTGGAATGCCAAAAAAAGGCATAGAAAACTCACAAATCTTCAGTTGCCCCAGAGCCGTTGATCAGTGGATGACTTGGAGGCATCTCAAATTAAATGCTACCAAAACGGAAATACTCACATGTGGTGACTGGAAAAAGTTATGACCCACTGTGCGCCTGGCCTGACAATCTTGGACCATCTCCTCAAATATCCAAGGAAGTTAAAAACCTTGGAATTACCATGAACTCCAAGTTAACAATGAACGCCCAAGTGGATAAATTAGCACGAACAAGCCTCATCACCTGGAAGACTCTGCAACACATCTCCCCCCACCTCGGATTTTCACACAAGGTGCAGGCTACATACTCTCTTGTACTATCCAAACTAGATTATGCCAATGGCCTCTACCATGGATCATCTCTATCTATTATGAAAAAACTACAATGGATACAGAACCCCACTGCCAGGCTACTATTACATGTAAAGCCACAAGCCCACATCTCCCCTGCCTTGAGAGCACTATACTGGTTACCCGTTGCCAGAAGATCCGCCTCCAAGCTGCTTTGTATCACCAACAAAGCTATACATGGAACAGAAACACTTTTTATCAGAAGCAAAATAACCAAATCCATTCAACAAAGAACCCTCTGCTCAAGATTGGCACCCCGCCTCAGAACAACATCATACAAGACAAAGACAATAGGTGGTACATCATTCTCCGTTCAAGCAGCCAAACTATGGAATTCATTACCCCCAAATATAAGATCCACGGATAACTATCTTGTCTTCAGAAGACTACTAAAGAGTTGTCTCTTTCCTTCATAACCACCATATTAAAACAGCAATGGACTGCATATGCCTGTGTTGATAAATATTTTTAATCTGATTATGTGTATATTCTAGATATGTATAGTTCTTTTTAAAAAAATGTATCGCTACTATGTCATATTAAATTATACTCTTTAAACCTGTTTAACAAATGTATATTTACTCATGAGTCAAAAGAAGGAGGTGGCGAATGCCAGTAGGGGCTCGCACATCAGCTACAAATCAAACGTAAGTATGATCAGAAAATAGTCATATGTGAGCAGCAAAGTCATGGGTGCCAGGCTAGCCAGAACACCTGCCACCACAGGTGTCGAAGGGCCACACACTGAGGAGTGGGTGGTTGCCTATATAACAAGAAAGGAGTGGCCAGGGCACACCCGTGTCGTAAATCTCGATAGTATTCAGGAATCAAGTAGATGTCCGGTCTGGAGAAATGATGTGTGAAAGTTTATCATAGATAACCGTGGGTAGTCAAAATCTCAATTGTAATGACTACGTTGTACAATAAGTCCCAATATCCAGAACAGCCAGATGATAGTAAATTGTCAGAGTTACAATCAGATGACCACATGTAGCAACAAGTCCATACAGCAAAACAGCCAACACGTGTTTCGTCTTCAAGACTTTGTCAAGGCTTTGGATATGCGTATTGTGGATATAAATAGAGTTGAGAGAAAACGAACTTAAGATGGTCCATGGATCTCCAGGTCCTGTCAGTGCGCGTTGGAGAGATCGGTAGATGGCCATGATAAGCCTTCTGTGTTGGAAAAGAAAGCCCGTGCCGGTCGCGTCGGGTTGGAGCAGTATGTGTCAGTTCATGACTCATGGAACATCAGACCCACTGATGTGGGAAGAGGCTGAACGCATGCTGTTAAAGAATACCCAAGGACTCAGCTTGCTTCACAGCACTGGGAGTACCTTGCTCCAACCTCCTAATCCAATGATACAAGCCATGTTGCATTCCTGGCATCGGGCTCACCGCTTGTTAGGGGTAGATCCCCAGATTCACAAACATGCACCCATCTGGGGTAATGCCGGTTTGGTATTCGGGGAAGACGGCTGACTGGGAGGGTTGGCGATTGAAGGGCATTTTACATATTGATCAGTTCTTGGCTGATGGGGGCCTTAAGTCATTTAAGATCCTAGAGGACAAATTTGGCCTCTCAGGAAATCAGTCGTGGCACTACCTGCAGCTCCAACACTGCCTAAATCGCCATACAGGGACCCCCTCGTTGGCTCTCCAACATTCTCCTGTGCTTTCCTACCTCGAGTCCTGGGGAACCTCCTGTGGAGTAATGTTGGGCATACATAACCTGTTGAATCAGCATTTATTCTCCCTATCCCTCTTAACCAATCTTTGAGCTAAATGGCAAGCAAGACTACAGGTGAAATATGAGATGGAAGACTGGACTGATCTATTGGGAGCGCGAGACCGGGCGCTTGAGAGGCTAGGATGAAATTCTGACTTTTTAAGACCCTACATGAATGGTACTGGACACCCCAGAAACTTGGAGATGCTGTGTGTGACTGTCCAAAAATCCAACCCTATTGGGATGTGGTGGAGAATACGATGTGGGAGGTCATACCGATTCCACCCTCTCTCCCTCAAAACCTGATCATTCTGCACGACACCGGTGAGGTTCGGGCCTCTCTAGGCCGCAAACCCACCTATTTCACAGAGCTGGCTACAGCTAAATTGTGTATCCCCGACACTGGTGTTAAAACACCCCCCCCTCCCATGACGAATGGCTCCTGGCAATGTATTAAACAGCCTCCCATGGACGAGTACCATATGGCCTGCAGGGCAGAGGCCTTTCTCCAAACCTGGGTCCCTTTTCTTCAGGACATTAATCACTGCTCCTGATCCCCTCAGCCGTGCCTGCACCTCCCTCACGATTAGCCTGCCTTTCTGGCCCAAACCAGGACCCCACCTCCACTGCCACCACCATTGACACTGAAGCTGCGCCTGTGTATATCATTATGCTCCCAAATTCTCTCCTTTCTCCTGCCTTCCCTTTCCTTTTCTTCTTCTCTTTCCCTCATACCCACAGCTCCCCACCCCCTACGGTCACTCTTCTCTTTCCCCCTTTCCTTTCTCCCTTTCTTCTTTCCCCCGCTCTTTGGCCTTCTCTTCATCCAACCATCTTAGTCCCTTTTTTCTCTTTGCTTTCATAACCTACCTCTCCACTCTTCTTAGCACTGGAAGTGAGCACCTCGTATTTGGTCAAGATTTATGCCAAATACATCCCCTTAGCATCACTCTTGCCTCATCCCTGCCCTCTCCCCCACTGCCCTTAGAGATTTGCCACTGGGTCGAAAAACCAAAGGGTTTTCTTTCTTATACAGCACGCACCCCACTTCAGTCATTTAGTACTATCTCCACCTGTAGCCGAAGTCAGCACTGTAATGGGATCTGAACCTTTTTGGCTTACACCTGCTCAGGGCTCCAAGCCTTGCTATTGTACTTAACGAAACTTTATGTATCCATGGATATTATTTTTTGATGTATGCATTACTGGGGGTTGTGCTCTCCTCATTACTTATTGCTTATGTATTTGCATGTGTGTGCCTGAACATACTCTAAGATGGTGGCAATTTCTACACCCATGAGGAGAGGAGGGCAGAGAGTGAGGGTACTCCTTTGTGATGCAGTTATTCTGTCTAATACATCATCTGGATGCACAGACACCACAATAGGAAACTACACAATAACAATGAACTACTGCATCACATATTAAACTTTGTACATTATATTGCACAAAGCAAAACTTGTTCAACAATAATGCAGCTCTTTGTATCTTATCAAATGATCAGTCTTAATCTTATAATTAGACAACAAAAGGCCTATATCTTTATGCCACTGAGTTAAAAATAAATGTGGTTGAATAACAGGTGTAATTTAGGTGCAACTCTATTAATACAGTGCACGCATTCATTTATTACTGCACCGTAAAGGTCAAATTTCAGTTATAACAAAAGTAGAAGCTAATTGATTTAAGAAAAATACCTTGCATGCACCAATTAGTTTGCACAGGGAAACAATGGTTTCTAATACTCAGAAAGTCCTTTCAATGCGAGTTTCCCATAATGCACTAATTTAACCCCTTGCATTCTGGTTTTGTCACTTACCTTATGTTAAAATACATACAACAAAAAAACTGCAATTGCATTAACCATATACACATATGTATATATTCCACCATTTATTACCACTGTTGGTGGTGGTGGTGGTGGGAAAGAGGGGAGGATCATGCATCACTTAGGGCTTTTGTCTCTTGGGTTATGGAATCTTGGCAAACTCAACACTTGTAATCATATGCATAGTTCATACTGCACATCTACGTATAAATCTATCTCACAATTAATGGTTATCTTTGATTTTAAATAATCTTTCGATGTCCTTGCCTTGTCCTTTTGCTATTCTTTCTCTTTCAGTTCTATGTTGAAGACTACCAGATAGCACAGTTATCTGGTTTGCTGAGAACTCTTGAAGACATTCAGAAAGCTTCCCTGGAAATTCATTCTGCCCATTGCTTACCATTGGCTTTGTGGTGTGTGGCTCAAACGTCCTCCTTGCTTTCCATTTGCTGGCTCTGTTTGTTGTAGGCTGTCCAGCTTGAGTTTGTCCTTTCCCTTGTCCAAACCTTGCTTACTGTATCCTTCCAAGATCTCACTTTCCGTAAACAGGCCTTTAAATCTTGTTCTCATCTTGTCATACTTGCTGTGCATTTAAACACAATGGTCAGATGTCAGGCTCCATCTTCCAGGGAGCTTAGTGTTTACTTTTCTTTCTGTGACTTTAAAGTCAGAGCATTTGTAGGAAAGCAAAAGGAATTCAGGTGGAGCCCGCTCATGCCCCTCCTATGCTCCGGTTCAGAAGGCTGTAACATAACCCTTAAAACATGCCTGCTGGGAGGAGGTGTGAGGCTGTAACATAACCTTTAAGATCAGTCTGCAGAGAGGAGACTCATACACGTTCTGTGGCAACAAATATTCATCTAGAGATTCTACTTTTAAAGCACTGTTGTCTTTTGCTTAATGTGACTCTTAAGTGAATGCCTACTGATCTTTATGTTTAGTCAACGAGTCCAAATACCAAATCCTTTTCATAATAACACGCATTAGTAAGCCAAAAGGTGTAGTCTACAAAATTTCACTTCAAGAGCAATAGAATCCATATGCACCATGCCATAAAAACCTAGACAACAATGCTACTACTTCCAGATAACTACATACAGAAGCCCAATAACAAATTACATTATTTACACCACAGCCTTAACAATCCTGCCTATGTCAAAACAGTTTTCATACTATTTGGTGGATGAGTGCGTTCTCATCATTTCCACTGAAATGACGACAGACTACTACTAGGGCCGGCTTTAGCACTGCTGGCGTATGTCTGGTGCAACACTCTACACCACTTCACTTTATGCCTCTCTACTCTGCACCACTCTACTCTAAGCTAGTGTATTCTACCCCACTCTACTATGCACAACTGCACTTTGCCACTGCACTAATATACACTACCCCACTCTATGCCGCTCTGCTCTGTAACACTGCACTCTATGTCATTGCACTCTGCACCACTACTCTATACCACTGTACTCTTTCCTATCCACTCCACTCTACCCTGCACTACTCCAGTCTATGCCACTTCACTCTACTCAGAAACAATCTACACTATGCCACTGCACTCTACACCACTCTACTTCACCCTGCGCCACTCTACTTCACTCTACCTTATGCCACCACTTTATACTACCGCACTCTACCCTGCACCACTCCACTCTACCTTGCACCACCCCACTCTATACCACTTCACTCTCCTCTGAAACAATCTACTCTATGCCACTGCACTTTACGCCACACTACTTCACTCTGTGCCACTGCACTATATGCTGTGCCACCGTACTCCGCACCACTGTCCTCTATGCCACGCCACTCTAAACCACTACACCATACGCCAATGCACTCAAGAACCTATGAGAGAGCTTTAGGTTTACCCATACACCCCTCGGCTGTGATGGAGCTTTTTGCAGCTCCCCTTACAGTAGAGGGTGACTCAGAGATTCTTAATTTCCCATTTGTTCTAGAATGACTTACTGGTTCTCCACATCTTTCCTTACTCTAATAATCCCTTAAAATGTGTAAGGTCTCCACGTATGGATGGCACCCTCATCCAGCTTCCTATGGCTATGTTAAGTTAAAGTATTTATGCATGCTACTTTTCATATCAACCTGTCCTTTTTGGGAAATCACTGATGCCATAAGTGATGAGAGAGGACAGCATCTTTATATCTTAGGTTCCAGGGAGCAAGGGCATTAGGTACCTTTCCTCAGCAGGGAGGTCCTGCATGTCATGCTTCTTTGCCTTTAATAAATCACTGCATTTGCTTGTTCTTCTTTTGTGGATGCTGTACACCCAATCAGAAAGTGGTTGTGGGATCTGGTCAGCGGACTGTGCAGGCTGCATAAGCCTCTACCTGTACCTCTTTACAACCAAAATCCTACATACACCAATATTCATGGACAGATCACTTTCTTCATATCAACAATATATATTAGACACAACTCTTGGCACCATCATATGCACAGCATGGTTCTGGGCCATTCAGTTGTTTTAGTGTTTTCCCCTTTAACAGCACATCCAGATTGAGCTGCACAAGTACATCAATTTGTAGTATACGTTTGAAGACTCCTGGCACAATGATGACCACAAGACAGCCTTATAATTTACTACCTTAATGGTACATCCATTCAACTTCTACTAACACATCTATATCCACTCACCAATCGACATAAGTTATCCTGAAAACATTAACTTAAACATATCTGACCCATATACATATAATATATTAAAGCTATATAATGGGCAAAGGTTTCTGTGTTGGCCTTTATGATTGATGTTATCATTTGGTGGGACAAGTAGATTTTTTATAGGACTTGTAGATATCAGTTGCATTTCTTCCCCATTATAAGCAGTTTATTATACTAATTCCACAGCCTTATATTAGGTAACTTAACTCTCAGACTAAAAGAGTCAAGGTGTCATTGCATTAAGTTATAAATACACCCTTAAAATGCTTAGATTGACATATCAATGCATCCTACATGTACTGTTGGCCATCATTTAGACTCTATAGTCCCTTAACATGGACAAAATTACTAAAGAGAAGCCCATACCTATAATTTGGACTGATCATTTATAGCAAAGTGGAGTATTATGTAATGTGGGAGTTAGTCCATACCATGTAATACACTCACAATACCCCAGAGATGGTTGTGTTATTCACACTAGTAAATCCTTAGCTCAGTCCTTGTAGAGTGGCAGAGGGCAGTCAGGCTTTACTCACAAGAACATGTGTTGAGCATTTCACTGCACAAACGTGGACAATAATAACTGACACAACTCGAAAGAAATCCGACACCAATTTATAAAAATAGAATTTATTTTTATAGAAATTTAGACAATAAAATTAACAATATTGGTTCAGGAGAAACCGAGATAGCAATTTTTGATGTAACAGAAAATAACTGCAGGAATGGCATTTAAAGTTGCATTGAATTCAATGGAGAAAATGTCATATATAGCAAAAATTCACTTAACAAACTAATTGGATCAAGCCCTTGGGGGGGGGGGGGGTTAAGTTAGTGCAGTCTCTGGAAACAGATGACGACGGGCAGAGAAGCTTAACCTGGCCCATGGAGTCCCGGTGCAGTGTGGTTCTGGCTGCCCATTGTGCTGAACGGGACTCACATGGACGTCAATGGCAGGGATGTCACTGGTTAAAAATGACCACTTGGGGGTTGAGCTGCGAGGAACCCTTACAGGATTAAGCTAGTGGGGGCCTCTGGGACAGGCCACAACTGTCAGTTCACTTAGTGCAAGTCCGTGGGGTCCGGTTGCAAAGGCGTGCTGGCTATCCGAAGTACTGAACTGGGCTCGCACCAAAGCAGTTTTACCACTGGCACAATGTCGCGGACAAGGAGATGCAAAATTTCAGCTGCGGCTGTGTTGCCGATGTCAGGTGCAGGTTGTATGCATCAAGCAGGGTTTTAACCTGCCAGAAATGCACAACATTCCTTGGTCTCAGTACTAGACTGTTTGTGAAGATTATGGATGCTAAGGATCAGAGGCCCTTGTCTTTGTTAACCTTTTAGCTGCTTTGATATCATTGATCACAAGCTCCTTATTTCCAGACAAACAGAAGTTTGAATCAAGCCTCTCAAGCCATGGAAAATAGACGTTAGATTTGTGTAGGCCGATGACAATTGATTTTGGTCTGTCATCTCATTCAAGCTAGAGTGATAAAACAGATTCTGCGATAGCAGATATTCTTTTAGCTACAAGATGGTGGATATCTGAAGCTTAACATTGGTAAAGCAAAGCTACTTTTAATATCCCACAAAAACGAACGTAGGTAATCAGCGATGACCCTCAATTAAGGGCCTTATTCCTTCTTCTGATAGTATTTGCAACCTTTAGATATATATTGACTATATATGGACTGGCTTCTCAGATAACAATTATCACCAGATCATGCCTTTTTCATATTAACATTTTCACTACATCTTGCCTTTCCACTAGAAAGATCTCAGAAAACCTATGTTAAAAACTTTGATTCAGTCTAGAAATGATTTGGAAATGCCATTTTCTTAGCTGCCCGACAGAAATTCATCTCTCATATCCAGCTGATGTAAAATGAGGCTGCATGCCTTTTCAGTGTCCTAAAGAAATCTGAGCCGGTCACACACATTCAGGAAAGTCTTTATAGGCTACCTGTCATAACACGATCCTCCTAAACAACAACTAAACCCCAGGGAGCTATCTATCGATCTATCACCTACTGGCGGTGTCTCCAGTAGGTAGTTATAGTTAGGACCTAGTTTCCATTGAAAAAGCGTTTTTTGACTTAGCTATATTTTTCATGTGGTCTGATGAATCTTTATGAAATTTTCCAAATAAAGTGTGCCTAAGGGTCTTGATGTACATGGAAAGATTCAGGGTGATCAGTCAAACAGGGGCACAGAAAAAGAGGGGTGTGCGGGAAGTTAAAAAAATTGTGTTTTCCATTTTAATTCCCATATGGATTTTGAACACGACTACAGAACGAACCGCTGGACGGAATTACACCAAATTTGGTAGAAAGGTTTCTTTGGTCCAGAAAGCATGCTTTTTGTCATTTGGTGTAAATCCTTTCAGTATCTTTCAAGAAATTGAAGTAAATCAAAATGTGTATACCTAGGGTCACAAAGACTTCACAAATATTGTCGATCTCGTGCTGGGATTTGATTGGCTGCCAACACTTCAACCAGGAACTGTTGGCAGCCATTTTGGAACTCAGTCTCAAAAATAACAACAACAAAACAAGAGAGAAAAAGGGGGTCAGAGTACGTTTATCCTAACCCCAAAGCCTTGATACAGCGGTGCCACTGGTACCCTGCCAGAGCAAAAAGGATTTTTTTTTTTTTAACTCACGGTGAAATTTGCAAATTTTGCAGTGAATTTAAAAAGAAAAGAAAACATGCCTCGTCTCCCCTGCTTGTTCTGAAGAATGCCCCAAGCTGGTCAGGTTCTGGGGGCATTTATAACTTACATAATAAAATGGAGGGTGGTGCCTGGAACCCACCTCCAAAGTGGCCTCGAGTAGGTAGTGACTACAGTGTGGTGCTCCCAGCCGGCGCCAATTAAATACAAGTGTCAATGAAAACTCAGTGAGTGACAACCGCTTGCTTTTATAGAACCCACGTGAGGGTGTTTGAGCCTTGGTGATAAGTCACAGAGGATCCGTGAGATGTTAAGGACCCTGAGTATAAACTATGGATAAGGGGAAACATTTTGCACGCAATTGAAAATTAGTGAATACCTAATGGTATGGATAAAAGTGAATATACTTTTCCCCAAGTCAAACAGAAATTATTTGTTTGTGTGAATTTGTGCTTCTTTATATCTGTTTTACAGATAACCAACAGTGTGTGTGTACAGATAGGGAGAAGTACTCCCTGACATATGAACGGTATGAAACCCATATCAAAGGACAGGTAGGGGATAATCATAACGGGGCAGTACAAAGGTCCTGATGAAGGCCGAGTGACCCAAAGGGGCAGTGAAAAACAGCCGAAACATGTTGACACAAATAGAAACTGGGGTAAGCATGTCATGAGTTCCGGAGATCACCACCAGAGGTATATTTCTTAATCCTGCCCAGGCGGTACTATAATAAAGATTTGAGAGTGACCGATCTGAGACAGTTTTATAAGTCTGTTGTTCATCCTTGGTCCTTGTGCTTGATGTTGTTTATTTGTTGGGTGCAATTTTATGTTCCCCCACCCTTTCTGCTCCACTCCGACTTGGGATTGTGTTGGAGTGTGTTAGCAGTAGCCCGATGATGAATCATGCACAACTTGTGGGGGAGGGCAGTTTTTTCATAACTGGTTATTATCCCCGTTGGGGATAATGATGCACTGGTTGTTTCCTGTCCTATAGTTTTATTGTTTGTAACTAAAACCTGTGCCCTAAGATAACTACAACTCAAGCCCTCGCCATGCACTGCTAATTACCTCAGATATTACATCACTCGTGTCATCTTTTATAACATCATTGATAATATCAATGCAACAGCAGTAAACGTATTGGTGAGATAACTGTGCATGACAGGGGCGCAAGTTATAGTTACCTTAGGGTACGGGTCATAGTTACTTCAGTTAACCATAACTGCTGAATTTCTATAGTTTTGTGAAGTAAATTCAGAACCTAACTAGAACGTCCCTGTAACCTGGGAGGTGGTGGTCCCCAGGGCCATCTATGGCTCCACGAGGGGGGACGGGCAGCCACCCTTCCTCATTCAAACTTTCCCCAGGGAGTTGGCGGTCCCCAGGGCAGGGGCCCTGATGGATTAGTTCAGCCCTTGGGAAGCAATGGTCCCAGGCCTGGGATGGGGGTGGGGTACCCTCCCATACGATTAAGACGGGATCTGCCCCGGTTAGGAGGTGGTCCATGGGGCCGGGGATTGGGGCAGAGATCTACAGGCACCCGTATATATTTAACAGCATTTTCCCTTGGGATGTGGAAGTCCCAGAGGGACGGGGATACCGCGCAGGCCCCCCCTTGCATAAATAGCATACACTACCCACAGAGGTGGCGATCCCTAGGGGTTAGATATGCCCTAGGAAGGGGGTCGCTTGCACCACCCTCCTATTTTTCCCATAACGCCCCCTGGACCTGGCCCACCTGCGGGCAATATTTTTAAAAAAGCATGGGAGACACTTTTTTTAGGGTCGAGCCTGCGTTGCATGCGCTCGCGCATGCGTATCGCAGCGAGACGCTTTTGTATTTAGAAAAGGGCTCGGAGCCCAGTCAACTTCACGTCAGTGTTTTTTATTGGTTTGTGGGCTTGCCTAATAAAATCTGCTTGCTTTCATTAGTCGAAGGCATGCATACGCCATGCCTTTTCCGGTGGCTAGCCCTCCTCGAGCGCAGCGACCAAGTACAGAAAACATGCAAGGCTCACTGTTTTCCATCGGGCTCGTGGACTTCTTTTTCTCTAATTTACGAGCGCGATCTCGCTTGGCAGAAGTCGAGCGCTTTATATAGTTAATTTAACTTTTTCGGGTTATGTACATAAATGCACTTTTGCCCGATAGGTGAAAAGTCGGGTTATGGCGTTTACAACGCGATCAGCTCTAACATGAGCAAACGCGAGACCCGTTGCATTGTAAATGGTTGTTTTTTTTTGCTATAATAAAGACACTGCGAAATTTACATATCCGAAGCGATTTGTGTAGTGATTTAAAAAACAAATACTTTTAAGTCGTGGAGGGCCCTAGGGGACCCCTGAACCAAGGCGGGGGGGGAGGGGTTAGGGTTACAGACAGATCCTGCCACTTTTCCTTCTTTTTTTTTTATACACTCAGCTGAACCAGAGTCTCAAAATGGCTGCCAACACTTCCTGGTTGAAGTGTTGGCAGCTAATCAGATCTCTGCACATGATCGGGAATCTTCAAAAAGCCTTTGCGCCTCCAGATATACAAATTTGGTTTTCTTTTAATATTTCAAAAACTACTGAACAGATTTACACCAAATAAAAAATAAAAAATGTTTCTGGACCAAGAGCCACCATTCTGCCAAATTTGGTGTAACTACGTCCAGCAGTTTGGGCTGTAGTTGTGTCTGGAATTAAAATGTGCAATGCACATTTTTTTTTTACACCCCCCCCCCCCCCCCCCCCCCTTTTTCTTGGCCCCTGCTAGACAGGTCACCCTTGTTCCCATGCATAACAAGGTTCTTGGCCACACTTTTTATGGAAAATTTCATGAAGTTTCGTCAAATGGTGCCAAAGATAGAGAGAGGCGAGTCAAAAAATGCTTTTTCAATGGAAACTAGGTCCTAACTATAACTACCTACATGCGACTGGCAGTAGAAGAGAGAGATACACACACACGCACAAGTCCGCCTACCCCCATGGTCCCATTTTTACCATTAACCACCTGGTCTACATATTTTTCATTCACTTTGTCTTCTTTGTACCACCCTGAATTTTTTATTGTGATTATTGTTGTTCTTGTATCATCTAAAATTGTCAATAAAATGAAAACCTTAAATAGTTAAAGTGGTCTATACTCGAGCCATGTATGGCACCAATAATGGCTAATCTTCTACAAAGCAGAATACAATCACAAATTAGAAAACATCAAAACAGTTCTTACCTTTATGTGGAACTCATTATCCATTAGGATATTCTGTGTTTTTAAGTCATGGTGCAGCAGTGGGGGGTTCATGTTGTGAAGAAAATTAACTCCCAATGCAATTTCATAAAGAATACGGAACCTCAATGACCAGGGAATAACAGGAAAATCATTTTTCTACAACAAAAATGCAAGGAAAAATGTTTGTTCTACATTTAGTATGCACTGGCGAAAGTAAATAGGACACACTCTTAATACAAATAAATTGAATGTGGCGTGCCCGTAATGAACATTCTCTCTATAATTACACGTTTTTACTGAAAGCTGCACCTGAAATAATTAAAGCAGTTAGTATTCTACACATTATTCATGGGCACAAGTGAATTTATCTATTAGAATTCTAACGAAATAAGGGTTAGCAAAGCCAGTGGGCTTGTTTTGAACTTTCAGCTATAAGCCACATCTATCAGTGTCGCTAAAGCTTGTTTTGGAGTCAACCAACTGAGCACAGTTTTATTAAGACAAATGGTGTGTTTGGAGCGAGTGTGCTACGACATTTTAGTGACTTTGAATCATCTGAGGCTTTTTTTGTTTTTAATATTCTTTTATGCGTCTCTGTGAAGTGGTAAAATTGAATGGTCTTGCTTAACAGAAATATAATGCTGCCACGTCACAAACCTCATGTAACAACAAGCATCGGCATAGCCAATAGGTTTGCCAATATGTTTTAGCTATGATGCACACTTGTATGGCTGCTATTCAGAATGGGTAAAAGGGTTTGGTGTAAAGTAGAGTTAAGTGTCCTAAAGTGGAGTAGTGAAGTGTTATGGAGTGGTGTAGAGTTAGTGGTATTGTATATTATGAAGTTGCGTGTAGTGTTGTGGAGTGTAATGTAGTGAGTATAGTCTTGTATAGCTTAAGGGTGTAGAGTTGAGTGGAATAGGTTGTTAGAGCATAGTAGAGCTTTAGAGTGGAAAAGTGTGTTGTGGAGTGCTATAGGCTGTTCTGCAGTGGTGTAGAGCAGAGCTGAGTGGCATCAAGTATGTTGTGTAGAAATAAGCAAATGAAGGCTACATAACCCAAACATTAATTCTCAAAGTCCAGTAATATAAATAATGTCCATGACAATATAGAGTGAGGTGGCTGTAGGAAGCTAGGTTCTGGTTGCAGGACCCCCACACACTGTTGCATGGTTTTTGATGCAACTTTGATTGAAGTGCACTTAGTTCCAGCTAACCAGGTCCCCAATGCCAGTGTTCCTTCCCCCCAAATAAGACACCTGGTCACTTGATCTCAAAGTGGCCAGGCCCTTTAGCACTTTTTCTAAGTCCCTAGTAAACAGTACCTCTGGTACCTAGGGCCTAGGTACTGAAGAGAGTCCCCCATGATCTGTAGCACAGTTTATGCCACTCTAAGGGACCCAGTACCAAACTGCATGACAAGTTGCTCCCAAAATTGAAACCACAACATGGTACACAGTTTGTGTGTTATGTCCCCTAAAACCTGCATGTAATAATTTTAAGTCAACCCAACAGAAGGCCTTACAACCCTAAAGCAATGTTTTTGTTCTGCCTGAGGGAAGGATCTCCAGGGCAGATAGCAGTGTGTCACCCAAGGGTCTGACTTCTTGGGAGTTGCTGGACAGACAGGCAGAGAAGGTGCACCAGTCTGAGTTAAAGAAGCTTAAAATGGAGATGGAAAAGAAGAGGCTGGCCATTAAAAACAGAAAAAGATGGTCTTGGCTCATTAGCTCAGTTTGAGAGAGCTGGATCAGAGGAGCCAGTCTAGCAGAGATGGTGGCAGCAGTACCTCAGTGCAGCTTGAGAGGAGGGTGCCCATTCCTAAAGATCTGGAGAAGGATTACAAGAGGGAGGATGACATCTATCTGTGGTTCAAGGTATACGAGTCTGCTCACCACATGAACGTGGTCCCAGAAGCACAATGGGGCGGGTCTGTGGAAGCACTTTGAGGTAGAGGGGATGGACACACTGACAGCAGGGATGTATAGTTTACAGAGAAGGGAACTGTCAAGATTTGGAGGTAATATGTGTGCCCATATGTTAATGCTGTTCAAACTCGTATTTATGGTTCATTAATTAAGAGCCTTCCTTATTAGGGTGAGCACTGTAAATTAACGTTTTGGGTGACACTTCACTACTGACAGTGGTTCCAGTAAAAACATGTTTTTTTAAAAAGTATACATGTTTGAAAAGTTTAACAATATGAGTCTAAGTATATCACTCCCAGAATGCTCTGTGATTAGACGCAAATGTTTGCAGAAGATTGTAAGCAAGAGTAATGAATCTTTGCTTTCAAAATAAAATGTTGAGGAAAAAATGCAAGCAGGAAAAAACGTTACTGTGAAATATTAGGAGCTATTTCTTTGAAGCATCATTTAGTAAAAAGTGTTAATGCATGGTAGTATTTCAAAAAAATATTCCTAATGGAAAATCCACGTAAACTTTTTCAACAAGATTATGGGAAGCATGAAAATAAACAAGCACCTGCAAAGCCAAATTATTTGACATTTGTTTGGGAGTCTTTTGGTTTCTCCAGTTCGTGTTTCGCTTTGACATGGCATTTGTAACACTTTATTGTTGTTGGACCTGCCAGGCCATCACCATTGTAACAAACACTGGCAAAAGGAACAAAAGGTTTTGGTTATCAAAAAGCACACATTGCCACCAGTGGTGTAACAAAAGCTCTGCAGCCCCCACCCCCGGGTCACCCCTCAGCACAGCACCTGCCTGAGTGAGTCTGGAGGGGGGACCCTCCATGTTCTTTGCAGGGGTGGGGGCTCTAGGTTCATTACATCACTGATTGCCATTGTGTTTCCTGGCACTGAACAAAACTACTTTGAGCATTAGTGTGCTCCTTGTGGAAGAGAGGAATCTGATCATTCACAGTAAAGTCAGCTGATAGAGAGAGAGAGAGAAATAGAAGTTTTATAAAAACAAAATGGCTTTGTTAATGCCAGACCTAATTAGGGACCCAATTTTTAAAGAAAGTCACAGAAGTGCACCCATGGTATATGTCTTCGAATTAGTGGCTTTCATGAATTCACAAGAACTTACAGAAGTAGACCAGGAAATCGTACTCCTAGAAAATATGTGTGAACTGTATTTTATCACGAGCAAATATGCATGTGTAGATTTTCTCATGTGAAAATCTGTTGAGTGTTTACAAGTTCACTTTCCCTCCAACCACTCTTTTCCCCAACCCTGGAAGACTTCTACTTCTGCCCTTGTCAGGAGTACATTTCCAACCTTTCTCATTATGGGAGAAGATCAGAGAAGAGCTGGTGCACATTCTTAAAATATTCAAGTTAGTAGGTTTGCAGACTCAAAAGCATTTCAGTCCTGGAACTATTGCTTACTGCTTCCTCCAGCCCCAGTATGTAGATCTGCGGAAAGGTGGCAAAATAAGGAAATTGCTATAGTAGGGATTGAAATTGCAAAGATTCAAGCTATAGTAGTAGCCTGGAATAGTAGCCTGGAATAAACTGAGAGCCTATTAGCAGAGTTGTTACATAATGGGATTGCTACCATAATTTGTCGCTGCAATACATGGCACCAAAGGGACAAATAGATTTTTTTTTACCGGACAAGTAGATTTTAAAAGCAACCTGTCCCATGGACAAGTAGATATCTGATTAAATTCCACACCCCTGCTGACATCCGTAGGGGATCCTCAAGGACTCAGGTACTCTATCATGAAGGATGCCTTACTCATCAGATAAGGTGTTACTCCTGAGCAGTATAAGAAAACGTTTAGGTCCTATAAGAAGGAATCCCAACCTTGGTTGGAGCGTGTAGACTCTTTTTGGATGTCAATGGATTGTTGGGTGAAGGGCGGTAAGGTGACAACTTATGAGGGGCTGTACAATTTGATTGCGTGGGAGCACTTGTATAGTCTTTGTTTTGCAGAGCTGCACCAGCACCTAATTGACGGCAAGTTGACTGACTCCAGGAAGCTTGCTCAGGAAGCGGACCAGTGGGAGAGCACCGGGGTCCAAAAGCGATATTGGGGAGACTCCGTCAAGGGTGGGCAGGGTGCCCATCAGAAGAAGTGGGTGGGGGGTAAGAGTAAACAGGAGGAGTTTTCTAAAGGACCCCAACCTAGTTCCCAGAGTAAAGATTCCCAGCCCCCCAGTTCAAAAGAAACCATGGTCTCTACAGGGAAACATGCAGATAGGGGTCCCCACATGTGATCACGGTGGGCCACATGAGAAGGGAGACCAAATGTCCCAAGGGGACACTGTAGGAAAGTACCCTCTTTCTTGGCATGGTTACCCCCATTTTGTGCCGGTTGTCAGTGCGCTTGACTGTGTTCACTGGGATCCTGCTAACTAGGACCCCAGTGATGTTGGCAGGGAACTCTGGGAGCATCTGAGTGGCCAGTGCCAGCAGGTGACGTCAGAGCCCTCCCCTGATAGGTGCTTACCTGGTTAGGTGACCAATCCCCCTTTCATGGCTATTTAGAGACTCTCCTTTGGGTGGTTCCTTAGATTCGGATTCCAAGACACCAGCAGGAATCCTCTGCACTCTCCACTTTGACTTCTCACTGAAGAAACTGCATCTGGAGCCTCTAGGAACTCTACACCCTGCAACAAAGAAGCAAGGCGCCTTCTGCAATAATGTATCTTCAGCTTCTGCCAGCAACTGTAACTGTTTCCCGGTCGTGTATACTCTGAGGACAGTCTGTCTTCAGCCTGCACTAGAAGAGCGAAGGAATCTCCCTTGGAGTGAAGGAGTCACTCCCCTGTTTCAGCAGGCACCTACTGCAACCGGCTGCATGGATCCCCTCTCCTGCTGAGCTGCGTGGATCCTGCATCACGGTCGGTGGACTAAATTGGCCCGACGTGCCTCACGTTCAACTTTGTTGGAGGTAAGAGCTTGCCTCCCCACGCAAGACAGTACCCCCATTCACTGAGTGTTTTGCAGTTGTAAAAGCTTGATGGCATTCTTTCTCCAAGTACTTCGGGCATCTTGTTTCTCCGGCCCCTAGCACTCTATCCTACAACGCACAGCTTCCTGAGTGGTTCTCTGTCGGCGTGGGAGCCTTTGTCGTAGTGCTGCGTGGGCCTCTTCTGCAACTTCTTTGTCCCCGTGCTGTGGGACTCCTGTGCACGCTGCCTAGTCCTCTGTGGGCTCTTTGAGCTGCTGAGAGCCATCTCTGACCCCATCCAGGGATGAGTTCACTTGGTCCTTCCTGGTCCGGGCAGTGCCTTTTTCCGCTAACTGCGAGCTTTGCGTTTGCCAAGGCTTGTTGGCATTCTCCAGCAATGCATACCAGACTGCAATCCTCCATCTGGCGTGGGACATCACTTGCATCCTCCAGGAACCTGACTCCGTCTTCTTGGTGCAGTATTGACTGTTCTTCTTCACCGGTGGTTCTTCTTTTGTTCCTTCATTTGGGTTAGCAGGGGCTCCTGTTCTTCCTGGACTCTTCTGTGCTTCTTGGAATTGGTCCCCTTCTTCCACATGTCCTCTTGTCCAGGAATCCATTGTTAGTGTCTTGCAATCCCATCTGGTTCTTGCATAATCCTTCTTTTCGTTTCTGTGTGTGTTTTAGGAACCTTACTGTGGTTTACTCCTGCTTTTCTGGTCACTGGGGTGGGTTATACTACTTACCTTTGGAGTTATCTAGTACTCCCAGCTCCCCTCTACATACTACAATTGCCTAGGTGGGAGACCGACTTTCGCATTCCACTTTCTTAGTATATGGTTTGTGCTCCCAAAAGGCCCATTTCTAACTATTGTGATTTTCACTAATTTCACAGTTTTTATGCCTATTTCTGCAAACTAGTGTATATAATTTGTGTATAACTTATCTCCTAAGGGAGTATTGCCTCTATGGTATTTTTGGTATTTGTGTCGCCAAAATAAAGTACCTTTATTTTTGTAACACTGAGTCCCTCCTTACGACCCTGGCGGTCGCTGATAAAGTGGCAGTAATACCGCCAAATTATGACCATGGCGGTGATATCTCTGATAGACAGCCAATGTACCACACCGACCGCCAGGGCGGAAACAACAGTCACCATGGCGGTATCCGCCTACAGCCAGGCAGACGAGAAAGTACTGCTCATCATATTTTGACACACAATCCTGGCACCTTTTCCAGGGCGGTACCAACGCCATCAAAAGCCTGGCGGAAACACATCACAGAAGAGAAAGGACTCGCCATTGGAGACACAGGGAAGAACCATGCCGCCATAGAACCCGAACTGCAAGACTTTCCGATGATCTTGTACGTTATGCTCCACCTGGAACACCAATGCCGACGAAGATAGCGACTGGGAGTACAGCTGCCTAGCACACAAGGGAGGGTGGGAGGAAGAAGAGTGTGACACACACACGCAGCACATACACGCGCCATACACACAACCATATGCGTTACAAAAACAATTTGACCACGCAAATTTGCAGAATAATGCAAAGACAACAGGAACTGATGAAAATGATTGTAATCAGTCCAATAATAAAATCAAAAATCCGATTTGGCCATGAAACAGATCAGTACACTTGTATAAAAAAAGGGACACTGCCCAGTTCATAGTTCAAAGGGCCCACATGGCCACAGGGCACAGTACAAGGCCCCACTCGAACCTTGCACCAATCCAGATAGAATACCACAGGGGCATCAGTTGTCAAATAGGCAGGCACCTCAGGGGGAGGGGGGACACCTCAGCCGGATGCGGGAACAAGCCCAATGGTTTTGGAGGGGGCAACATGCCCATTGCTCTTTGTCCTGGGGGGTGCAAGGCTACAGTCTCTCACATGGGTGTCTTGTCCACTGGTTCTGGAGGGGGCAACATGCCCTGTGCTTTGTCCTGGGTAGTGCAAGGCCACAGTATCTCAAGCGGGGTCTTGCCCACCGGTTCTGGAGGGGGACAACATGCCCTGTGCTTTGTCCTGGAGAGTGCAAGGCCACAGTCTCTCAAGTGGGTGTCTTGCCCACTGGTTCTGGTGAGGGCAGGCTGCAGAGCAGCCCTTAGAGGCTGGAGTATATGGCGTCTGCCACGAGTGATGGCTGCACTGTGGTGGTGGTTGTGGGAGGCTCCTGTTCAGCCCCTGCACCCTCTGATGGCTGCACTGTGGTGGTGGTTGGGCAGACTCCTGCTCAGCCCCTGCACCCTCTGATGGTTGCACTGTAGTGGTGGATGGGGGAGGTTCCTGCTCAGCCCCTGCACCCTCTGATGGCTGCACTGTGGTTGGGGGAGGCTCCTGCTCAGCCCCTGCACCCTCTGATGGCTGCACTGTGCTGGTGGTTGGGGGAGGCTCCTGCTCAGCCCCTGCATACTCTGATGGCTGAACAACCATGGCTGGCAGTGGGGGCCCTGTGACAGCTGCTGGTGGCGGCGGTGTTTAACTGGAAGCTTCCGCTGGCATAGATTGCCTCCTCTCCTCCTGCTCAAGGGTTGGGAATCCCTTACCCTTCCTGGCACTGGTGGATGGGCTCTCCCCCCCCCTCTGCCTGCTGGTGCAGGCTCCTTCCCCTTCTTTCCAGCTGGTGCAGGCTCCTTCCCCTTCTGTCCAGCTGGTGCAGGCTCCTTCCCCTTCTGTCCAGCTGGTGCAGGCACCTTCCCCTTCAGTACTGTTGGCCTTGAATCCTTACCACCACGAGTAGGTAGTGCTACCACTGGGCCCGTGGACTGTTTGGCTGAAGTGCTGGGCTGAGTCCTTGCTACCCTGCCCATATGTGCAGGACAGGGGTAGGGGTAGGGAAATGGTCAATTGTGGAAAAGAAAAGCTTTTTAGGGACGTTGTGGAAGGAAGAGGGAAGAGTAATGGGAATGGAGGACGAGAGAGTGGTTGCTGGAGGTGTCTGCTGGATTTGGGTGCAGGTGCGTGGGCTGTATACTGTTGTGAGTGGATGGCTGTTGGGTGTCTGAGTGCTTGTGTTTGTATACATTAGGAGGGGGGTGGACGGACACGGTGGGAGAGGACACAGGGGACGCATGCAATGATGTTGTGGAGGTTTCTGCCAGTGAGGTGTGTGTTCTGCTCGGTGTGGTGATGATGCTAGTAGTGGATATTGATATAGTGCATGCAGGTGTGAGAGTTGATGCAACTGGGAGGGAGGTGGAGGAGGAGGGGGAGACAGTGGAGATGGTGGATGTTGTTGTGTCTGCAACTGAATGGTGTTTGTGTGAGTGCCTGTGGGATGAAGTGTGGTGCTTGTGTTTGCCTGTGACATTCTAGGGTGTTGCCTTGTGTGCATGCTCATCTGCCGGTGTGCTTGGGATGGGTTGGGGTTGAGGGGACTGGGACTTGGAAGTGGAAGCTGAAGGGGGGACGGTTGAAATAGGGACAATGGCTGCCATCAGAGAGGAGGACAGAGCCTGAATCTATCCCTGTTGGGACACCAATCCACTGTGAATGCCCTCCAGGAATGCATTGGATTGCTGCATCTGGGCTGCCATCCCCTGGATGGCATTCACAATGGTTGTTTGCCCTACAAAGATGGATCTCCGGAGGTCAACAGCCTCCTCACTAAGGGCAGTGGGGCTCACTGGGGCAGGGCCGGAGGTGAAGGAGATACCCACCCTCCTGGGTGAGCGGGCATGGGCAACTCGCTGAAGGGCTGCTGGGAGGGAGGTGCTGGTACAGGGGTGGTGGCTGTACCTGCAGCTGGGGTGGTCACAGAGGTGTCCCCTACCACCATGGAGCTGCCAGTGGAGAAGGTATCAGAGTCTGTGTTGTCCCCTCCAGTTTCCACCATGGTGCTTCCCTCGCCCTCTGTCCCACTGGTGCCCTCAGCGTCGGTGGACTCTGCCTCAAGGGTCTTGTGGGATGAAGCTCCCTCCGTCACTGGTGCCTCTGCTCCTCTGCCAGATGATGCTAATGCACATAAGGACAGGATGACAAAACAAGAAAGGGGGTGAGAGAGACAAAGGATAAACAGGGTCAATGACTGCAACAACACCACAGTTGGCGTACACAGCACCCTCAAACACAGACAGGCCTACGAAAAATGCATGGCACTACCAGTGAAATGGCTAGTCACTAAAGAATGAGGAGGGGCACAAACCGCCAACTGCAGCACACCTGGGACCCACGCAGCCCTGCCCAGGAGTGAATACTAACAAGCTAGGTAAGCAGTATTTCCCAGAGGATCTACGCTGCTATGTCTGGCTTGGCCTAGGGGCACCCAAGGACACACAATCACCACCCGGATACCACCCCACCAGCCGTAGGTTGTAATGATAACCACTGTACTCACCACCTTGTGGCTGCTGTGATGCCCTCAAGCGCCCATCCAGCTCAGGGTAGGCCACTGCCAGAATGCGGGCCATCAGGGGCGTCAGGGTCTGCCGGGCACCCCTTCCTCGTTGGGAGGCCATCCCCAGATGGGCCTCCGCGGTCTTTCGTGCCCAGCATCTCAGGTCCTACCACCGTTTACAACAGTAGATGCTCCACCTGCCACAGACCCCCGGGTCCACCGGTCCTTGGCAATGGCATGCCATTTTCCATTCTTTTGATGGGTGCTGACCTGCAGAGGCAATAGAGACAGGAGAACACCATCAGACAAACAGTCCAGTTTGTCACACAAATGGCCCACCATACCCGTTCGCATCACCATTGGCACACACATAGCCCAGCCCACAACATGTACACCGACAAGAGGACATCTACCTCCCCCTTACACAAGGCCTTCACACACAACTCCAAGCATTCATGCCACATGCATCGTGCACAAGGTGTACTCACATGTTGGTCCAGCGGCCCATACAGCAGTCCGTACTGAGGTAGGACCCCATCCACCAGTCGTTCCAACTCCTCCGAAGTGAAGGCTGGGGCCTTTTCCCCGGTCACACGGGCCATGGTAGGTCCTAGACACAGGTCACAGCAGCACATACAGTGTAGGTCCTCTCCTATGGAAGGTCAGGAAACAAGTGAGGAATCAAATAGAAAATGGCAGTCACGTCTGAAGCGGTGCATACCGTCACCACCGGCGTAGATCACCATTGCCACAGTACACTATAGGGCCCAATATTAACCAATGAGGAAGTTCACGACCGCCTACCGCCACGGCGCACAACGTCAGCGGCATTACCTCACTTCTACCTGTTTCTACACACAGGACAGGCGTTTCAGAGGGGGTGACAGGCCTATTGATTATTGCTGCGTCACTGGATAAATAGGCACATACTTCACTAATTACACTGTCCCATAACATGTTTGCACATTGTGGACTGCTGTTGTGGCTCCATTGTTCAGTTTGTGACAGTCTACTCAATCTTGTGTCCCTTAGATACCTAACGCTGCGGATGAATAGGAGATGGAGACATACCCCCATGTACAGACCCCTGGTGGACTTGGCTACACTGGAGGACAGGCACATAATACTCACCTATAGACTGGACAAGAGCTGTGTGCCCAGTTGAACCTGACCTCATATCTGCTATCCGTCACCCCACTGGGATCCCCCTTCTTGTGCAAGTGCTATCAGTGCTCCATTTCCTGGCAACTGTTTTTTTCCAAGTGACAGTGGGCTTGGCAGCAGGAATGTCACAGCCAATGTTCTCAAACGTGCTAACAAGAGTGTTGTCTGCCCTGATAAAACACATGTGCAGATACCTTGCATTCCCCCAGGTTGAGGACTTGACCACTTTAAAGGCCGGATTCTATACAATGGGACATATCCCCAATATAACTGGTGCGACTGATGGAACCCCCCCGCCGGAATGAACAGGTATTCAGAAATCGGAAAAGTTTCCACTCCATGAATGTGCCGATGGTGTGCTTGGCGGACCAATACATCTCCCACATCAATGCTAAGTATTCAGCGTTGGTGCATGATGCCTTTGCCCTGAGGAATAGCAGCATCCCAAATGTGATGGCCCAACGACAGAGGCACAGGGTGTGGCTAATAGGTGAACCCTGGTTCCCACCCAGTATATGTTGGTGCATGCCTATGGTGTTGGCCATATAGGATAATGTTTGGCTAAATGTTGTCCCTAAATATTTGCAGGTGACTCTGGTTACCCAAACCTATCATTGCTGCTGACCCCTGTGAGGAATGCCTGGACAAGGGCAGAAGAATGTTATAATGAGGCACATGGGGGAACCAGAAGATCACTGAAAGAACCTTTGGCCTCCTGAAGGCCAGGTTCAGGTGCCTCCATCTAGCAGGTGGATCCCTGTGCTACCCACCCAAGAAGGTCTGCCAGATAGTAGTGGCATGCTGCATGTTGCACAACTTGGCCCTCAGATGCCATGTACCTTTTTCCTGGAGGAGGAGGAGACTCGAGATGCCCCTGTGGCAGCAGTGAACCCTGAGGACAGTGAGGACGAGGAGGCAGAGGATGAGGATGGGACAACAGATCATCTGCGATAAATCAGTACTTCCAATGACACACAGGTGAGACAGTGCAACTTTACACTTCTATGACTATTGTTGTATTCTCTATGGCACTGCCATGCTGGCATTACCCACTTCTTTGCCCTACTTACTGTTACCTCTGGATATTCATTTTGCAGATGTTGGTGATATGACACATTCTCCTGGTGTTATCACAACAGCCAGCTACAGGTCACGAATTCTATGCTCATTCTATGTTCAGTTCATTTGCAATGGTTGTAGCTGTTTCAATCAATACAAATTTGCAATACATGAAATACTAGTAGGCGAGTTTTGTCCAAGGGTGTTTATTGTAGTGCTAAAATATATAGGGAAAAGTGCAATGGAATGGGGTGATGATGGAGGAAAGTCCAGCGTATTGTTTCAGTCTGTTTGTAGCACAGGTGCATTGTCCATGGGGACATAGGAAGGGGAGCAATGGCAGTTCAAGGTGGACAAGGTGGCTGAGCGGGACACAAGGGGGACAATCAGGAGAGTCTCATTTCCTGGCGGTGGTCTTGGCAAGTGTCTCTGGCTTCTGTCTGGTTCGCAGGGACCATTTGCGGGGTGGTTCACCTTCTGCAGGGGGAGGGGTGCTGGTGGCCTGTTGGTCCTGTGGCGGGGCCTCCTGGCCACTAGCGACAACGGAAGTGGAGGGCTGTTCAGATGACTGGCTAGTGGTAGGGACCCGCTGGTGTGACACTGCCTCCCTCATGATGTTGGCCATGTCTGCCAGCACCCCTGCTATGGAGACAAGGGTGGTGTTAATGGCCTGCAAGTCACCCCTGATCCCCTGATACTGTCCCTCCTGCAGCCGCCTGTTCTTCTGCACAATGTCTATGATCTAGCCCACTGTGTCCTTGGAATGTTGGTAGGCTCCCAGGATCTCAGACAGTGCCTCCTGGAGAGTCGGTTCCCTGGTCCTGTCCTCCACCTGGTGCACAGCAGTCCTCCCAGTGTCCCTTTTGACCTGTGCCTCTGTCCCCTGAATGTGTGCCCACTGCCACTGACCACAGGTCCCTGATTGTCATGTGTACGAGTTGTGGCCTGGGGTCCCTGTACAGGTGGACACACTGCTGATTGATGTGTCCTGGGGATAGAGGTGTGGGTACGCTGGGTGGGTGCTGTGGTGTTGGTTCCTGATGGGGGAGGCTCTGTGGTGGTCAGTGACTGGGCTTGGGTGACCGACTGTGCAGTGGTCCATGATGGGCTAGGTAGATCATCCAGATACTGAAGTCCAGTGTTACCGTGGACCTATTCTGTTGGGGGAATGGATACTGGTGGCACCTCCTCTCTAGTGACATTGGCTGGGGTACCTGTGGGGATGTAAATGATGTATTATGCTTCAGGTGTCTGACATTTGTACTTCTGTAGCTTCCCCTCTATGGTTGGTGTTCTCCTGCCAGCTTTTGCTTGTGTATGTTGGTGTATAGTGGTTATGATATCTTCCCTATGCTGTGCATGCTTTGGTGATGAGTGCCCATGCAGGGCTGGGAGGGGTGTCCATGCATTGGTAAAGCATGCAGGGATTGGCATTGGGATCAGTGTGACGTGATGGTGGACTGTGTGGGATGGGGTGGAGTGATGGGAGTGAGGGTGTGTGATAGCATGCAGGTATGGGGGGGGGTGATAATTGTCAAAAGTTGACTTACCAGTGTCAAGTCCTCCGCCAACTCCGGTGAGTCCCTCAGGATGCAGTATTTCCTGTACCTACTCCTCTCATGCTGTGAGGGAAGAGATGGGGGTCCACCACCAGTCCTCTGTATAACGAGCTGGTGTCTTACTGCTATGGAACGTACCTTCCCCCGTAGTCATTCTACCTCTTCCTGATGTCGTCCCTTGTTCTTGGGTGATGTCCCACGGCATTGACCCTGTCCAGGATTCTCCGCCATAGTTCCATCTTCCTTGCTATTGATATCTGCTGCACCTGTGCTCCAAATAGCTGTGGCTCCACCCTGGCTATTTCCTCAACCATGACCCTTAACTCCTCCTCAGTGAAAAGAGGGTGCCTTTGTGCTGCTATGGGTGTTATGTGATGTGTGTTGGTGAGGGTGTGTTGGGTAATGTGCTGGGGTGTGAGTGTCTAGCTGTCACAGTGGTCTTGGTGTCAGTCTCGTGGCAATGATTTGTATTCGTAAAGGGTTGTGGGTAATGTGGGTGTGTGTATGGGTGTCAGGTGTGTATTGTTTAAATTAGCCAATGTGGTGTTGTTTTGTCCGAGGGTGTCCTTTATGAGCGCAGCGATATGTACTGCCAATGGTTTACCGCTGTTGAATGTCCGCCGTGGTGATTTGTGGGTCATAATGTGATGGGCGTTGTTCTGTTGGCGTAACGGTGTGGGTTTTGAGACTGCTACTTTTGCACTGACCTTTGGTCTGGCAGATTTGTGTATATGGCTGTATTCTGTCAGGTGTGTGTGTGTGTGTGTGTGTGTGTGTGTGTGTGTGTGTGTGTGTGTGTGTGTGTGTGTGTGTGTGTGTGTGTGTGTGTGTGTGTGTGTGTGTGTGTGTGTGTGTGTGTGTGTGTGTGTGTGTGTGTGTGTGTGTGTGTGTGTGTGTGTGTGTGTGTGTGTGTGTGTGTGTGTGTGTGTGTGTGTGTGTGTGTGTGTGTGTGTGTGTGTGTGTGTGTGTGTGTGTGTGTGTGTGTGTGTGTGTGTGTGTGTGTGTGTGTGTGTGTGTGTGTGTGTGTGTGTGTTAATATGGTGGACGGATATTCACCAGCTCAGCAGTAAGTTGGCGGCCGTCAGCATGGCGGAGAGCGGCATTTACCACTAATGAGGGCCTGAGTGTTCTTTTTCATTTGTGTGACTACTGTGTGACTACTGTGGTACTGCATGAACTTTGCAGGTCTCCTAGATAAGCCACGGCTGCTCATCCAAGCCCTCGTGCTTGAGAACACTACGAAGTACAGGCAGTGGGTGACCATCAATGGACAGAGGGTGGAGGCTCTGAGAGACACAGGAGCCAGTGTGACTACCAGTGTGGTGTCTAAAGAGCAGTTATTTCCCCAAGCACTTCACCAAGTAGTTGCGGTAGACAACTCTGAGCACCTGTGCAAAGTTGTCCAGGTTCCCTTTGAGTGGGGAGGAGGTCTCAGGTTCCATGAGGGTAGCTGTGAGTCCAACCATGCCTGTTGATTGTCTGCTTGGCAATGACCCTGTGGATTCCCCTTGGTAGGAGGGGGAACACAGGTCTCACTTGGAGATGTTGGGTCTGCATGGGTGGGTGTGTGTGCCCACCCAGTCAACAGCAGCCCATCAGAATCATCAGGAGGCCCTGGAGTCTGAAATAATTGCCAGGTGCCTGCCAGAAGGAGGAACGGCAAGGGACATAGGAAACCCACCCCAAAGTTCCCAAGGCCTGGGAGGAGGCTGAACCTGTGGGGGACACCCTGGAGCCTACAGAGGAACAGGGGGCTGAACTGGGTGGAGGAGCCAGAGCTGACTCTGTGGCAGCAGGAAGGGGATCCCACCAGAGAAGCATCCTGTGAGATACATAAAAAATGCCCTACTCTGGAGGGTTTGCAGCACCAGGCTGCAGACCAGGCATCTGGCAAGGAGTCTGGATCACATTTGATTTATTGGGAGGATGGCCTCCTATTTAGTGAGCATAAGGTTGCTGAGCATGGGGCACCCCGTGTGCTGATAGTACCCCAGTGCTTCAGAGTTTTCCTATTGGGTCTGGCTCATGATAGGCCTTAAATTGGACATTTGGGGCAGGACAAGACCTTTGAAAGGATTCTCACCCACTTTTACTGGCCCCAAATACGCAGGCACTCAGATGTGTATTGCCAGTCTTGCCAAATTTGCCAGGCAAGTGGCAAGAGTGGAGGGAAATGTCAGGCTCCACTCCAACCTTTTTCTGTAGTCAGCACCCCCTTTGAAAGGGTGGGTATTGACATTATGGGGCCTCTGGATCCCAAGACAGCCATGGGCAACAAGTTTATCCTGGTCCTGGTGGACCATGCAAACCGGTATCCAGAACTAACCCTCTTAGATCAATCACAGCCACTGTGGTGGGCTGGACCCTGATGTTTTTTTTTTACCCATATGGGGTTCCCCAAGGAGGTGGTATCTGACAGGGGTACCAACTTCATATCTACTTATATGAAGTCACTGTGGAAGGGATGTGGGGTGATATACAAGTTCATAACTCCTTACCAACCGCAAGGAAATGGTTTGGTTGAGAGATTCAACCAAATCTTGAAGGGCACGATTATGGGCCTGTCACAGCCTATATAGGCAGAAGTGGGACATCCTCTTGTCATGCCTTCTGTTTGCTTACAGTGAGGTGCCACAAAAGGGAATTTGTGTTAGCCTTCGAGTTGTTGTATGGCCGCCCTGTGAGGGGACCTCTGAGTCTGGGGAAGGAGGGCTTGGAGAAGGCCTCCAGTAAGCCCTCCCAGGTTGTGTTCAGTTACATAATGGATCTTATAAACCAATCAGTGCACTTCAGGAAACTCGCTCAGGCAAACCTGGAAGTTAGCCAGGAGGGCATGAAACAGTGGTATGACCAGAATGCCACTCTGGTTGAGTTTCAGCCTGGACAGAAAGTGTGAGTAAGTGACAGTGAGGTTACCTATCTGGTGAACCTGTGGATTCCAAGGAACCCTTTAAGGGTCCTGCATGTGAACCGCCTCAAAGTTCACTTTGAGAGGTCTGAATTGACAATGCTCCTGGCAACAGATGATGGGGTGGAGAAAGAGAGTGAGCCTCTTCCTGGCCTCCTGTCTGCTCAGGAGAAAGATGGGTCTGTGGAAGGTGTGAACCTCTCCCCCCTCACTGACCCCAGAGCAACAGAGGGACTGCCGCCAGGTGTTGGGACAATTTTCCTCATAGTTTTCCTTGGTCCCAGGGGTCACTCATTTGTATACACTGGGGACACTCCACCGAAAACACAAAATGTGAAGGGTGACTGACATTAAGGATGAGGTATCCAAAATGTTAGCACTAGGTGTTGAGTTCTCCAGTAGCCTTTGTGCCAGTACAGTGGTCTCAGTCCCAAAGGCTGCTGCCCCTACTGCCACTCCAGAACTCAGGTTCTGTGTGGACTACCGTGGACTCCCTGCTGTCACAAAGACTGACATGCACCCCATCCCCAAGCTGATGAGCTCACTGATCGGTTGGAAGCTGGCAAGTTTCTCAGTACATTTGATCTAACGTCTGGGTGTTGGCAGATTGCTCTAACTGAGGGGGCCAAGGACAGGTCTATATTTATTAGCCCATATGAGCAGTATCAGTTCAGGGTGATGCCCTTTGGGATGAAAAATGCCCCAGCCACGTTTCAGAGGTTGGTAAACCAGGTTTTGGCTGGGTTGGAGGAATTCAGTGCAGCCTACATGGATGAAATTGCTGTGTTCAGCTTCAGCTGAGATGAACACTTGCAGCACCTCTGCAAAGTTTTGGAGGCTCTGCAGAAGGCAGGCCTCACTATTAAGGCGAGTAAATGCCAAATAGGGTGCAGCTCTGTGGTGTACTTGGGACACCAGGTGTTGAGTGGCCATGTGGCATCCCTACAACCAAAGATTGTAACCATTCTAGCTTGGGAGCCCCCTCCAAGACCCAGACTGTGGTTAGAGCCTTTTTAGGTCTCACAGGATACTATAGGAGGTTTGTCAAGGCCACTACTGTGGCTCCCTTGACTGAGTTAACCTCCAAAAAGCAACCCAAAAAGGTGATCTGGACTGAGGCTTGCCAGACAGCTTCTGATGCCCTGAAGGTAGCCATGTGCACAGCACCTGTGTTGAAGGCACCTGACTTCTCCAAGTTGTTTGTCATGCAAACTGATGCTTCAGAGCATGGTGTGGGGCCATTATTAGCACAGCTGAATGATGAGGGCCTAGGCCAACACAGAACCTTTATCAGTAGGAGGTTACTTCCCGGTACCGTAGGTGGAGTGCAACTGAGCGTGAAACTTTTTCTGGGGTCTGGGCGCTGAAGAAGCTAAGACCCTACTTGCTTGGGACTCCCTTTCGGGTTCAGACAGACCACAGGCGCCTGAGATGATTAATGCAGATGAGGGGTGAGAAACCAAAACTGTTGAGGTGGGCCTGGAACAGAACACGCCAATGCTGATGGTATGTCCAGATTCTTCCGCCTTAGTGATGAAAACTCCTATGAGGTTGTGTAGTTCTCCCTACTTTCAGCTGGAGGGTGGAGAGGGGGGTGAAACACATGTTAAACCTGGCACCTTTGGCTTAGTCTCACCCATCGTTTTTGCCTCTGCTTCCTATGTTTGGACTGTGTGCTGGACTTTGTTTTGGCTGGTTATGGTACTCTGGGCACTTTACCACTGCTGACCAGTGCTAAAGTGCTAGTGTTCCCTGAGTAAATTGTATGTGTAATTCCATGATTGGCATATATGATTTAATAGTAAGTATCTAGAAAAAAGTGCACTAGAGGTGGGGTGTGGCCTGCATATCCTGATGGGTCATCTGGGCTAGAGTGGAGGGAGGAGCTGACACTTACACCTGAATGGGCTTTGCCTGCCGTCACACAATGCAGTATGCAACCCCCTGGTATGAGTCTGGAGCCAGGCCAGGGCAAGGCAGGATCTTGAGAACAACAGAGACTTTCCTTTGAAGTCTGCCTACTTCAAAGGCAGAAAGGGGTATAAGTAGTGGACCCAAAACCCCAGATTTTTAGATTATTTCTCGTATTAAGAGGAACCTTTGCCAAGAAAAAGAGCTGGAGGAGGAGTACAGCTCCTTAGCCTGTGACTGTGCTCTGCTGGATTGGCCTGCAGTTGCCGCTTCTGCCTGAATGAGGACAAAGGCCGGACTTTGTGGTATATTCCTGCTTATGAAGTGCCTCCAAGGGCTTAGATTGATCTTGCCTCCTGTTTTGAAGTCTCAGGGCCATCAAAGACTTCCTCTACCAGCACTTGGATTCTATGCTGAGACCCCAACTCTGCCAAGTGGTGCCCTATCCAGTCCCTGGGCCGCTGAAAGGTGAAGCTGGTGGAACCAAGGTGGAAATCCACACACAGAAGCTGTGCAGGGAAATTTCAACACGCCACCTGCACTGCGGCTGAAATTGACGCACCACCTGCATCGCGGCTGGGAAATCAGCGCATCACCTGCATCGCCACTGGAGAAACAATGCAACACCCACTTGCGGCTGCTAAAATCGACACAAACCCTACACATCGTGGATTCTCATCCTTGTGAGGTCGGATTTCGCACACAACTTCCGCTGGGCATCAAAATTGGCATAAACCTGCCGGACCCAATGTTCCCGTCCCGAAACTGACACATTGCTCTCTTGTGGGAGAGGAAAACAATGCATTGCCTACCTGACTGGAGAAGAAATAATGCACGGCCTCACTGACTTTTCCGATGCATGCTCACTCGTGCAGCTTTATCTCTGATGCAAACCAGGTAATTTCCATTGTTTTCTACGGAGTAAGATTCTATTATTTTAAAAAGTCATAATTTACTTGTGTACATAGGATTTGTGTTGTTCTGGTCTTGTTTGATTTAGATGAATATTGGATATTTTTCTAAACTGGTGTGGTGTCCATTTTGTAGTGTTTTCAATGTATTACTGTGTGTTTTGGTACAAATACTTTACACATTGCCTTTGCAATAAGCCTGACTGTTTGTGCCAAGCTACCAAGGGGGTGAAAAGGGGTTATATTTAGTGAGTATTTCCTTTGCCCTGTCTAGAGTGAAGATCCCTGCTTGGACAGGGTTCAAATTGACTGCCAACGAGACTCCATTTCTAACTATGAAAGAGAGACTAAACGAAATCTGTGGCCAACCCAGGGTGTTATATACTCTGTCTCAAATCAATGGCTGAAGGGCGCTGACACAAGCATGTCAAGGGCAGAGGGGCACTGGGCCAATGACCACTTTATAAATGTAATAAATAGTTCTATAGACAGATGAGCTGTCAAGCCATTCCTAAAAAGGGATATAAATCATGAAGGAAGGAAATTAATGTGAATAGTCAATAGAATAATTTACTGAGGTTAAAACTGTTCTTTGGTATTGTCACCAAATTATGATTATTTTTCAAACAATCTGTGTTTAAACCTACACAAGCCTAATTGCTAAATAATTAAATGAGAGCCTGTGCTTAACACGTGGTACCTGCCCTATGACCCAACATATAAGCTCCAATGCACTCTTGTCAAATATACATCCTGACTCCCTAGTGAATTCTGCCTATTCTTCCAGAACTATTCCACATATGATTAAGTACAGCAAGATGTTACCTACATATAGTTTAGGTTGAGGATGGCCTGTAGCAGAATAGGGTATAGTTGTCTCCATTATACATCTCTATGTTAACAGCTCCTTGTACAGTGCAAATAGAGCACATGACCACAGAAATCCCTGTTTTCTGCCTCTGAAGCTTTCACACACACTGGGAGCTTGGTCATTCACAAACCCCCTTTGCAAGGGATGGCTGATCCACGTTTTTGATAGCCCTTATAAACATGTACTTGTCAAGTTCTCACTATTGATAACATGACATTAGAGGAGACTAGCGAACTATATGGATGGATGATGCTTTCGAGGCAGGGAGTTCAATGATGTACCAAACTTGTTGGAGCTGCTTGGTGTGAGGCTTTGCGTGACCTTTAACCTGCACTATTTTTTACCACAGGAGGAGCAAGAAGGATACTCATTTGTACAGTTGTGTTTTATGTTCTCATAGTCACTTTATGGCATAAAAGCTTTGACAAACATAGGAAAGTGACTGTTGTGTCATAAGGGAAGGTTCAATATTAATGTGCACTTCTTATGTCACAATTGGTGAAGCTGTTACTTTAAGAATCATTGCGAAAACAGAATTAATGTAAGCATTGCTGAAGAAAGTTATTGTGAATAGAAAAAATATATTAGTTGAAGTATTCTCATAACTCTTGTAAGCTTTAACAATCTGAACTTATAAAGTGTTCTCATTTTAGATATAAATGTTTGTGCAGAGCAGGATGAGCCCAGCTGTATGAAGAGGCAGAGCTAAGATATCAGCTGTTTTTGCTTCTCTTTCTTATCCAACTCCCCTTTTTCCGGGTATATTACAGACCATCATAATACCCTTTGCATAGTTATCAGATGGTTTAGAGAACTGAGGAGAAATGGCATCGCTCCTGCTGGATCTAGACTGTCCAGTTAGTGCAAATCTGACAGCATTAAAATTGACCTCTGGCAGGGCCCACAGGCATGTCAAACACACCATATGAAAACCTGTTGAAGACTTTATCAGCATTGACTGCCAGTACCAACAAAGACTTGGTACTCTGGTTTTTACATGGAGCTTTAAATGTGGACTCTAATTTTTAGGGCAATACTGGCACTAGAAATGAGGATCCTGGCTTGGCTATGGGTGTTATATTCTTAAGTATTCTTTGCTGAGGAGATTGCACAGTTAATTATTCTTTGGAGTCAGCTTAAGTGCAAGGAAAGATATAAATATACTAGACAAAATATGTGGTTTTACGGTTGTGAATTCTCTGCTGGGTATATACAGGTTATGTGGTACTATGGTTAATGGCATGGCAAAGGCACTTTACGAATTAGGGTGCACTGTAGATATTTGCTTGGCCATGCTATGAAGCTAACATACAAACAGAAACAGTGGATTACTGGTCTTGCCATAAGGCTTTACAATTACAGATACAGGCCTACCTTTGGGATAAATATTTGTTGATACAGGCTAGCTTTGGTGATCTATATGCTGGAAGCTATTTTGAAGACTGGCCTGCACAGTATTGCATGAAGGCATCAACTGCAAGCTGGCATGAAACAGGGCTATATATGCACAGATATTTGTAGATAAATAGCATAGAGCCACATTTTGGAAAAGGGTCTAAGTGGACTGTTATATACTGTGGCAATGGGGGTCTGTCATCCGCTCTGTTCACCATATTCCAGGGAAGCTTCCTATACCTGTGATGTGTGTATAGCCTGACACATATTTTCACTCTACAGAAACAAACTATTACCTTTGTCAACCTAAGTTTTAACCTTACACCAATCTGTTACTCAAAAGGTTTCCTGCAAAATATGGCACTAACAATTCATACTTGATTCTGCTATAAGATCCTCATCTGTTAAGAGTTGGAGAAACAAATGGGATTCTATTACAAGACCCTTCAATTCACTTAAAGCATCTCAAAACCATGAGGAAATCTGTGATGCAGTAGCATGCATATGTGTATTTGTGACAAATAACGGACACTCCATGAGAGTGAGGGTCCTGCGGTAGCGAGCACACTGTTTGACTGGCCACAATATAAACAAAAATGTTGTGGTGGCCATTACATGACTCTGGGGCTTAGTCCCCTGTCCTGAAGAATATATACGGGGGTAGGGTAGGCATACCCGGAGATCCTAGTCCTTGTGATTTGAGGCAGGGGGAACTTCTAGGGCCAAAAAAAATTAAAGAAAGGAATGTTTTGTTTGCTGCAATCCTGCAGTTACTCCCAAGGGATGGCAGCCATTATTTTTACATAAATATGACCACTGGCTAGGCTGGGGTCTGGAGATCAATATATATGGTTATCCGGGGAGAGAGGTGTGCATAGGGACCTTTTCTGGAGCCGATTTCGGCCCTAGGGATCCCATCCTCTGGGGCTTGCCATTCAATATGAAGGAGAAGGGCATGCGGCCCCCCTCCTCGAGCTTTCCACTGCTAATTTATTATTCACTACTCCTTGTGGGAGCACCCCATAATGCCCTGTAAATGCTATTCACACTAGTGATATCCCTAGAAGGGGCAGGAGCTCCACCAACCATTTTTCAAATGTTGTGGGAGGCTGAAGGGAGTGCAGCAGCCAACCAGAAACATAAAAAAAAAAAAAAAAAAAAAAACATTAAGTCTCCTGGATTATTAAATCCATGATACCAGGAGAACATAATATATTTTTCAGAAATAATCCTAGCTGGAGCTCTATGTTCCACAGCTGGAGTGCTGGTACCTCTTGTGACTGGTTTTATGTTTTTTTTATTTTGGGAAGAAAATGTTAAAAGACGACAGACATGTTTTTTTTTTTTTTTTTTTTTAAACAAAAAAAAGCCAGTCTTTCTTTTAACATTTTACAGCCCTTGTAACACAATCATATAAACTGTGTTAAGAGACTCACAGGCATGTTGATATATTTTTTTTTTAATTAAAACATTATTAAACATTTTTGAAATAATCACTAGTATCAAACTTTGCATTGTGAGAATCAATGAAACATACATTTACTTTCCACTACCCACCCCAGCTTATACTGTTGAAATCATAAATATATGATAGTGCACCCTCTTGGGATTCCAGATCAGATATTTTCAACCATGAGTGCTTATTCTTTAGCTTTTGTAAAAATATACTGCGGTGGGAGTCAGAAAGTGACTGGGCCTCATTTCAGATTACTCAGGGTGCATCTACAAAGGCCACTGACTTAAAACAACATTAAAACAACATTAAAACTATCATATCAACCTGATGTCATATGTTCACAAGTGAAAGTAAACAATCTTCAGTATTTATTCACTAAGCAAATCTGGGAAACTTGGACTACTGTTTGCCTATCTAGAGCACCTCTTTCTGCAACAGTGTTAGAGCCAATAACTATTCCTTTCTTCCATGTACACAGAAATCCACCCAATCTCAGAGACATTTTTTAAAGCCTCGCTAAAACCATGATGCTTCTCTTCATCTCTAGATCAATGCCTGGCAATCGCACCACCCTAATAAATTTCATGTGGAATGTGTTGTTCCTCTAAAATATGAACATACCACACTTTTACAAATGACAATCGTTATCTCCAGCAAAACCTCCAGGTCCAACCTTTTGGTCCTCATCACAAATAGGGATAATTTTCACTTAACTACAAAACCACATCAAATCCCATAACATACTTGATCAGAAACAATCTGGGTTCTACCAAGACATGGCGCAGAGACAGTACTGCTAGATGTTCATGTTTCATCTTAAGACATTAGATGAAGGCCACCCATCAGCCATTGTGATACATGACCTGTTGACAATGCCCAACAACCACTAGATCAGATTTTAGAGACTTTTCTAGAGTATTCAGAAAAGACCATGACTCGTGCTCCTTGTTCCTCTCTGATCGGTTACAACTAGTAAAAGTTGGTTTATTCTGGTACCTGAGCACAGACTAACTTTAATGCATTTCCTTTAAGTTCTACCTGATATCACTGCTGTCTCTCTTCTGAAATTTCCATTTACTCTTCCAGATGGCAGATGGCACACAACTGATTGTAAAATGAGGTATGAACTCAAACTGTATTACTTACTGAGCCTCAGTCAAGCTATTGGTACTAAGGTATCCTTTAGCAGACAAATTAGTCAAGACATACAAAGTTGCAGCACCTACCTATGACTTCTTATAACCATCACCCTTTTCTCACTAAAGAAACTTAAGGAGTCACTTCTATTCACTATCATTCTTCTTTACCTATCTTCAACCTACCACCAAATAAAACAAGGAGTCAAGTAATTCTCCTAGTCAACTACCATCTTAATGCACACATATTATTAATTAAATAAGCTCCACCACCGCTCAATTTGGCCATACCAGTGCATCAGCTGAGACACCAAGACATCACCTTACAACAATTCTCAGATCCAACCAGGATCATCTAATTATCATCAAATCTTACAAAAATTCCAAATTAGGAAAAATAAACTAATTGTGCATGACTTCAAACCCTGTAGTACCAAGTATTTCCCCTTTTATTAAGGACTATTCCACCTTCAGGCAAGCCTATTCCACCAATCGCTCTACAATTAAAAAGCCAACAGTATTTCGCCCCTACATTCCTTCACAGTCCATCATATACCTTGCCCAAAGCTTTTATCATCAAACAATCATCCTGAAATCTGTGCACTCCTAAGCCGTCAACTAGATTACATTGAGCCTTTATGAGTTGAGGTTTGGGCTGTGTACATCATCATTGAGCTCTTGTTTGTCCACTGATACTTGCTTTGCCGACATTACAATAGAATTACTGCAGATATAGCCTAGTCACAGAATTTAGTACTAGGGTTAGGGGAGGGGAAAGCAAGGATGACAGCGACACCAATTTCTCTACTCGTGCAAGTTAAAGGAACTCACTAAGGGTCAAGTGCAACAATAAATCACCTGCTTTCTCAATTTACTCAGTTCAAATATTTTAGTCTCGTCCTACCACAGGGCTTGAAGCATGCCATTAACACCATTTTGGAGGGCAAGGAATTGGAGGCATCACCAGTATTGAACAGATACTTGAAGATCATTTAAATGTCTTCATCTACAAAGTGCTATGGAAAAGAACTCGTCTCGTCACGGTTAGACTTTGCTGTGAAAATTCTTCCCAGGTACCTCAACCATTGACCATATCTCGTCCCTAAACAGGGTGCATGAACAGCTGATCCTACGTCTTTCTGGGACTGGCACCTACATCTTTTATAGTTACCATATGGCTCCACATAGAATGAGTAACAGTTGTTTAGCGCTCAAGTGTATTTTTACAAATAACTGGAATCAGGTGGTTTAGTCCAATGAGGTCAACTCTGGGAATACAGTCATTTGGTAAATAAAAAACCCGGCAACAGTACAAGTAGTAAATATTAAGAAGTTTGGCACTCTTACAATCCATGTGCCTAATGATAGTTCAGAGCAGCTGAATATTTTAAGGAAAACTTTGCAGGACAGTCAGCGTACTGATATCACACCTAGAATTGTATGGGCTGTGTTACATCATAACTGCTTCTATGCTTTCTTAGCCCCCCCCGGGGAACAGCCCTTACCCAAGGGGCCGCTCCCCTTATGCGTAAGGATAATAAAAAAATAAAAATAAAAACTCCCTGGTGTTTAGTCGTTTCTGCCCCCGGGGGGCCAGAAATGGCCTAAAAACTATTTGGCCCCCCAGGGAGCGACCCTTGCCTAAGGGGTCGCTCCCCAACCATAAAAGAAATTATATATATATATATATATATATATATATATATATATATATATATATATATATATATATCTTTGGTGTCTAGGGGTTTTCTGCACCTGCTGGGGGCAGAAATGGCCTAAAAATTATTTAGCCCTCTGGGGAGCGGCCCTTGCCTAAGGAGCCGCTCCCCTTATTGATATATACTAAACAAAAAAAATCCCTGTTGTCTAGTGGGCATTTCTGGTGCCCGAGCGCATTGAAATCAGGCAGCACAAATGCTGTGAGAGACATGAAAGGAAAGGTCTTTCCTTTCCTTTCATGTCTCTCCTGCTCCACCTCCTGGTCGGAAGAGAAATGCTATTGCATCTCTCTTCCGGGATAGATCGATCCGAGGTGACCTCTGATGAGGTCACCATGCGACTTGCGCGCTGACGTCATCAGACGTCACTGGGATGGTCGGGGGTGGAAGGGAAAGTGATTCCCCTTCCATCCCTGACTGGGCTGGGTGCAGGATGAGCTGGTCTCGTCCCAGGCTCACGAGAACCGTGTGCCTGGATGAGACCAACTCACCTGCGGCACCTTAAGAGTTAAAATATCTTTCATACTGTTATCCCATCCCATCCCAGAACATCGGATGCAGAGGGATGAAGAAGCAAACTTCGTTTACAGCATAAGTAATTACTGAAAAAAAGCATGCTACTGAGAAAATAAAAACAAAATTAAAAAAAAAAAAAAAACATCAACTACTGTAAATCAAACAAATCAATCTCCTGAAATATTAAGAGGATACAAAAAATATTCAAAAAATATTGCCTGTCTTTCAGTCAACTTTGCTATAATCAGCCATGACAACTACTGCAAGACTGTTTACAGTAATCACAATTGATGGTAAGAGGGCAATAGACTGGGTCACACATGAATATCTACTGCCAACCTTGACCTGCTTCAATATGACTATTGTGCATCACATGATCAAATCTTGTATAATCATGCCCTCCAGTGACAGTAAATTGGTGTTTACTGCCGTATCTACAATCAGCAATTATATCAGGCCATGTGCATATACCCCAAAACCAACCACTAAGTTACTGAAGTGAGGTTCCAGAAGCATTAACCCTTCAAGAAGATAGAATATACAATGCAGTAGGCATACATTGGAGCATGGCTATCACAGGGGCCTTAACTAGGAAAGATACATTGGCAAAGCCAACTGCCACTCAGCATTGCTGGCATATGAGCTCCCAATGCTTGTGCAACCATGACGCAACCACTGGTGAAAACCAAAAGCATACATAAGGCGGCCATTCTGGATGCATCGTGACAGCCATACAGGAAATTTGTGTTGTACGTTTATCTGTTACTATACCACTCCACACTGGCCATTGTGTTGAAGTTAGATGCAATGTGATGGAAACCTTTAAATGGTATAACTATAATAAAGAATACTAACCAAGCAGAATTTCCCAATGCTATTGGCTTTGCCAGTGCTTGCGGCACAATTGTACAAACATCGGCAAAACCGGCAGCAATAATAGCAGGCAGCCATCTTGGTTAGGGCTAGGCTCTGGCATGAAAAACGAAAGATCCCAAGTTTGCTGCCAAGGAGGGATGTGCTTGGAGAGAAAGAGTAGGAAGCGACCAAAAGAGAGAAATGGAGGGCGGGCGGCATACTACAGGACAAGATGAAAACCTAGCAAGTGGCAAAAGTTAAATCCCATGGAAAAAGGAAAAATGGTTCCATTAAGCCAGAAGTGGAAAGATACGTTTATCCAATCAAAACCATGGGAAACCAGGAATACTTCATTTGCAGGACAAACAATGAATAACAAAAAAACATAAAATCAGGAATTGGTATTTTCAATGGCCAAAACGGGCATTCTGTTTCGAGAAAGGTTCTGACGCAAAGCTAACCTTTATCATAAATTGGTTAGAAAGCGGTCCAAGGCAGGCAGCTAAATTTGCCTGCAGTAAGACCTCAAAAAGTAAGGGATTGGATAATAGTGGTATAGGCCATACAATTTTGACTGAAGACTTTTGAGAGCAATATGATATCATGAATTGAACAGCAGATGCTTGAACAATTAGGATATGGAATAAAATAAATGAACTAGGAAGACTACAAAAACCGACAGTACATTTTGGTGCAACTCTAAAACTCACGCCATTGCAGTTTCCTCAGATAGCATCAACACACCAGCATTAATTGGCAGATGCCTGGCACGTCAAAGACAAACCCCCACCCCAAATAAATGGGGCCAAAGCTGTCCTGCACACCAGTGGGCAGATTGGGCAATTACCCCCAATCCACACCCCATCGGGGCAGAAAGTCTACTAGGTGCCAGGGAATAATAAAAAAAAAAAAAAAAAAAAAAAAAATAGTGGGTGGTGGCTACTAACCAGTATGGGCCTGGTTATGCCTCCACCCCAACTGAAGGGGGCTAACAGTTTTTCAGCACTCACACCACACACTAAAACATCTTATCCCACGGCAAGCAAGAGGACATTTCATTATTTTGGGTTTTGGTTTTACATTTGGGCCATGAGAGCTTGGTAACTATCACAATCGTCCCACTTGGAATGGTGAGGGCTGCACTTTTTTGACTTTGGGACGCTGCCATGTAGAAAAATACACAGGACCTAGACACATCTGAAAACTAAACATCTGGTTGATTCCAGGGTGGTGTGCTTCACATGCACCCGCACCATTTTCCTACCCACAATGCCCTGCAAACCTCCAACTTTGATGGAAATCACACATTTTCCCCACATTTTTGTGATGGAACCTTCCAGAATCTGCAGGAATTCGCAAAATTCCTACCACCCAACATTGTCTCATCTATACCGATAAAAATTCTGGCGCACTTGTCAGCCTAAAAATTGTTTTTTTTCCAATAGCCCTTTTGGACCCGCTTTGGATCCCCCTCTATTTCAACATGTTTTTGGCTCTTCCCTGTCACAGGTACTTTGCCCACCTACACAATTGAGGTATCATTTTTACCGCAAGACTGAGGGGAACGCTGGGTGGTAGGAAATTTTCCCCAGTGCAGTGCTCCCACAAGGAAATGTGGGAAAAATGTGATTTCTTTAGCTAAATTTGAGGTTTGCTGAGGATTCTGGGTAAGAAAACATTGGGGGATCCACGCAAGTCAAACCTCCCTGGACTCCCTCGGGTGTCTCGTTTTCAGAAATGTCTGGGTTTGGTAGGTTTCCCTAGATGGCTGCAGAGCCCAGGACCAAAAACGCAGCTGCCTCCCTCTCACCCCGCAAAAACAGATAGTTTTGTATTTGATCATTTTGATGTGTTCAGATAGTGTTTTGGGGCATTTCCTGTCGAGAGCACTAGGCCTACCCACACAATAGAGGTACCATTTTAATCAGGAGACTTGGGGGAACGCTGGGTGGAAGGAAATCTGTGGCTCCTCTCAGATTGTAGAACTTTCTGTCACCGAAATGAGATGAAAAACTGTTTTTTTGGCCAAAGTTTAAGGTGTGCAAAGGATTCTGGGTAACAGAACCTGGTGAGAGCCCCACAAGTCACCCAATCTTGGATTCCCCTAAGTGTCTAGTTTTCAAAAATGTGCAGGTTTGGTAGGTTTCCCTAGGTACCGGATAAGCTAAAGGCCAAAATCCACAGCTAGGCACTTTGCAAAAAAACAGCTCTGTTTTCTTTGGGATAATTTGATGTGTCCACGTTGTGTTTTTGGGCACTTCCTGTTGCGGGCACTAGGCCTACTCACACAAGTGAGGTACCACTTTTATCAGGAGACTTGGGGGAACGGTGAGTGGAAGGAAATTTATGACTCCTCTCAGATTCCAGAACTTTCTGTCACCGAAATGAGAGGAAAAGTGTTTTTTGGCCAAATTCTGAGGTTTGCAAAGGATTCTGGGTAACAGAACCTGGTGAGTGCCGCACAAGTCACCCGATCTTGGATTCCCCTAAGTGTCTAGTTTTCAAAAATGGTTTGGTAGGTTTCCCTAGGTGCCGGCTGAGCTGGAGGCCAAAATCTACAGCTAGACACTTTGCAAAAAACACGTCAGATTTCAATGTAAAAATGTGATGTGTCCATGTTGCGTTTCCTGTCGCAAGCATTAGGCCTACCCACGCAAGTGAGGTACCATTTTAATCCGGAGACTTGGGTGAACACAGAAAAGCAAAACAAGTGTTATTGCCCCTCTACATTTTTCCCTTCCAAATCTAAGACAGTGTGTAAAAAAAACATCTATTTGAGAAATGCATTGTAATTCACATCCAAGTAGGGGCATCCTGGAATTCAGAGATGTGCAAATAACCACTTCTTCTCAACACCTTATCTTGTGCACCTTTTGGAATTACAAATGTTTTCTTGATACCTATTTTTCACTCTTCATATTTCAGCAAATGAATCGCTGTATACCCGGTATAGAATGAATAGCCACTGCAAGTTGCAGCTCATTAATTGGCTCTGGGTACCTAGGGTTCTTGATGAACCTGCAAGCCCTATATATTCCCGCAACCAGAAGAGTCCAGAAGACAAAACTGTATATTGCTTAAAAAAATCTGACATCGCAGGAAAAAGTTAGAGTAAAATGTGGAGAAAAATTGCTGTTTTTTTCACCTCAATTTCAATATTTTTTCAATTCAGCTGTTATTTTCTGTAGGAAACCTTGTAGGATCTACACAAATTACCCCTTGCTAAATTCAGAATTTTGTCTACTTTTCAGAAATGTTTAGCTGTCTGGTTCCAGCATTGGTTTCACACCCATTTCCGTCACTAACAGGAAGGAGGCTGAAAGCACAAAAAATAGTAAAAATGGTGTATGTCCCGGTAAAATGTCAACATTGTGTTGAAAAATTGGGTTTTCTGATTCAAGTCTGCCTGTTCCTGAAAGCTGGGAAGATGGTGATTTTAGCACTGCAATCTCTTTGATGCCATTTTCAGGGGAAAAAACCACAAGCCTTCTTCTGCAGCCCTTTTTCGCCCTTTAAAAAAAAAAATGAAATGTTCGCTGTATTTTGGCAAATTTCTTGGTCTCGTGGGGGGGAACCCAGCAACTCTGGGTATCTCTAGAATCCCTAGGATATTGGAAGAAAAGGACGCACATTTGGCGTGGGTAGCTTGTGTAGATAAAAAGTTATGAGGGCCTAAACTCGAAGTGCCCCAAACCGCCAAAAAAAGGAGGAGGGGGAAGATATACATGAGAGTACAAGATAAACATTATTTCTTTTTGTGAAATGTTTCCAGTGGTCTCGGACCTCCAAGATAATATTTAAAATCTGTCTGCAGAGGGAGACATATTTCCTCATTAAAAGCTGAGACAACCTGATTAAAACATGAAAATAACGTATTAATTTCTAAAGTTTTGCTTTGGCTTTTACACCTGGAAACATGGACAGAACACTATAAGGTGTCAGAAACGTAAAAGTAAAGCGCAAACGGAACTAAAATATCACTTCTCTTAAACTGGTGAGAAAAACAAAGTCAAACTAGAAAGAGAATTAGGAAACAGGCATGCAAAAAAGGGTTCATAGTTCAACTTCAATATTTATTGGCTATGCAGTTATTCGTCTTTTGATTGTTTCATTCAGTATGGCAGTTTGTTTTCTTTTCACCAGTCATTCTTACTAACCTTTTAATAGAAACTTGATCAGCAAAATGCAATACTAATAAGTTGTTTAAAAATCCAGTTGATTATCAATTTGATAACGGAGCAGTATTTCAAGACATTATGAATCTGTGTACTTTTCTATCCACTCTTTTTTTTTTTTTTAGTTTTCTTTCCTATTCGCTTTCACCTCTTTTAAAAAATCTCCCTCTAAATATAGGGAAGACTTGTACATATTGCAATAGTTAAGGTGTTTGTGTGAAGCATAGGTAATAATTAAGACAATTCCTCCTTACCATTAGTTAAAATCGTCATATTACCTTTTGAAAACAGTTTCTTTTTGTCAATTGTTTCACATTTAAGGTCAATAGGAATGGTAGAGGTTGAACCTGTAATGTCCATAAATTTGCTCAATTTGGTTTAAAGCAGCCTGAGTTCCTTAAAGGAGGTAAGTGTTATTTAAAAAAGAAATGCTTTCTCTTTGGAAAGACAACGTGGCAAGTGGACTGTGGGCTTGTGGACCACTTCTTACTTACTCTTGGGCTATTTGACAACATTTCCAAAGTGGATGCTGTCCATCAGGGACAGCTTCCTGTTGGTGAAGGAATTACTCCTTCCTTTAAGGTGTTGGTAACGTTTCAATGGTTAGTGACTGCAGTTCTGGTCACAAACCATTGACACATCTCATTGCGAATGGCTAACAAGAAGGTAGGCAGTTTTCAAGTCTCCGCCTAATTGTGATTTGGACAATGCTGTAATAAATTTGCAATTAGGAAACCTTTTTCTGAATCATAAAATGGCTTTAGTACATTGTAAAAACATTTAGCAGTAAAACACCTGTGATTTTACGAACTGCAGGATTTGCAACGGTAAACTGCTTTTGCTCAACCGGCCATAAAGCAGTCTTTTTCCTCCAACATCCAGTTTATTGCTTTGTGCAGAGCGGAGTAGACCTCTGTTACTTGAACTTTCAGTGGGTAGGAAGTGAAGCCTCAAAGTGGAAGTGAGTTAGACATCCATTCTTATTCTTTCATAACTCTCCAAGCTAACAAATATAATGCAAAAAGGTACATTAAAATTCAAATGGTAATACATACCTGAAATAAAAGCTGATCTAATGACCCAAAGGGCATAAACTCTGTTACAATTCCAACAAATGATGGCTCATTGCAGATTCCCAAAATTGGGAGAATGTATTTGAATCTGGCCTTGTGCAAGATCTCCGCTTCTTTGAGAATTGTGCTTCTTTCTCTATAACAAAAAATAAATAATCTCATAAATATTCAAAGCTGTACACAATCACCATTTCAACTCCTCGATACAGTGTATGAAAAAAAGTAAGTACATCTCTTAATCTGACTCAAACATAAGATCCTTGTGAAGATTTTATTGTATAGTCAAACTGTGTGAGTGTTTATTCTGGAGAACGAGTCTCCAGCCAAGGCACAAAACATATTTTAGGTAGAAGTTTTTTAATTTGTCAAAATTATTGCACATTTAATTTTTATCAAGTGTCAGCACATATAGTCAGAAGTATGAAGGTACTTGGAAGAAGACTATCGCGCTTCAGATGCAATATGATTGGTGTTTAGGCTTGAAAATAAATCAGAAGAAACATTTAAACACTGTCTAAAGACTGGATCCACTGGTGCCATCCACAAGAAAAATGTCTTAGCCACTAGAAATGCAATTTGTCAAGACAGTTGAACATGATCTGGAGCATTCTATATACTACAACATGTAATGGGGGAGTAATCAAATCAAATCATAAATATTTATAAAGCGCGCTACTCACCCGTGCGGGTCTCAAGGCGCTAGGGGGAAGGGGTTACTGCTGCTCGAAGAGCCAGCTCTTGAGTAGTCTCCGGAAAGCGGAGTGGTCCTGGGTGGTCCTGAGGATGGTGCGGAGGGATTTCCATGTCTTGGCCGCCAGGTAGGAGAAGGACCTCCCACCCGCCGTGGTGCGGCGGATGCGAGGGACGGCGGCGAGAGCGAGGTTGGCGGAGCGAAGAGGACGGGTGGGTGTGTAGAAGCTGAGGGGGCGGTTGAGGTATTCGGGTCCCTTGTTGTGGAGGGCTTTGTGTGCGTGGGTGAGGAGTCGGAAGGTGATCCTTTTGTTGACGGGAAGCCAGTGCAGGTGTCTCAGGTGGGCGGAGATGTGGCTGTTGCGGGGTATATCGAGGATGAGGCGGGCGGAGGCGTTTTGAATTCGTTGCAGACGTTTCTGGAGTTTAGCGGTGGTTCCTGCGTATAGGGTGTTGCCGTAGTCCAGGCGGCTCGTGACGAGGGTGTGGGTCACGGTCTTTCTGTTGTCGGCGGGGATCCAACGGAAGATCTTTCGGAGCATGCGGAGGGTGAGGAAGCAGGAGGATGATACGGCGTTGACTTGTTTGGTCATGGTGAGAAGTGGGTCCAAGATGAAACCGAGGTTGTGTGCGTGGTCTGAGGGGGTCGGTGCGGTGCCAAGGGCCGTGGGCCACCAGGAGTCGTCCCAGGCGGTCGGGGTGTTTCCGAGGATGAGGACTTCCGTTTTGTCTGAGTTCAGTTTCAGACGGCTGAGTTTCATCCAATCTGCGACGTCTTTCATTCCATCTTGCAGGTTGGTCTTGGCGCTGGTGGGGTCCTTGGTGAGGGAAAGTATCAGTTGAGTGTCGTTGGCGTAGGAGGTGATGTTCATGCTGTGTTTGCGTACGATGTCGGCGAGGGGGCTCATGTAGACATTGAAGAGAGTCGGGCTGAGCGAGGAGTCTTGTGGGACGCCGCAGATGATCTCGGTGGGGTCTGAGCGAAAAGGTGGGAGGTAGACTCTTTGGGAGCGGTTGGAGAGGAAGGAGGTGATCCAGTCCAGGGCCTGTCCTTGGATCCCGGTGGAGCAGAGGCAGGTTATTAGGGTGCGGTGACAGACGGTGTCGAAGGCAGCCGAGAGGTCGAGGAGGATGAGGGCGACTGTTTCTCCGTGGTCCATCAGGGTTCTGATGTCGTCTGTGACTGAGAAGAGGGCGGTTTCTGTGCTGTGATTGGCTCGGAATCCGGACTGAGAGGGGTCGAGTAGGCTGTTGTCTTCAAGGAAGTTGGTAAGTTGCTTGTTGACGGTCTTCTCTATGACTTTGGCAGGGAATGGGAGGAGCGAGATGGGGCGGAAGTTCTTCAGGTCGCTTGGGTCCGCAGTAGGTTTTTTCAGTAGGGCGTTGACTTCAGCGTGTTTCCAGCTCTCGGGGAAGGTAGCAGACGAAAACGAGCTGTTGATGATGGTCTGGAGGTGCGGGGCGATGATGTCGTCGGCTTTGTTGAAGATGAAGTGTGGGCAGGGGTCCGAGGGGGCACCGGAGTGGATTGAGTTCATGGTGGCTTTGGTCTCTTCCGTGTTGATGTGAGTCCAGGCGTTGAGGGTGATGGCTGGGGTTGTAGGTTCTGTGGTGGTTGGTTGGGTCTGGTGTCCGAAGCTGTCGTGTAGGTCGGTGATCTTACGATGGAAGAAGGTGGCGAGGGAGTTGCAGAGGTCTTGTGAGGGCATGATGGCGTTGGCGTTAGGGTTGGAGAGCTCTTTGACGATGTTGAAGAGTTCTCTGCTGTTGTGGATGTTTTTGTCCAGTCTGTCTGTGAAGAAATTTCTTTTGGCGGCGCGGATCAGTTGGTGGTGTTCGCGGGTAGCGTTCTTGAGGGCAGTCATGTTATATGCGGTGTGGTCCTTGCGCCAGGCTTTCTCGAGGGTGCGGCAGGTTTTCTTTGATTCCTTAAGGGTGTCGGTGAACCAGAGAGGTTTTTTGGTGTTGGTCTGTCTTGGGAGGCGTCTGAGGGGAGTGAGGTTGTCTGCGCAGTTGGTGATATCTGAAAGTAATCTGAAAGATTGTTTAATACCATTAAAGTCAAAGTATGTGGAAGCACACAATAAGTTCAGGTAGTCAGTCTGAAACTTTTCAGGGCTGCACAATTATACATAACAATAATTATGTACAAGACACAATATGATTGCATATAGGAAAATTAGAATCATGCAACTAAATAATATAAACACAAAACAAACACACACACATATATATATATATATATATATATATATACACACACACATATATACATACATATATATATATATATATATATATATATACACACACACACTCCGCATAATAATTACAAGAAAAAGCCCTAAATTGTGTATCACACGGTTACTTAATTTCAAATACCACATCTCACATTCATATGTAGTCGTGGACATAACCCACTGTCATCACATCCTCATATTTCTGCCTGCACTTCAAAAGGGGGGGGGCATTATTGTCTAATTATTGATATTGTTCACCTATTGTCAATAAGTTACTTTGCCACTCTGTTGTTAATGAAAGCAAGACCCATTGATAGCAAAGTTCCAAGAAGGGAAAAATACATGTTAACTGGGCTGGCAACGATTTTTTAAGAACGATGTACTTCATATAGGGGGTCATTCTGACCCTGGCGGTAGACTACCGCCAGGGCCAACGACCGCGGATGCACCGCCAACAGGCTGGCGGTGCATCCCAGGGCATTCTGACCGCGGCGGTACAGCCGCGGTCAGAAACGGAAAACCAGCAGTGTCCCGCCGGTTTCCCGCTGCCCTGAGGAATCCTCCATGGCAGCGCTGCAGGCAGCGCTGCCATGGGGATTCCGACCTCCTTACCGCCAGCCTGGTTCTGGCGGTTTTGACCGCCAGAACCTGGCTGGCGGTAACGGGTGTCGTGGGGCACCTTTTCCCCTGCAGTGCCCATGCCAATGGCATGGGCACTGCAGGGGCCCCCTAACAGGGCCCCACTAAGATTTTCAGTGTCTGCACAGCAGACACTGAAAATCACGACGGGTGCCACTGCACTCGTCGCACCCTTCCCACTCCGCCGGCTCCATTCGGAGCCGGCATCCTCGTGGGAAGGGGTTTCCCGCTGGGCTGGCGGGCGGCCTTCTGGCGGTCGCCCGCCAGCCCAGCGGGAAACTCAGAATTACCGCGGCGGTCTTCTGACCGCGTAGCGGTATTCTGCCGGCGGAACTTTGGCGGGCGGCCTCCGCCGCCCGCCAAAGTTAGAATCACCCCCATAGTGTTTTAAAAACATTTTAAAGAGAAGATTACAACGTAATTCTCATTTCCTAAACATGTGCAATAAATCTATTGTTGTACTTACAACTGTGTTACTGGATATATAGACAGAGCAACTGAACATCCTGGGTGCTTCCTCAATACTTTAACTTTAATCCTATTGATAAATGGAGTAAAAAGGTGGCCTGACTCTGGATGGTTAAGCACCTTTTATCAATGTTACTAATTCTGCATGTGCAGTTTGATTATCCACTGCCACCTCCATCCTTTTATTATATGAAGCTGTTCAAAAACATTTGCATGATACTTTCAGGTAACTGCACTTGTGACTGCCTGTTTAGTAGTAAACTATAGCAATATTCTGTGTTTAGAGGGGTTCTGACACCTTGTGGCACTGGTGCCACTGCACCTACTGCACCATTAAAACCATGAGTCTAGTGCCTGCAAGAGAACTGCACTTGTGACTGTCTGTTTAGAAGTCAAATTTAGTAATAATTTGTGTTTAGTGGGGTTCCTAGAGCTTTTGGGCATGGTGCCACTGCACCTGCTGCACCATTCAAATCATGATCCTAATGCCTGAAAGGTAACTGCACTTGTGACTGCTTGTTTAGTAGTAAAATTTAACAATAATCTGTGTTTAAAGGCGTTCAACAACTTTCAGTGCTGGTGCCTTGTGACTGCCTGTTTAATAGTACAATATTGAAATAGTTTGTGTTTGGAGGGGTTGCTAGAGCTTTAAGCCCCAATGTCACTTCACCTACTGCACCACTAAAATCATGACCCTAGTGCCTGCAAGATAACTACACTTGCCACTGCTGGTGTAGTTGAAAAATATAGCAATAATACGTGTTTTAGCGGGGTGCATGGGGCTTTTCTTGCCGGTGCCACTGCATCTGCTGCATCATTGAAATCATGACCCTAGTGCCTGCTAGATAACTGCACTTAAATCAGCCTGTTTAGCCAAAGATTGTATTTAGTCATAAAATGTAGCAATAATCTGTGCTTAAAAGGGGTCTGACACTCTTTGGCCCCGGTGCCACTGAACGTGCTGCACCACTCAAATCATGACCGTAATACCTGTAAGGTAACTTCACTTGTGACTGTCTGTTTTATTGTAAACAATAAATAGCAATATCTGGTGTTTAGAGGAGTGCTGACAACCAACTTGTGGCCGTGGTGGCACTGCACCTGCTGCACCATTCAAATCATGACTCTGTGCCTGCAAGATAACTGCACTTGTGCCTGCCTGCCTGCTAAGAAGTCACTGAGAGAATAACAATTCGAAATAAAACATTGCCCAATTATACAAATGACTTTTCTTTAAAAATGAGTGAGTGGTAATTTAAGAAATAGACACACAAATCATTTTAATAGTTACAACCGTTAGTCATCAGTTATGTAAATATTAAGTAATGAAACACACACAATAATGAGCTCATTCACTGCTTTCTTTACACCTGCCCCCGATACTCCATTGCAAGATGGCCTACATGTTTACACACATTTCAACGTGAATTGACTTGCGTTTAATTAATCTTTTTGTGTACAAACACTACCAAGTTACCAATCACCAAAAACCGCATGGTATACTTCGGTTTCTAATTAGTTCAGTGAGTCTATATGATCTTTTTGTTAGGGTTGACGGTTCTTAGGTTATTTTCTAATTTCCTTTTTTTCCTATTAGAATCAAAGGCCATTCGTATTTAACACCATTTCAAGATGGCCGACACTGTTGCTGTGAGAATCGGCAACTCCATAGTCTCGCAGTGTTTTGACCGAGATTTAGAATATGTTGCCGGACTTTAAAATGGAGTCAGCACCATTCGGCAATCTTTACATCGGACACCCGTGATTGCTGTTTTTGGAAGAATCGGCGAAAAACGAAGGTATGCTCGCTGATAGGAATAGAAGCCCACGCTGAAAATATACAGGGGACGTAGAGGTGTAGCGCTAATATTTGAGTTCCCTTTAAAATTTATAAAGCGATTAAGATCTGTGTGCTCATGTCTTTTATCAGTAAGAACATGAGGCTATACAATTTGTGGGATTTAAATGGAGCGGAGTTTCCATTTGGAATTAATGTTGAGAGACAGACTTTTCGCTAAAGAGACAGGAGGGATCGGTCACTGCTGACGACTAATTTTTTTACCGTACTGTTGTTTTTCTCTCTGTATGCAGACAGAGGAGGTGAGAGAACTTTTTGGAGGAACCCCCCAGAGAATTTTCTTACTTAAAATATCATTTGGGTAGGTGAAGGAATTAGCCTTTTGTCTCTTGGTAGAGGACCAGGCTGCATCACACCCCCCCTCCCCAACTCCAGCCTCCCCCTCCCCCCATCCGCTCCCCTTCCCTCTCACTTCCCTCCCTCTCCCCTTTCCCCCCCTTCCCCTTTCCCTCCCGCCCCCCTTCTCCCTTTTTCAGTTATTTAGTATGTTTTGGTAAACAAAATGAGGTGATTATATATATATATCCGGTTATGTGTTTTTACAAGGACTTACTCGTGAATTGAAGTAGAAACTAGAAAATTTAACCTTGTCTGCACTATAATTTAGGAAACTCAGCAACACCGTCGCCGGGTATTTATTTATTTATTATTTATCTTTTGAATGCTGTTATTGGTGATTATATACACAAGGGAGATGGCGTGTGTTTAATTATTTGTTCAACTCACTTTTATTTGAAGTTCTCTTACTTTTTTCTTTTATTTATTCACATTTCACTTTATTTTTGCTTTGGTGTTTTCAGTTTTCACTTCATAATTTATTGGTTGTCGATTTTGTGGTTATTAGTCACGGGTGGATAGTGGAATCTCAAGAACCTGGATTAAAATGTATTATCTTGTTTTACTTTGTATTTATCAGAATTTATCCAATGGGAAAGATGAGAACTTATTTAATCTACGATATTATGTACTAAGTATGGAACAGGAACGGCCCTGAAGAAGGCGGCTTTTCACATTTGGTGGTTTCCGCCGAAACGCGCGTAGGCTTTGTTCCTACGATTGTTTGGTTTTTGTATGGACCCTGAATTTATGGGGTTAAAATAGAAGTTTTTCTCTTATCAAGGAAGATGGAGACTTAATCAGGAATTGAATAACAATATGATATTTATGTGAATATCTTTTCAGCTCCAGAAAAATAAATTGTATGTTCTTAATTTGTATTTCACTGTACTGTAAGATAATTTGTGTGTATGTTTGTGTAGTGTCATGGGTTGATTATTTTCATTGTTTTGTCTGATGTGTTAGGTTGTCTCCGTTTATTAATTCATGTATAGGTGTAAATATTTATAGAAATATTTTCTTGTTTTCCCATGTTCATTTGTATATATTTGTATATTCGAATACTGATTTGTGCCGTTGTTTGACATACATTTGTAATAAATATTATTTTTTGAAATTGCGTTACAGCTTTTTTTCTATGTTAGAGAAAAGTGAATATTGATTGTAGCTCATTGCTTTTTCTTGTATTCAAATACTTCGGCCATGCGCCACACAATGGCAAAAGAAGAACAGAAAGAAGAACAGAAGAGCAGAAGAACAGGAAGTGACCTGCTCTCCATTAAAAAGCAAGTAAATTCAAGAGACGTTTGAATTAAGAAACAGGAAGTTCAGGTAAGTAAGGGGCAAAGAGGGGGCAGGTTCTAAGTCCCTTTAAATAATTTTTTATTAACATGAGACTTCACAAGCACAGCAAAACCTTAAAAGGCAATGGGCGCAAAGCTTGTATTAATCACAGCCACTGGTCCCATGTAATCACCAACAGCTGAGATAATTCAAGCATTACGTTTTGCTCAGTGTGATGTCCCAAGTGCAATGGGTTTGCCTTAGGCATGGGCACCTTTCTCACTGTACAACTGGAATCAAGCTATACATCACTAAAGGAGGCCTAAATAGGCTAACATAGGTCCCAGGATGATTGCGCTCACCCCTGAAGGGGAGTTGGTCTAGTAGTTCAGGCTGGACTGTTCCTTTTCAAATAGTACCAAGACTGATTTGCACAGGGCCAGGCTCGGTATAGAATGGCATAGTGGGCAAAACTGGTCTGGAACTTGGCTTGAGTAATTACAGTGGCAGGATAAGTCAAGCATTTCTGCTATCTCATTTTTTTTCCTTCCTTAAGTTCTCTTGGTGCAAGTCACACTTACTCACAGAGACTCAAACCATCTAGAAAAAAAGGAACTGGATTGCCACATAAGGAAAGATGTGAAAACTTGGCCTTTTAATCAGACCTAATAAAACAAACATTCGCAAAAACACTTTGACGTTCAGTAGTAGCAGCAGGAGACACATTACTGGGCCTCCCTGCCAAAGTGAGCAAGCAACCTATAAAATTTAATATACGTTGGTCGCATGACAGATGTACAAAACAATAAGGACCCGTCGAGAACTATGTGCTCCCATGCAATTGTTTATTTTTTTATTGTATGTTATACATACATTGAAGCTGATGCACTGTACTTTAGTGCAGAGTCTAATTTAGCAATATTTAGGGAACACCAGGGGAATTACGTTCCTACTATTATGTTGCAGGTGAGTGGTAAGAAGAACATGATAGCGAAGCTTTAAAAAATATATACCTACGTGCTTACAATAGCAATGCCCAGCAGCGGTACTTTCTACTTCTAAAGCAGAGGTCTTCAATCTGGGGGTCGGGACCCCTAGGGGGGCCGTGGAGTCCTGGAAAGGGGGTCCCGCAGTCCCCCAGCCGATCCTAAATACCTCAGCTGAACTTTGAGTCTCCTGTGCTGTGAAAGCCTCACAGACAGCTGAGGCCTTCCCAGGGCGTCTGCTTCCTGAATGAAATGCAAATGTGCTCTATGAGCTCATCTGCAAATGTAAAGGGTGCTTGGGAGCAGCTTTAAATGATGGAATCACTCAAAGCTTTGGGAGGACAAATATTTATTCTTTTTGAGGGTAGTGCAAAGAGTTAACAACTGGGCTGTGAAGTGCCTGCTTTCAATTGTAATTGTATTTCGACAGCGCTTACTTCACCTGGAGGTGTTGAAGGGACAGCTATTAAAAAAAAAAGGTATTGCATATGCTCCGGTATTACTTAAATCTACATTTTGGAACCACAGTTTTGTCTTAAACCTTTTTGTAGTGGCCTATGTTATACTGTGTGTAATGCAAGTATAAAATAATGCCTCACATATTCACAGTGCTTTCTGTCACAGTCTGTGACCTCATGGCACTAAACATACACAAGTCACTATTCTCAACTGCACTAACCAAGATTTCGTTCTGTCGCTCTCTGGTTACACGCAGACCTCTGCAGTGCATTAACTAATAGAGGTTTCATAATGCACTACAGTGCAATTACCAATAAGTAACAACTTTCTTTTATTTATTTTTCATTTAAGCTGGCTGTTATTTTATATGTAGCTATCTGACAGTGAAAGACCTAAAAAAAACATAGAGAATATTTTGAGTTTATTTATGAGAAGCTTGCGCTGCTGGAGCATCACCTTTTTTGATGCTCCAGCGGCACAGGCCTCTCAATCATACCTATGAGGTAACGCAAAGCCTTCCTGAGTGGCTTTGAATGGCGTTGTAGATATGGAAAAAGGCAAAGCAGCGCAAGCTGCTGCATTGCCTTACTTTGCGTTGAGGAGGCGTTCCATGGGAGTAGTGGTGGGTGTTCCCATGCAACACGCATGAATTTTGACACTGCCCCAGATTTACAAAATCACGTAAACTGGAGCAGTGCCAAAACCTTACGCCTCCCCAGAGAGGCATAATGAGGAGAAATGTTTTCATTTCTCATAGTTTTTTCCTCTTTCCATGTGTGTTGCTATCTGCCGCACATATAGAAAGAGGTACAATGCCTCTCTGGATCGTTTTTGTGCCGGAATGTGCCCCTTCCTGCACAAATACAATCCTGCCTATATTGGCGCTAGGCAACAATTGTGCGCCAGCGCTGGGGGAAAGGACAGAAATGCACTGTATTTCATAAATACGGTGCGCATTCCTGCCCTTTTGTATCGGCGTGGGGCAGTGTAGCAAGAAGATTTGTGGCACTCTCCTATGCCAAATCCTCATAAATGAGTACCTTTGTTTTTAGCCACACCCTTAACCACACCCCCACACTCACTGACCTTTGGTTTGCTAAACACTGTTTAATATTATTTCCTCAGAGTAAAAATGATTTGCTGTGGGAAATGGGGATGTTTATTATTGTTGTTGATGATGAGGTGTACCAGGTTCTAGAAATTTTTATCAGAAGGGGGTCCTTACACCTAAAAAATTTTAAGAGGGGGTCCCGGCATCAAAAAGTTTGAAGACCTCTGTTCTAAAGGGAGACGAAGGACCCGATTCACAAAGATAAAGTTATACTTTTGTGTAAGTTCACTATTTCTGGTATTCAGAAACAACAAGTTTAATTTTACTAACAGTAGTTTCTTGTGGCCTGTCCTATCTTTTTCGTGAGGGGTTCTCTGCCATGGACACAAAAAAAAAGAATTGTCAGCTTTAACAAAAAGTGTACCTTTACGTTTGTGAATCAGGCTGAAGAAATAACTTTTAAACATGAATTTAACATGGTTCGAATAGACAATTAACTGCCTAGTAAGGCATCCAAATTCACTTACTATTATCCGTTACTTACCACATATGCACTTAAGGGGATATGGGCACCTCACGAAAAAAGGAAATGTGAAAAAGACTTCAGTCTATTATAAACATTTTAAAACTCTGACCCAAAATGCTCTACTATGATGTAATAAAGGCAGATGGTGGTCTGTACAAATGATAAAGCAACTACCAGAACACGTGACAATCCACATTAGCCAGCAAATAAACATAATTTCCTTCTTAGCCAAAGACGTAACTACAGATAAAGTGTATTTGTTTTATTCATTAATGCAATATGTGATTTTATCCATCACATGAAGTAAATATTAGTGCTTGTCGTGTGTAAATGGTTACCCAGCCTGCTTCCAACTTCTAAAGAAAAGAGCCTATTGGGGTGATGGGGACTGAAGCACAATTGCAAAACCAGGTCATTTAGCCCACTTGAATACAAATAATACTGCGGTCATCAATGATTTAGTGGTGCTCTTGTTTCTAAGTAATATACTGATTTTAATTGTTCTGACCCATGTCATAAATTACTACAGACATGGTGCAACTTTCAACAGTAGTTCAAAGACCCATTGTTTTTGTTGGAAAGTGCAGAATAAATATTTATTTGGTTTTGTACCCACTTTTCATCCTCAACTACCACGATTCAGTTTAGGTAAGAGTTCTCTCTCTATGAAATGCACTGTACTAGGTCACAGGCACTGACAAAATCAATCACTGTAAAAACTGCAAGGGTGAAATATTTTCACGGTAGTCATTAGCCACACTGAACTAAAAGAATGAATAATCGCTGTCCTCGCACCCTAAGGTATAACAGAGGATGGAGCAGTACATGCCTCCATTACAGCCTGGTCTGGTGTAGTACAGCACTAGTGTGCCACACCCAATGTCATACACTTTGTGGATGGTGTCCAAAGTTTGGTAGTGTCCTTTTACAGGTGGGTTCAACCTGATGAATTTGCGTCTCTAGTTTGTGCTTCATTCACTGTGTGTGGCCAGAGCATGTATCTAATCATTCCCCTTTGGTATAGTGTTACTGTCAGAAGAAGTTACTGAACAAGTTCTGTATTGCCTGTACAATAACTTATTTATACTTTTTGGCATATAGATACTTTTGATGGTTTAAGCAACTTAGACGTGTGAGCAGTTTGATCCACTGACTTTACTTCCAAGGACCGTATTCACAGTTAGGCAATTCCACAGTAGAACCGCGTCTACTTTTAAAACGTAATTGCCTCTGAATGTCTAGCGCTTTAATGGCTGTTTGAGTGCTTTTATTATCGTTTTGTGGCTGAAAAGTTTCACTGCTACATTTGAGACAAATCAGTTTGTTGTACGAGTTAAAGAAATATGCGTAATAAAAGAACTGCATCCTAAAAGACAATTGTCCAGATTCTGACAATTATAAACTGGTGAACAGTTGTTTCAGCCGGCTCATCCAGCTTCATGAGATACTGGCATGTTTCAATTGAACTTCGAGAAAAAGAAGTTACTGAAATTTAAAAAAAGCAAGGATTCGGAATTCAGATGGTTTGGTGCCATCTCCTCCAAAGAGTATTTCATATGCTCTAAAAAATAGGCAGTTCATTGGAAATATCACTCCAAGGGAAACCATGAAGATCTAGGATAATATGGTCTGGTAAACCGCAAAACGATAACAAACATGTTGCCCAGAGCTGTTGATTGGCTTTTCACAATGAGGTGTTATACAACACATCATCAAAAATGCTTAGTTCAAATGTCCTAAAACACAGTAACATTATTTTGAAATTAAGTAGTATTGTGTAAATGTACCATGTCCGACTAAAGGATGGACAACTCATAAGGATGTGGTCGAAAAAAAAACACGGCAGACTGAAAAACAAGCAGGAAAGAGGTCAGAAAAACACTTTAGCAGATTCTAAAGACTGGAACTTTTAAGTTAGTGTTAGTAGATACATACAGGGAGTGCAGAATTATTAGGCAAATGAGTATTTTGACCACATCATCCTCTTTATGCATGTTGTCTTACTCCAAGCTGTATAGGCTCGAAAGCCTACTACCAATTAAGCATATTAGGTGATGTGCATCTCTGTAATGAGAAGGGGTGTGGTCTAATGACATCAACACCCTATATCAGGTGTGCATAATTATTAGGCAACTTCCTTTCCTTTGGCAAAATGGGTCAAAAGAAGGACTTGACAGGCTCAGAAAAGTCAAAAATAGTGAGATATCTTGCAGAGGGATGCAGCACTCTTAAAATTGCAAAGCTTCTGAAGCGTGATCATCGAACAATCAAGCGTTTCATTCAAAATAGTCAACAGGGTCGCAAGAAGCGTGTGGAAAAACCAAGGCGCAAAATAACTGCCCATGAACTGAGAAAAGTCAAGCGTGCAGCTGCCACTTGCCACCAGTTTGGCCATATTTCAGAGCTGCAACATCACTGGAGTGCCCAAAAGCACAAGGTGTGCAATACTCAGAGACATGGCCAAGGTAAGAAAGGCTGAAAGACGACCACCACTGAACAATACACACAAGCTGAAACGTCAAGACTGGGCCAAGAAATATCTCAAGACTGATTTTTCTAAGGTTTTATGGACTGATGAAATGAGAGTGAGTCTTGATGGGCCAGATGGATGGGCCCGTGGCTGGATTGGTAAAGGGCAGAGAGCTCCAGTCCGACTCAGACGCCAGCAAGGTGGAGGTGGAGTACTGGTTTGGGCTGGTATCATCAAAGATGAGCCTGTGGGGCCTTTTCGGGTTGAGGATGGAGTCAAGCTCAACTCCCAGTCCTACTGCCAGTTCCTGGAAGACACCTTCTTCAAGCAGTGGTACAGGAAGAAGTCTGCATCCTTCAAGAAAAACATGATTTTCATGCAGGACAATGCTCCATCACACGCGTCCAAGTACTCCACAGCGTGGCTGGCAAGAAAGGGTATAAAAGAAGGAAATCTAATGACATGGCCTCCTTGTTCACCTGATCTGAACCCCATTGAGAACCTGTGGTCCATCATCAAATGTGAGATTTACAAGGAGGGAAAACAGTACACCTCTCTGAACAGTGTCTGGGAGGCTGTGGTTGCTGCTGCACGCAATGTTGATGGTGAACAGATCAAAACACTGACAGAATCCATGGATGGCAGGCTTTTGAGTGTCCTTGCAAAGAAAGGTGGCTATATTGGTCACTGATTTGTTTTTGTTTTGTTTTTGAATGTCAGAAATGTATATTTGTGAATGTTGAGATGTTATATTGGTTTCACTGGTAATAATAAATAATTGAAATGGGTATATATTTGTTTTTTGTTAAGTTGCCTAATAATTATGCACAGTAATAGTCACCTGCACACACAGATATCCCCCTAACATAGCTAAAACTAAAAACAAACTAAAAACTACTTCCAAAAATATTCAGCTTTGATATTAATGAGTTTTTTGGGTTCATTGAGAACATGGTTGTTGTTCAATAATAAAATTAATCCTCAAAAATACAACTTGCCTAATAATTCTGCACTCCCTGTAATTCACTGCTGATCAATAACTACGTGGTTCTTTGTATATTTAGAAAAGACAAAATATTAAGTATGTGGAGTGATACCAAGGGAGTCATAGAAAGGGAAGAAGGCATTCCGGGTGGGGGCAGTACATCTGCATCATCTTGGAATGTAGATACAGCGTGGGTGCAACTACTTTACTACATGTACAAAATGTATATATTTTTTTTTTGATAAACACATTTTTAATGTTTTCTGAGAAAAGGAAGAAAATGAAGCAAAATAAAGCAAAGGAGCACATCGAGCAATTCGAACAAAGCGTTTGTGGTACATTGTGAAATTGCAACAAGAGTCAGGTTCGGCAAAAACAATACTAATAACAATTGCAATTATATTTCCCAGGCAACAGCGATATTGGGACAAAAGCTCGAGCCAAAGGGTGGACCACAGCATATGTTTCAGTACTACAGTTTGAGACCTGTCCCCATTTCCTTTTATTACATCATATCCACCCATTTCCCCCATATCTTTTCAAATTTCCAAGGGCAGCCTCTGGATTCATATACCACTTTCTCCTGGCTAGCACACCAGTCAACTCCCCTTCTCCATTTTCGAAGTGATGGGCCTTCGGGAGAGCTCCAGGCCGCGGCTATATCTCTCTTGGCGATCAACAGGGCCGTGGCTATCAAGGCCCGCTGTGCCCGTGATCCACTCATCTCCAGCATCACCCCTAGCAGGACCAATTTTGCAGAGCTCTGTACCTCCTTCCCCAAGGCTCTACCCAGCTCCCGGAGCACCCCGTCCCAGAAGGGTCGTATCACTCGGCAGGACCAGACCATAATGAAAAAATCCGCTGGGCGGAGGGGCGTAAGCCCGCTCGGTGTAGACTGTTCGGTGGTAGGTAAGCACAGTGTAAATAATAGAAATGCACTGTGCGGAGTCTGGCCGATACTGCCAGTGACATGGGTGCCATCATGGCTTCCCTCCATCCGTGTCCTCCAGGGCACCAACCCAAGACTCCCATTTAGTTCTAATGGGAACCAGATCTCCGGGTGCGTTGTTTATCAGTGTTTTATAGATTTGGGAAATGCCTTTCCCCCCAGGTTTCCCATGGTTAATTTGGCCTCTAATGGGTTGAATTCCGGGAGGGGGCCCGCAGCCGGCAAGTGAACCCTCAGGACATGTCTAAGTTGGAGGTATCTGAAGAGCTGTGTTGGGGCGAGTTGAAAGTCCCCCTGTAATTCTTGGAATGATTCCATGGATTCTCCTGACCATACATCTCCTACCAGGGAGATACCCACCAGGTCCCATTCTGCAAATCCCTCTAGTGCTGCTGTAGCGCTTAGCCATTTCCCTCGCCACAGAGGAGTCTGTCGGGTGACAACGGCATTCCAGCGGGTGAATCTTAAAGCAGCACACCATGCTAGGAAGACCGCTCTTGTTACTTCTCCAGTCCCCTGCGGGAGGGGTGCCACGTACATCACATTTAGAAGGTGTGGAAATCCCAAGAGCTCCAGTTCCACCAGATAGGCTGGGTCTCCCCATCCCCCATTAAACCAGTCATGGATTACTATTAATTGGGTAGCCAGGTAATACAGGTAGGGGTCTGAGGCGCCTAGACCTCCATCATATATCCCTATTCTGCAGTGTTGAGCCGCTACTCGGTGTCTGGCTCCTTTCCAGAGAAACAGCCCTGTAGCGCTGTCCAGAGCCCTGAACCAGGAGCGGGGGATAGGTAGTGGAAAGTTCTGAAAGGTGTATAGGAGCCTTAGCAGGATCGTCATTTTGTACAGGGCTACTCGACCCATTACATTCAGCGGCAGGGTATGCCATCTCTGCTGGTCTGTCTTGATATGTGTCAACAACGGGGATAGGTTTTTGGCCCACTTCATCTCAGGCAGTAGGGACACCCATATACCCAAGTATTTGAAGCTGAGTCACATGTACAAAATGTTAGCATTATTTTAATTAAAATAAATCTACAAATGTAAAATTAAATTATTATTGATCTTAGTATAATTTCAACAAAGATACCAATGACAGGTAGTGCCACAGAGGTAGCTGCCAAAATGCCAAATCACAACCACAAATAAAGAATGCCAAACTGGGGTAGCTTATGGGAAGCAGACCCTTCCGTGTGCTGCTGTTGCTTCATCCACCCTGAAACCTCTTCCCCTTAAACCTATGAAAATTTGCAGCAAAGGCAGGCAGTGTGTGGGATATTGCTGTTGGAGTACTTCCCGGCTTCAGCCGAGCTAGCCGTAGGTGGGGAGTGATGAGGAGGAGGAGGAGGAGGTGCCACTCTGTCCTGTGACCAGCCTGTCAGACTGAACAGAAAACCTCAATAATCCAATTGCATTGGCCACCTTGCTTTAGAATTAGATTATTTCCCATGCCGGACCGTGCAACATTTGCTCCAGTGGATAATTCTTAAGATTAGGGAGGCCATTTTAAGTTGGGTTTAAGCCTACTTGCCTACACTTATTGTGAAGTGCCATTTTAGAGCAGTCTGACACCAGAGATTTTGAGGGAGCACAGAGTAATAGACGTTTGTTGTGTGGTATTAAGTGTATGTCGTAGTGACATCAAGGTCTTTACAAACAGTTGAAGGTATCTGTAGGGAGAACCTAAAAAGGAGACTACTCAAGTTAGTCATAGCAGGATATTAATTGTAATTGTAAATGTATTTATACAGCGATTACGAACCTGGACGAGACACTGAAGCACTCTAGAACCCAAGATTATTAGTTAGTGGTTTAGTGCGAATATCAGAACACAGTGAGACTGAGGCAAACTCATAGAAAGATCAGCAGTCACTCAGATGTCACAATTAATTAAAGATAGATCAATACTTACCGACTTTCAAACAGGATTCTGTCCAGAAAGAGGTGCAGAATCTGCCCTCTTTGCCATCTGGGAATGACCTTAAAAACACAGTAGACCGGAACAGAGTCGCAGCACTGCTTTTGTAGGACCTTTCTGCTGCCTTTAACATAGTTTATCATGACACTGTAATCCAAACATTCTACGAAGCTGGCATAGAGGGGACTGCTCTCAACCGGAACACATCTTACCTTCAAAACAGAACAAATGTCAACCACACTCCCCTTTCTCATCCAAACCCTACTTCACAAAAGCAGGGGTTCCTCAAGGCTCTATCCTCTCACCCATGCTTTTCAACATCTACTAGAAGTCATTATCGGCAATGATCAATGAATTGCAGCTCACATGCTATAACTACAAAGATGGCACACAAATACCTTTAAGACTGGAAAGCTCCAAAGACTTTGGAATCTCAAAAATCATCAGCTGCGTCCGAGCCACTGATCAGTGGATGACATTGAAGCCATCTCAAATTGAATGCATCCAAAACTGAAATATTCACATGTGGAAATTGGAAAAAATATGACACACTCTGTGCCCGACAATCTGGGATCACTTCCTAAAGTATCTAAGAAAGCAAGAAACCTTGGAATTATCATGGACTCCATGCTATGAATGAATGCCCAAGTGGAAAAGTTAGTAAAATCAAGCTTCATTACTATAAAAACTCTGCAATACATCTTCCCCCAACTAGTTTCACACAAGGTCCAAGCTACCATCTGTCTTGTACTGTCTAAATTGATTGCACTAATGGGCTCTACCACAGATCATCTTTATCAATTATGAACAGACAACAACAAATTCAGTACTCTGCTGCCAGTCTTCTCCTACATGTAAAGCCACAAACCCATATCTCCCCTGCCTTGAGGGTCCTACATTGGATACCAGTTGTCAGAAGATCCACCTTCAAGCTGCTTTGTATCACCTAAAAAGCAGTACATGGAACAGAACCACTTGCATCAGGAATAAAGTCACTGAATACAAACAACAAAGGAACCTCTGCTCCAGACTGGTGTCCCACCTCAAAACCCCAGCATACAAGAAAAAAGCAATGGGTGGTATATCCTTCTCTGTTCAAGCAGCATTGACTCCTAACATAAGACCTGTGGATAGCTATATTATCCTCAGAAGGCTACTCAGGAGTTGGCTCTTCCCTACATGATCAGAATATTCAGAACACAAATGTACAACATTTACTTGTGTATGTAAACATATATATTTGATTATATGCATTTCTTTGTACATATATATATATATATATATATATATACACACACACCACATATGATTTTTTTTTAAATGTAATCTTATGGGTCGCTTAACAAATATACTTCTTGTGGTTAATATATATATATATTCACTTAAAAAAACAAAAGTTACAGGGACGTTATAGTAAGGCTCCCATTTTAAACATAAAAAAACACTGAAATTCAGCAGTTACAGTTAGAGTTATCTCAAGTAACTATAACTCGTGCCGTACGAACTATATACAAATCTGGATTTCCTTTAATTTCTCAACAACTACTGAACAGATTTGCAGCACAATCTGCAGAACAAAATATAGCTTTCTGCCACATTTGGTGTAATTCTGTCCAGTGGTTTGGGCTGTAGCACTGTTCAAAACTCCCATGGTAATTAACATGGGAAACACACGTTTTCGACCCCCCACCCTTTTTCTCGGCCCCTACTTGGCGGATCCCCACAAACGTTTCCGTGCGCAAAAAGAATCACCGCCACACTTGTTTGGAAATATTTTGTGAAGATTCAGCAAAAGGCACCACAGATATAGGCAAGTCAGAAAATGATTTTTTATGGAAACATAGTCCTACCTGTAACTACCTACTGGCGACTACCAGTAGGTAATATGTATATTATGATTAACATTTATATAGGTCACTGCATGGTTTATGCATAAGATATTTGATTAGATCCTTAAGGGTCTCTGTTTCATTTTATCTATCACAGTGTGTAAATATGATCGTAAACAATGGTATCTATAAGTGCTTCTCTACTGAAATAGTCAAAAAAGAGATTACACGAAAATAAATAAACAAATAAAAAAAATCACAAAAAAAAAAATAATAAAAATAAATAAATTACTTTTATGTACAGTAACCGTTAAAGGTCTGGGTTTCTAAATATTTATCCATACATGTATAGATGGGACTTAATCTCTATTATTTTCCATATACATGTATAACATGTTATGTAGTTATGTATCTATATATTTCTACGTGCACTCCGGTGAGGCTCTGCCAGCCGGCAGAAATGGCCATAAGATATCCTCCAATTGAGGGGGTGCCACAGAGCCAGCACACATGATGGCTGCACGCCGGTGAGGCTCTGCCAGAAGGGGTAAATAGCCGTATGAGTCTATAACTGAGCCCCCATCTACCAATAAAAATGTAGCTGATGTGAGGGACCATATTAGATCATGCCCACAGTATCTGCAGGAGCAACAATTTGGAGTGGGAAGACCCAGATGTGGGCTGCTAAAATGGAAAGGGCTGGATGGCGCGAGCGGGCCGTGATGGACCAGCATGCAGTGGTCTGAGCCACACTGTGCATGGGCGTCACATTGTCCGATGATGGTTCCATGATGCCTGGCCTGCTGCAGACCCATACTCCTCGCACATAGACAATACCAGGGGAACTTGGCTGGATTGAGCCACGGCGTGCAGCAGTGGGATGTTTGGGACCCTATGAGGCTGACGGAAGTCACAGGGCGGGCCACGGCTCTCACTTTGAGCAGTGTGGCTGGAACATCAAAATCATCATGTGCAAAGGTGAGTGCACTCACCCGGGAAAGGGACAAGTTTCAACCCACGGTTGTCAGTAGTTGAGAAAACTAAGCCCCCTGAGTCAATGGCAAACACCTAACGACAATGTCTGTGAAGCGGTGGCAGAGACCCAGACTGGGAAGGAGTGTGACCAAGGGAAACAATTATAATAAACAGTCCCCCTCCACTCTCAGCCTTCCAGGGGCCCAGGACGAGACATTGGGAAATTCCTCAGAGACAGCATTGGACTCCGCCAGAGATGGAGCAGAGATGACAACCCTACTACGGGCAATGCAGGGAAAGCCTGGTGTCCATAGATGTTAAAATAGATACCTTAAATGCCCATATGTACTACATTACAAAAAATAACTTGATAGGCATGAAGACCGCGTCACAGAAGCACAACGCAGAATATCGTCAGCAGATGGCATGGCGGTGAGGGGAACGATGCTGCACAATATGGAGAACGTTTTGCAACTCATCACAGCCAAAACTGAACATTTAGAAGCCCAATCCTGGTGTAACAACATCTGCATACAATGTGTGTTGGAATCTGTTAACACAGGCCTCATCGAATATCAAGTAGAGGAGATGTTGTTGGAGATGTGCAGTCACAAACCCTCCTTGTGCCTTCTGATGGTGTAGAGGGCACATTGATTCTTGGCTGCTCCCAACATGCACCTGCATGCCACATCATAGCACGCTTATTGAATTTTGCGATCCTGTAACAAAGCTGTTCAGCTGGGATTGAGAGGAAGAAAACCTCACTTTTCATGGCAATCATGTCTCATTGTACAGGGGCTTCACTGCTGCCTTTCAAGAAGCCAGTTAAACAGCAGCTACTCACCATAACCAAACCAATAGGTTATCCCCAGCTCGCTTGCAAATCTTACATGGCGGTAAACAACATGTATTCCAGACTCCCAAGCAAGCATCCAACTTAATTCAGAAGCTTCTCTGGTGTGCCAGATCAAGCCCTGACAGGAGGAACTTGCCACAGCATTCAACAGAGATGTGATGATGCCATTCAAGATAACATCCAAGTGCCTCCACCCAAGCGCCTCTCAAGTACTTACATCCATATGTCCTTTGAACACATAGCCTCTTCATAGGTGTTCAAACTTTTAGACTCCTCTTCAGGCACCCACAAAAAATCATTGCCAGTGGACCCGCTGGATAATCTGGCATCCCCAACAGGAAATACCCTTTCATACCTTGTTGGTATCCGCTCTTGGTTGTTTATATTGTGTCCTTGTTTAAGGGAAATGTTTTTGATTGTACTTGGAATGCTGAGGGGTACTGTGCTGATAGTACTGAGCCTTTAGGGTGTGTGGGTTGGAGAGCCAGTGGCTTTCCTTGTTGGTTATGGGTGCAGGATTGGCTTCACTACACAGCGGCCAGAAACAGGACACTTCAGTCAATACAACAATTTCCCTCATGTCTGCACACAGCATAGCCGACATTCTTTGGCTTCCCCTACATTATGCCTACCACAGATTCTGACCGCATTGTCACTATCTCATGCCTGATCTGGAAGGCTAGGGACCTGGGAAGTCTGTGCAAGAAAAGACCCGTGCTAGCACATTTAGGTAGACATGGTGTCTCTGTGGTGTTGCTTACCCACATTCAAAACCCCTTTTGATAAGCGATGGTGGGCGCAGAGCTGAACATTCTCTTATTTATCATATGCTTGGGTAGGGTTGATTTACGTATGAAGAAGAGCATCCCCTTCACAATGACAGGGTCCAGTCGTGATATTCATGGACAGTAGGTAATACTATGGAGAAGGAGGGGTCCAACCCGTGTTGCATCTGCTAACTGCTCTGGCCTTAATACTGATGACAGAGGATTTTTTTGACACTCTCTGGAGAAGGGTGTGGGCCACTGGCTCTGGCTTTATTCTGTGGGGCGAGGACTTTATCTGCACCCTTCATGAACACATAGATGACATGTAAACCCCAAATAGGCCACGCTGGCCTTCTGACACTTACGCCCCCTCATGGACGACCATGCATTAGTTGCGTTATGGAAGCACCGTAACTCCCAGTTGCAAGAAGGCACACATTAACCATCTGTGCATGGTCTTCTAGTTGCAATACTGACTAGCTAAAAGGGCTGCTGAGACGTGGGAAAAAGCAATTGGTTACTTGGCACGCATGCAGATCACTCCCTCCCCCCACTGTGCTGTTGACCCAATGAACGCTGGGGCTGCTAAAGGGAGGGACATGCTGGCAATTAAACATGGAGGCCCTTCAGGAGGACACTGTCACAGTCAAGATTCAGGCAGCCATGACTGAATATTTTGAACTGAACTTTGGGTCTGTGAAAGAGATGAGAACTATATGGGAGACCACCATTCGGGATGTTTGCATTTAAAAATTAGGTGGTGTTGGACCTGGCCCTTTTTTGGAGGGTCATCCCCAAACTTTTTGCCTCCTTCCTCCTATTTTTCCTAACCTGTTTTTGTTGGCTTTTGAACTCTGCTAACCAGTGCTAAAGTCCATAAGTTATCTGTGTAAATTGTACTGTTGATTGGTTTATCCATGATTGGCATATTTGATTTACTAGTAAGTCCCAGGTAAAGTGCACTAGAGGTGCCCAGGGCCTGGAAATCAAATGCTACTAGTGGGCATGCAGCACTGGTTGTGCCACCCACATATGTAGCCCTGTAATCATGTCTCAGCCTGCCACTGCAGTGTCTGTGTGTGCAGTTTTAAACTGAAAATTCGACTTGGCAAGTGTACCCACTTGCCAGGCCTAACCCTTCCCTTTTCCTACATGTAAGACACCTCTAAGGTAGGCCCTAGATAGCCCCATGGGCAGGGTGCAGGATATGGTTAAGGTAAGACATATACTAATGTGTTTTAAATGTCCTGACAGTGAAATACTGCCAAATTCAGTTTTCACTGTTGCAAGGCCTATCTCTCTCATAGGTTAACCTGTGGGCTGCCTTTAACCATGATTAAAGCATAGATTCCCTTTGGGAGCAGATAGACATGTGGAGTTTGAGACCTCTGAACTCACAATTTAAAAAAACATCTTTTAGTAAAGTTGATTTTGAAATTGTGTGTTTGAAAATGACACTTTTAGAAAGTGGACATTTTCTTGCTTAAACCATTTTTGTGACTCGGCCTGTTTGTGGATTCCCTGTCTGGGTTAGTTTGACAGTTGGGCAATTTGCACCTCTCTCCAGACACGGACACAAAGGGGGCTGGGGTGTAGCCTGCATAATCTGATGAGCCATCTGTGCTAGGAGGGAGGGGACGAATGGTCACGCGCACCTGAAAGCGCTGTGCCTGTCCTCACACAATGCAGTCTCAAAATCCCTGGTGTGTGTCTGAGGCCTTACCTGGGCAAGGCAGGAATTCACAAACAAGTGAGACTTTCCTTTGAAGTAAGCCTACTTCAAAGGCCAAAATGGGTATAAGAAGAGCACCCAAAACCACAGACTTTAGACACTTCTTGGGGCAGACACTCTACCTCACAGACACTTCCTGGAAAAGAAACTGGAACCAGAACCTGCATCCTGCCAAGAAGAACTGCCTGGTTGCCCAAAGGACTCACCTCTCTGCTTACTGTGAAGGACTGCTGCCTTGTTGCTCTCTGGCTGTGGTGAAGAAGTGCTCTCCAAGGGCTTGGATAGAGCTTGCCACCTGTTCCCTGAAGTCTCAGTACCAAAAAGACTTCATCTCTACAAGGACCGCTGGTGTGGCGAAATTTGACGCACAGCCTGCCAGAAACGACACACAGCCTGCAAAGCGGTGACAATTTCACCGCACGCCAAACCGGAACAAAGCAGCCCGACTTCGCAATGAGAAGATGGACACAGCGCCAGCGTAGCGACCGGAAATTAAAAGCACAGCCGAGTCGGAACGACGACGTCCGACTTCCAGAGAGGAAGCCGTGCGGTAGAAAATTTGCCGTAACGCCCACCGGATCGATGCAGCTCCTGTGTCGTCCTGCCAGCGCAGGAAATCCATGCATCGTACCAGGGGCATCTGAAAACCCCGCAACCCGAAGAGAATCCACGACTGAACGTCGGAAATCAATGCACAGCGGTCCCTGCGTGAATACTAAACGACGCATCGCCGTGTGCGGTCCGAGAAATCGACACACATCCCTTTGCTTCCACGCATCTCCTCCTCTGCGGTTATTTGCAGAGATTTTTCATGCGAACCAGGTACTTTGTGCTTGAAAGAGACTTAAGACACTTTGGGGGTCATTCTGACCTCGGCGGTAAAAGGCTCTTACCGCCGGTCAGAAGTCCGCCATTCTACCGCCGCGGTAAACCGCCACGGTCATTCTGACCCACAACTGCCAAACCGCCAAAAACCCGACATCCACGGAAGGCCGCCTCATCAGCGGTCAGCGATAAGCTGGAGATGGCCAAACCTCCACCGTCACGCCAACACAAACACGCCCATGCCATTACGACCCACGAATCCACGCGGCGGTCTTTCAACCGCGGTATTCCATTGGCGGTACACCCCGCCGCGGTCAAAATACACACACCTTTACAAAACACAGCCACATTGGACAATTCGAAATACACACACCTGATACACATGCACACACCACACCCACACATCCAATCAACTATAAAACACACACCCACATCACCCACAAACCCCCACTACTAGAATTTCGGAGAGAAGGCGAGAGAGAGAGAGAGAGAGCACAGCTATCGAAAAACCCAACACACACAGGAACACAACATCATCACCCACACTACATCCACGCACAAAACACCACACACACCACACTCATCACCACAAACACCACCCCACACCACCCCATGGCACCCCAAAGACACCCCAGGTTCTCGGACCAAGAACTCAGGGTCATGGTGGAGGAAATAATAAGGGTAGAGCCCCAGCTATTCGGCACACAGGTGCAGCACACCACAATAGCTAGGAAGGCGAAGCTATGGTAAAGGATCGTCGACAGGGTCAACGCTGTGGGACAGCATCCCAGAAACCGGGAAGACATCCGAAAGCGCTGGAACGACCTACGGGGGAAGGTGCGGTCGATGGTGTCAAGACACAACATCGCTGTGCAGAAGACTGGCGGCGGACCCCCACCCACTCCACCCGAATTCACAGCATGGGAGCAAGAGGTCTTGAACATCCTGCATCCTGAGGGCCTCGCTGGAGTAGGCGGAGGAATGGACTCTGGTAAGTCTAATCTCAACTACCTTACCCCCCCCCAAACACCAGCATGCCAACCCACACCCCCGCCCTCACCCCCAACCCCCCAGCACACATCCTCCCTGCCAATGTCTCACCAGCACAACCCACCCAACACAACCCCAATCCCTGAATGCCACCACAAACCATGGACACCCATCACCTAAGCATGACCACTGCACATACCCATCCCCCCTCACAAACCACCCTCACAACTCCTCCCACAAGGGAATGCCAGCACTGGGGGACAAGGGCACCCACAAATCGCACGCCATGGCACACACAGAAGCAATAACCATACTCTTTTACCCCTGCAGGGCCCGAACGCCAACACACCGGCCAGGAGGGTCCAGATTTGTCCATCCCGCCCCCAGAACAGGCCCCCAGTGATGACAGCAGCTCTGTTGACCTAGAACCTGATGACCAGCCCGGACCATCGGGGACCTCTGGACAGTCGGTTCCCCACACACAGACACTGGCCACAGCAGACCCAACCCCCTCTGGGAATACCAGCACAGCTCCCACCCAGCGGGCCCATGCCTCTGTCTCCAGGACATGTCAATCAGCGGTGTGTCCGCCACTACAGGGCACCCAGGCTGACCCACCACCCCAACAACAACAGGGACCTGGGGGCAGTGGTAGTGGGCACACCGTCCAGGGGACAGAGGCCCGGGGAAACAGGGCAACTGGGAGGGCTGCTGTGCGAGAGGGGGTTGACCAGCCCAGGGAACCCACTCTCCAAGAGGCCCTCACCTCCATCATGGGAGCATACCACCACTCCCAGGAGACGATGGCGACGGTACTGGCCAGGTTCCAGGAGATCCAGGCACAGCAGGAGGAACGGTACATGGGGTTCAGAGACGAACTCAGGAACATCGGTACCGCAATTGGGACCATCGTCCTGGCCCTCAACCAGATAGTCACCACATTGCGGGACCATGTGGCACCCCAAAGGGCCCCTGTCACCAGCCCGGACGACGAACAGCCTACCACCTCCGCCGGCGCTAGTGGACAGGAGGCCCCCACACCACGACAGGCCACCAGCACCCCACCTCCTGCTGAAGATCAACCACCCCGCAAGCGGAACCTGAGATCACACAAGAAGACAGAGTAGGATGCCAAGACCCCCGCCAGCAAACGATACCCCCTGATGTCATCCCACTGTCCCACATTGTCACCCTGTCCAACCTTGAACTGCCCCTGCTCCATCCTTCCACAGGCATATGGGCAATGCACCTGTGCTACTGAGAACTGGACTCTGCCATGGACATTACTCCACCCCCACCCATCACTGTTTTACTATCATGGACCTATACGCAGCACTTTAAATAAATCACCAATTGCACTTCAAATGTCAGGAGTCTGCTTGTATTCTTTACAAATGTATTACACATAACGGTGCAATAATGTTCATTTACATTGTGATGACAACATACCAGTGTCAATAAGCATTAGTCCATGGGCAAACAAAGCAGAAGTCACGCTGTGGGTCATACAGCTCTGAAAAGGGAAGGGAAAGTCAAAAATCAGTGAAAAGGAACTGGGGGGGAAACACAGAAAGTAGAGATGCAGGAGGCCAGAAGTAAATGTAAAATGGCGTGGGTGATTCTTACCTGTGTGCTACTAAAAATACTGTTGTATAACTGTGTCCCTGTTGTCCCTGTTGTCCGTGTCGTCCCCGTCGTCTTCCTCCTCTTCACTCTCCACAGGCTCCACAGCTGCTACAACACCACCATCTGGACCATCCTCCTGCAGGAAAGGCACCTGGCGTCGCAAAGCCAGGTTGTGAAGCATACAGCAGGCCACGATGATCTGGCACACCTTCTTTGGTGAGTACATTAGGGATCCACCAGTCATATGGAGGCACCTAAACCTGGCCTTCAGGACCCCGAAGGTCCGTTCTACAATCCTCCTAGTTCGCCCATGTGCCTCATTGTACCGTTCCTCTGCCCTGGTCCGGGGATTCCTCACTGGGGTCAATAGCCAAGGCAGGTTGGGGTAACCAGAGTCTCCTATTAGCCACACACGGTGTCTCTGTAGCTGTTCCATCACATAAGGGATGCTGCTATTTCGCATGACATACGCGTCATGCACTGACCCCGGGAACTTGGCATTTAGATGGGAGATGTACTGGTCAGCCAAACAGACCACCTGGACATTCATCGAATGGTAATTTTTTCTATTTCTGTACACCTGCTCATTGTCTTTTGGGGGTACTAAAGCCACATGGGTCCCATCAATGGCACCAATGATGTTGGGGATATGTCTAAGGGCATAGAAATCACCCTTCACAGTGGCCAAATCACCCTCCTCAGGGAAAACAATGTATCTCCGCATGTATTTCATCAGGGCAGACAACACTCTGGACAAAACCTTAGAAAACATAGGCTGAGACATCCCTGATGACATGGCCACTGTTGTCTGAAAAGACCCACTTGCCAAAAAATGAATTACTGACAGAACCTGCACCAGAGGGGGAATCCCTGTGGGTTGGCGGATGGGGGACATCAGGTCTGGCTCCAGCTGGGCACACAGTTCATGTATAGTGGCTCGGTCAAGTCGGTATCGAAGTATAATATGTCGTTCTTCCATTGTCGACAGGTCCACCAGCGGTCGGTACACGGGAGGATTCATCCTTCTCCTCGCAACATGGAGCACAGAGTCAAGCAACCCACAGGTTCATTCACACAGCTTGCACAGTACACGAATCGCTATGCATTGAAAGGCTTGTATGAGTGGCAATGCAAGGCCTAGGCCTGTGTGACGCAGTAGAAATCATGCCATGTGGGCCCTTGAAATGGCGGCTGCCTGACCTGTGAATTGTGACAGTGGGATGTGAGGTCACTGCGCTGGCGTGGCACACCGTGGCGGTAGGCGGTCGAAGACCGCGGCGCAAAGCAGCATTGGTTAACATTGAACCCTATGGGTCTCAAGAGCCAATGACGATGTGCGCCGGCGGTCGCGGTACGCACCGCCGCGGGCGTGACCGCCATTTTCTATCTGATTAATCACTCGAGACCTGATCATCCACAGGAGAGGACCTATACTGCAAGTGCTGCTGTGACCTCGGTCTGGAAGAGACAATGGCTGCTGCGACTGGGGAAAGGGCCCCTGCCTTCACTTCAGAAGAGTTGGAGAAACTTGTGGATGGGGTCCTGCCCCAGTATGCGCTACTCTACGGTCCTCCAGACCAACAGGTAAGTACACTGGGTGCACGTTGAATGGGCTATGCCTGGGTTGTGTATGGTGGATGTAAGATGGTGGGGTGGGGAGCGAATGAGGAGAGCAAGGCACGACAGATGAGAGCATGTGCCACATGGGAAGGGGGGGCAATCACATCTAACACGCAGAAAATGTTGAAATTTCCTTTCCCACCCTGTACATGTCAAATAGGTCAGCGCCCATCAGAAAGTCGACATTTGGCGTGCCATCGCCAAGGAAGTCCGGGACCTGGGGGTCCACAACAGACGGGGCACCCACTGCTGAAAGAGGTGGGAGGACATCCGCCGCGGGACCAGGAAGACCGCCGAGTCACTGCTGGGGATGGCCTCCCAACGTAGGAGGGGTGCCAGTCGTACCTTGACCCCCCTGATGTCCCGGATACTGGCGGTGGCCTACCCCGATTTGGATGGGCGCGTGAGGACATCACAGCAGACACAAGGGGGTGAGTACCAGCACATTCTGCTATCTTTACACGCAGTGGAGGCGTCTGGGTGGGGGAGGAGGGCTGTGGGTGACATTAGGCCAGGGCGCTTTCTGTAGTGTAGTCCCCTCCTTTTGGCATGGCCCTGTGCCCCCGCCCCCCATCTCTGTAGGGTGCCAAGTACAGCAATCCATGGTCCAGCATCACCCATGTGCGCATTTGTTGTCCATAGACCTGTTGGCCTAGTCACAAGTACTGAGTAGTGTACCCCGATTGCGCGGCGTAGTGCATGAGGCTCCTGTGTCTGTCCTCTCCGCCAACGGTGTTGGCAATGCATGCACTCAACCTGTTTTTATTTCTCCCCCCACCCTTTTTCTTTATCTTCTTGTGCATGTGTGCATTAGCATCATCAGGCGGAGGAGAATTGGCATCGGAGCACGAGGGAGCTGCAACTCACAAGGCCCTGGTGGGCCATGGTACAGACACCGAGGTCACCAGTGATACGGAGGGCGAGGGGAGCACCACAACGGGGACCCGTGGTGACACCAGCGACACCGACACGTCCTCGGAAGGGAGCTCCCTAGCGGTGGCGGCAACATCCGGGCCCCCCGCCTCTACAGGTACAGCCGCCACCCAGCGCACCAGCTCTGCCCTTCCAGCAGCCCCTCAGCCTTCGCTCCGTGCCCGCTCGCCCAAGAAGGCGGGCATCTCCTTCACCCCAGGCACCTCAGGCCCTGCCCTGTTACCCCTGCTGCCCTCAGTGAGGTTATTGACCTCCTACAGACCATCATTGTTGGGCAGTCTACCCTTTTGAATGCCATCCAGGGGGTAGAGAGGGAGGTGCATCGGAGCAATGCATACCTGGAGGGCATTCATTCGGGTCAGGCTGCCCATCAACGATCGTTCAATGCTATGGCCTCAGCACTGACGGCAGCCATTGTCCATGTTTCCAGCCTCCCTCTTCTAACTGCCTCCACCCTGTCTCTGTCTCCTGTTCCTCAGCCTATCCCATCCACACCGTCAGACCAGCCTGCACACACCTCAACACCCAAGGGCAGCTCATCCAGACATAAGCACCACAGATCACACAAACACTCACTCAAGCAACACCCAGATGCAGACATGCCAACAGTCACTACCACCCCTGTGTCCCCCTCCTCCTCGTCTCCCTCCTCCCTCCCTGTGACGTCTCCACTCACACCTGCATGCACACCACCATCAGCCAGTACTTCCATCACCAGCACACCCTCCAGTACAGTCTGCACACGTGCAGTCACCACCCCCACTGCCATTTACACGTCCCCTGTGTCCTCTCCCACTGTGTCTGTCACCCCCTCTTCCAAGACACACAAACGCAGGCAGCCACCCACCCAACAGCCATCCACCTCACGACAGCCTCTGTCACAAGCACCTGCAACCAAAGATAGCACACCTGACTCTCCTACAACCACATCCTCTTCCTCCACTCCCATACCCACTACACCTACCCTTTACATTGGTCCTAAAAAACTTGGACCCACAAGCCCCATCCCGGGTGTGAGGGAGGACACCCACGGGCCCAGGACTCCGTCACAGAAGGGTCCAGCAACTGCACGGTCGGAGGGCGACTAAGCAGGGAGTCCTGGCCAGGTCTGGCTCCCTTGATTGACTGGACAAGGACCGCTGAAGAGGGGCCCGCCGTGCAGAAAGGCACCGCTGAAGAGGGCCCCGCCGGGCAGAAAGGCACCGCTGAAGAGGGCCCCGCCGTGCAGAAAGGCACCGCTGAAGAGGGCCCCGCCGGGCAGAAAGGCACCGCTGAAGAGGGCCCCGCCGGGCAGAAAGGCACCGCTGAAGAGGGCCCCGCCGGGCAGAAAGGCACCGCTGAAGAGGGCCCCGCAGGGCAGGAAGGCACCGCTGAAGAGGGCCCCGCCGGGCAGGAAGGCACCGCTGAAGAGGGCCCCGCCGGGCAGAAAGGCACCGATGAAGAGGGCCCCGTCGTGCAGAAAGGCACCGCTGAAGAGGGCCCCGCCGGGCAGGAAGGCACCGCTGAAGAGGGCCCCGCTGGGCAGAAAGGCACCGCTGAAGAGGGCCCCGCCGGGCAGAAAGGCACCGCTCTGCTGGGCCCCGCCGTCTCAAGCACCACTCCGCTGGGCCCTTCCTGTCAAGCACCGCTCCGCTGAGCCCTTCCTGTCAAGCACCGCTCCACTGGGCCCCGCCGTCTCAAGCACCGCTCCGCTGGGCCCTTCCAGTCAAGCACCGCTCCGCTGGGCCCTTCCTGTCAAGCACCGCTCCGCTGGGCCTCGCCGTCTCAAGCACCGCTCCGCTGGGCCCTTCCTGTCAAGCACCGCTCCGCTGGGCCCCGCCATCTCAAGCACCGCTCCGCTGGGCCCCGCCGTCTCAAGCACCGCTCCGCTGGGCCCTTCCTGTCAAGCACCGCTGCGCTGGGCCCTTCCTGTCAAGCACCGCTCCGCTGGGCCTCGCCGTCTCAAGCACCGCTCCGCTGGGCCTCGCCGTCTCAAGCACCGCTCCGCTGGGCCCTTCCTGTCAAGCACCGCTCCGCTGGGCCCTTCCTGTCAAGCACCGCTCTGCTGGGCCCTTCCTGTCAAGCACCGCTCCGCTGGGCCCTTCCTGTCAAGCACCGCTCCGCTGGGCCCTTCCTGTCAAGCACCGCTCCGCTGGGCCCTTCCTGTCAAGCACCGCTCCGCTGGGCCTCGCCGTCTCAAGCACCGCTCCGCTGGGCCTCGCCGTCTCAAGCACCGCTCCGCTGGGCCCCGCCGTCTCAAGCACCGCTCCGCTGGGCCCTTCCTGTCATGCACCGCTGGCCCATTGACAGTGCTGGTTCTGTGTCGAGCTAGTGTTCACGCTGCACTCGGGGCACCCTGCCTCCTCCATTACCTGTGGAGTCTGTAATCCACCTGATGGCCTGTGTCTCTGCACTCCCCAGGATGGCAGAGTGGGCAGACCACCCACTGTAGAGACTTGTGAGACTGTGGCTTTGCACTCCCCAGGATGGCAGAGTGGGCAGACCACCCACTGTAGAGACTTGTGAGACTGTGGCTTTGCACCCCCCAGGATGGCACAGTGGGCAGACCACCCACTGTAGAGACTTGTGAGACTGTGGCTTTGCACTCCCCAGGATGGCACAGTGGGCATGGTGGACCCTTCGTGGATCTGGCGTCGTGGACTCATGTGGCTGAGGTGCCCCCCCCTTCCCTTCCCCCTGAGGTGCCTGTAGTTTTGTCATCTGATGCCCCAGCAGTGTTCTCTCCAACGGACTCAGGTCTCCTGTGTGGGCTTTGCCCATGTGTTGATACACTTTGGCCCACGGACAGTGGAAATTTAAGTGACTGTGCAGGACTTATTGCCTATGTTTATCGGTTTCGCAAGGTTCTTACTTGATTTTTTTGAATTCATATTGCTATTTTACCATGACTTCAATGACCCTCTTTTATACATAAATTTTGATTCTCACTTTAATTATGTCTTTGGATTATTCCGGGGGGTTTGGGTGGTGTCACTGTGACTTGGTGCTCTGCATTGGTGTGTAGATAGTTGGGGGGGGGGGGCGGGTCGCATATGTGTGTGCCCCTAAGCTTTCCTCCTCCCCCCTCCCCTGTGTCGTAGGTGCAGTACTCACCGTTGTCGTCTGCGCCGGCGTTCGTACTCGTGGTAGATGAGCAGGAAGACAATAGCTGGTAGGATGTTTAATTCGGGTTCCATGCTTTCTCCGTCCTCGTGGAGTGTGTATAGGTGAGCGTTTTCCCGTTCGTATTCTGTTTCCGCCGTGTTTTTATCGGAAAAGGTGGCGGATTGGTGAGTTGTGATAGTGTGGGCGGTACATTGTCTGCCGCCTGCCTGTTGGCGGTGACCGCCGCGCTGTTTGTTTGTGCCGCCGTGGCGGTCGGAGTGTTAAAGTGGCGGCCTGTGTTGGCGGTTCCCGCCAGGGTCAGAATTCCATTTTTTGGACCGCCAGCCTATTGGCGGGTTGGCCGCCGCTTTAACACTGACCGCCAGGGTCAGAATGACTGCCTTTATATCACTTTTCAGTGATATCTCAACATTTACTTATTGCATCTTTAATCGTTCTGACGTGCATTTATCCAGATAAATATTATATATTTTTCTAAACACTGTGTGGTGTATTTTTGTGGTGCTATATGGTGTTATTGTATGATTTACTGCACAAATACTTTACACATTGCCTTCTCAGTTAAGCCTGACTGCTCAGTGCCAAGCTACCAGAGGGTGGGCACAGGATAATTTGTATTGTGTGTGACTTACCCTAACTAGAGTGAGGGTCCTTGCTTGGATAGGGGGTAACCTGACTGCCAACCAAAGACCCCATTTCTAAAAGGTGGGGATCACAGGAATCTAAGGGCTTGACTAATGTTAGAACTGCAGGCCCTGGAAAGGCAGTTACAAGTGGGGCATAGTGCTCACCTCTAGACGAGCATCAGAGATAAGATTACAGAATTCACGGAAGTAGCTGACAGAGAAGTTAAATTTCATGGAAGGTATGCTCGGGCATTTTGGGAAGGGGAGCGCCCACGGAGATCACTAGCGAACACGATTAAAAGAACCTCGGCTGCCAACACCACACCATCCATTACAGAAGAGAATGGAGTGGAACAGGACTCTACACCCGAACGCAAATTCCACTCATACTATTTGGAGCTCTATTCCTCAATGGGATTGCAAACCCCTGAGCAAAATGGCATCCACTTGGAATGACATGGCTTTTCCATGGCTTGGTGATGTTCAGTGCGAATTTCTGGCACAACATTTCATTCCTGATGAGGTGCAGGAAGTGATAGATTGACTGCCCACATATGAAACTCCAGGATCAGATAGTGTCTTGTGGAATTTTATAAACAATAAAGAGATATCCTGATCTCGCACCCCTATGAATATGTTTGAGGAGGCTCACACTCACCAGGAACTCCCTTTCTCCTTGCAGGAGTCCATTTTATGGACATTCCTGCCCGCTGCGGCAAGCTGGCACAATATTGATATTCTTACCATCTATTATCCCTCCCCAATTGTGATACTAAAATAATGACTAAGCTAATTGCAAGCAGCATGACCCTCCTCCTTTCTAACCTGATCAGACCGGATTTGTTGTGGGACACTCAACAACCCACAATATCCGCACACTCTTTGCCCCGATTCATGACTGTGCCCCAGAGCTGGAGGTGGTTGCAGTGTTTTTGGACACCTTCAAGGTATTTGATTCGTTTGAATGGGTTTACCTCTTCCTTATTTTTTTGCATATGGGTATACCAGATACCTTTGAGGCATGGGTCAGGATACTTTATAGCTTCCGGAACACACATATATGAATCAATAAATGCCTCCCTGAGTCCCTTGTGATCTCTAAAGGAACTAGCGTGTGCCCTCTCTCACCAACGCTATTTGTCAAGGCTTTGGAACCCTTGGCAGCCAAATTACATAAAAACTATGCTTATCATGTGCTTAACGAGGATGACATGACTATATATTGGCGGATCCCTGGCACTTGCCTTAACGAAATTCTGAGAGAGTACACTAGATGGAGGCTGCTATCATGCATCACAATTAATTAGGGCAAACCTATAATCTTTCTGCTAATGGAGATTTCTCCTTGGAGTGGCACGTATTGGCTGTGCACACCCAAGGTATTCGCTGAACACATCCACGGCTAACTGCATGCTACAGGCATGGAGTGTACTGGGCAGGTGCACAGGCCTAAGGGTACTATGTTCCATCTCCGCTTTGCAATAATCCACGAATCCTGGCCATGCACAAACTAAAGGCAATTTCTTTGATGCGCAGCCCGCGTATGTTGAAATTGGGTGATCTGTACGTCAATAAGACATTTCTGAACCCGGATGAATTTGCCAGTGCTGTGAAGCGGGCCCTGCAGATATTTTTCTGTCTAACCGATTAAAGAGTGCATTAGGAGCACAGTGGCTGGAGTTCCCTGTGGAGCTAGTGCCCTGGGGGGTGCTGGATGCACTCCTTACGCCCACCTCAATGACTCAATTGATTTCCAAACTATACACAGCTGTGCTTAAAGATGCGCCGATGCCAGTGCATTACAAACTTATTAAATGGGAGGAGGAGATGGGTTTTAAGATTACAGTGAAAATGTCGACATTTTGCCGAGTCCCTACTGGTATGATATGCCTAAAAAGCAAATTTCATACTATACATTACAAAGTTTTACAACAGGCCCATCACACCCACATGACCCTCCACAAATATGGTCTCTGGGAAGACGTTAACTGTGATAGGTGTGGCCAGCCAGATGCTAATTTTTTTGCACCTGGCATGATCTTTAACTACTATCTGTGAATACTGGGGGTAGGTTTTGACTGAACTCTCTACTATGATAAACTGTGAATTCCTAGGGATCCGAGTGTCTCTGTGCTGGGATGGGTGTGGGACATTACAGCATCCTACTGCCAGTATACTGCCCTAGGGCTTCCGCAGGCGCGTAGATTGGTGGTTTGTTGCTGAGGTAGAGGATGATCTCCGAAATATAAGCAATGGGTCAGCACACTAATATATTGCATTGAACAATTTGAGCTGTATGCTTCAATGCTTCCCATGCCATCCAGGCCAAAGGGCATTTGGGACCCTCTACAAAATTTCCTGTTGACTGTACCTGACTGACATACTAAGATTTAGTGGTGGGATTATGTGATAAACGGAGGTGCGCAGAATGGTTTGAGGCTCGGCAGTGGGTCAGGTCTGGCTGTATGTAGCTGGCTGGTTGACTCTGGCTGCCTGCTGAGGAGGACTAAGTACTGAAGGGTCTTGGTAGGCTCTCATCTCATTTTCTTGATGTCAATGGATGTCAGCTCTTGGTGATTGATGTTCATGCTTAGTGGCCCTTACTGTATGCCTTACTTTGGGTTTTGTTGTCAATTTCTGTTTATTATTGGTCGTTTGTCTCTCAATAACCGCAAACAAAATAAAAAATGTATCCTATGTATTTATAACATTACTCCGCCTGCAGGAAAAAAATCCTTTAAATCTCTCCAATTCACCACTGTGCGAATCATCATATACCTCTTTCAATATATCCTCTACTTCACTCTCCGACTCATGCCAAACCTCAATAAATAACACATTCTAGACTCTTCCTTCCTCTACCCTATTCAATCCAACTTACAGACACAAATGCCCACCCTTCCAATCAACAACTAATGTATCCCTATACAAATCCACCACTAAACCACTTTGGGTTCCAGAGTAGAGTGTGACTCCCTGAAAAGCAATTCAATTCCTTTTCAGAGGTAGTAGGCTCCATATAAGTACAATTAACATTAAAATGATGTAGTGTTATTTAAAGTTGTGTCTTCAGCTCTTTCCTAAATTGGAGCCTAATGGACAACGGGATATTGTTCAAGATTCTGGGTGCTGAGATGGAGAAGTCCTATTGTCATGTTTTAGATCTGGTGTATACAAAGCTTTAATAGACTTTGAAGCCTCATGTTCTCTAAAAGATTCATAAATAAAAAATTATAAATATATACACACATACACAGAGGAACTTTGGATAGCCCCTTTTTCAACCACAGGTATGTTTAACTGTCATTCACATTTTGTTACCACCCACTGATGCATACAGAATGAGTGATGAGCCAACCCACTTCATCCATTGGCTTTCTTCACTGCGAGTGATGGCATTTTGCCTTTGCAAATGTACTTCTGCTTAAAAAATAGTGAACTTCTGTGGCAGTGCTCAAGGGCTAGCCTTGTTCCATTTCACATTGACTTTTATGTTTTTTTAAATACTTTTTTGGTTTGCCAGGGAGTTGTTTTCTATGGGCGGGAGGTGAGAAGATTAATGAACTGCCACACACTCTCCAGTGCTTTTTTTTTTTTTTTTTTTTTTTTTTTTGCTATTCGGTGCCAAAGATAGGATTTCCTCTTTTGGGTCAGTGATGGCAAAGTTATTTTCTGCATCAGTACAATCATCATTGCTAAGGACCTGCTTTGCTATTTCAAGTCTGGCCTAAAAACAGCTTTCACTGGCTTGCAGCCTCACGCTTTTAATAAATCATAATAAAATTACATATATTGAGGGGTTTTTAGTTCACCCTGATTATACACTAAGCTGCTCAAATGTCACTCACAAAATTCCCTCTCCCACCACCACACAAAGTATAAGATAATGGATCAGCTCACTTCAGCTACTGGCTGATATCACCGATTGGCTGGCTGCATTCTATCTATGCACATGCATATATCTACCTTAAAAAGAGACCTTAATATTCAACATCTGCAGCACTTGTGTTTACCAATGACTGCTAGTATATATGAATATTAGGGTGTCCCCATCTACTTCCATAACAATCAGGGTATTTATTGAAAACTGTAATAGCAACTTGTCACCTTAAACAATTGTTGCACATTTGTTTAACCCATAAAACAATCACAATTAAAATAGGAAAAGATCATGTGTAAATATTTAGGGTGAAACTGAATCCAAGTAGAGAGTTAAAATACTGTAGCATTGTGAATGAATTTTCTGGCTGTTGCATCAGACTCCAGAGGGATATACAATGACTGCATTTACTACTGCAGGTTTGTGCATGTCTTGCCAATCTCAGGTTTTCCAGAACACATAATAGTGAAAAACACACACATAAATGAACGGAAAACGGTTTAGTCAAAGTATTTTGCTTCCCCCCACCACACCACAGCTCCACGGATCAGGACACAGCTCAGCCATACCTCACTAAAATCAACACTACACTGGCACACATGAGGCATCTCCAATTAAAAAGTAGTTTGTTAAGAATATATTTACCAGTGGCTGCTAGAACATAGGCATATGAGGGTGCCATCAGTGTTCCATAATAATCAAGGCATTCATTGAATGTTACAGTATTGACTAATCTTCATAAACCAGCTTTGCCATGTGTGTATATCCTACAGAAAACAAGCACAATTCAGGAAAAGCACATCAAATATTTACTTTGAAGCCACACACCCTCAGTTTGGTGAAGGACACTTGAAGCAGTTGTATCCGACTCTAGAAGAACATCTACTAATGGCTTGAAGTACTGCAATTTTGAGAAAGACTTGAGGCAGCTGCATATGAATCGAGGTGAACATCTGGGAGAACTTCAACCTAGTTAAAGACATGTCAAGCAGTTGATTCTGTCTCAAGAAGGACATCTAGTAAAACATTGAGGGAATACAGCTTTGTTAAAGACTTATGTTAATGACTTGAAGTATGACAACTATGTGGAAGGCCAGACCTCTTGGCTTTGCATGTCTGTGTTGCTATTCTGAGTGCTTCTCTATATTCTGGTCAATCATGGAAGAGTCATTTTCTACAAACACAAGAGCACCAAACACTTGTAACCTTGAACTATCCCTGCCTGCAGCAGAGAACTTGTTACACACCCTTGTTTTCTATTCTTACCATCATTTCCAAAGGCATGTTTTATCTGGCAATTGATGCCTTTACTATTTGAACTTTTCTCCCAAGCCCTGCTAACATTTTACTGCCAGATTAAAGGGAAGCTGTCATTTGTTAAATAAAATACAAAATATAGTATCAGAAAGACAGACAACAAACACAGAGATTATTAAAAGCAATAATTTTGAGTGTTTCATTTCTAACTGTTTCATCTGTGAAGTTATGGCATTGCTTTTCAGCCCATAAAAAAAACAACCACAGAAAGAAGAGGCCAGAGCCAGGTTACCAACAGCTTAGCTCTGAAATGTTCCAGGCCTTCAGTGTGTTGTGTGTTTGAATAGTACTTGGACACATGAAAGGCAGTGTACCATGAGGTTGGAGCCCAACTCTGTATGCATGAAGACACTAAGATTAGAGGGTGTTCCTTATGGTTTGCTAAATGCTTCCTTTCATTGCTCTTTCGTTTCATCCCTTCCCACAGACCTCATCTTAAAGCCAAGTGTGTCTATCTGGTTAGAAGTCAGAGCCACATCAGTGCATATATGAAGATTCTTTAGTGTTCACCTTCTGGAGACCAAGCCAGTTCAAGCAGGCCAGCCTCTTGACTGAGAGAAGAAACATCCATACAAAGAACTATTTGAAAATGAAGATCAAAGCTGCACATCTACAAAAAAGGTTCTGCCTGCCAGTCTGCTGCACCATGTGATCTGAGCTACAAGCTAGATGCACAAACAGTGCAATAGCCCTTGATTGGGCACAGGTATTCTGCTTCTCAATCGACAATAAGGGGGTCATCTTGAGTTTGGTGGGAGGAAAATCCCACCCGCCAAACTCCAGCGGTCAGGTTGCCACCAGTGCGGCTGCCTTCCCGTAGGCCCCATTACAAGTTCCCCACTGGGTCAGTGGACGAAAACAGTGTTTCCACCCGCTGGCCCAGCGGGGAACAGCCCACAACATTGACGCCCGCTCATAATGGAGCCGGCGGCAATGTTGCAGTGCATAGGGTACAACAGCACCCATCACGTTTTTTCACTGTCTGCACAACAGACAATGAAAAGCTCGATGGGGCTGGCCATGGGGGCCCCTGCACTTCCCATACCAAGTGCATGGGCAGTGCAGGGTCCCCCATGGGGCCCCCTGCACCTCATCGCCACGACCTTGTACATGGCAATGCTACTGCCATGTAAAAGCTGTCAGAGAGGGGGACGGAATCCCCAGCAGCACTGCCTTGGGGGATTAGGACCTCTGGCACCGCTAGCCCCTCCTGTGGAGGGAAACTGGCGGTCCGATCGTGGCGCTTTCGACATGGTCATAATGCGGCGGTCTGACCGCCACCAAAGCGGTCGGACCACTGCTTTGGCAGTGGTTAGACCGCCACGGTGGGCCTGGTAGTCTACGGACCACCAGGGTCATAATGAGACCGTAAGTGTTGCAGTTCCCCTTGATAGCTAGTTGACATCAGCCTACAGCACAACTGAAGGAAATGCACTTCTGAATGTTTTGCTTCATTCAAGTACCCTGGGAACATTTTGAATCTGAACATCTAGTTTACTAGGGCTCACCCTTTTACTTATTCAGGTTTCATTTTTGGCTTGAAGAGCTATGCCTCAGAGTGGTAGGGAACATAATTTGTCAGTAAGGTGAAGTCTTTAATGCTACTGCAGCCTGTATGGGAGATAGAGAAATTGCTTGGCATGTAACAGCTTTTTTCAACCCACAAATAGAGTACACTGCTATGAGCTCATCAAGACAACCTCTGCTGAGACCGGAAAACTGCCTAACCTACCCTGGATAAAACTTGCAGCGCTAAAACCCGACAAGCAGACAGGAGAAGAGAAGTCACTAGGACCAGAGTGTGGCCTGTCCAAGTGCTCCCCCTGCACAAGATGGGGTGCAGAAGTATGCAGATTGCTAAGCTCAAGGACATCTGCACTGTCACTATCAACCAGATGTAGAATGTGCACAGACCGGTAGTGCAGGTGATGGTACAAGGCATTTGCTTATCCTTACTTGGAAACTATTAGATGTTGGTTATCACCTCTTTCCCGTTGCTTACAAATGAAAATTATGTCTGAACATCTGTATTTTGGGAGTGATACACAGGCTAATTGAGTTTTAATGTTCTTCCCTTATACCAGCCTTGATGAGTAAGCCATAAATGTTCAATCTTCCCACATACTATAATCAACTTACAGCAAGCGAAGTAATAATAATACATCACTCTAGGGACTTGGAATGGTCATGGATAGGTTGCCATTTAGCTGTACATATTTTATGAGCTCAATAAATTCTTACCTTAACATAAACAAAACTTTTTGAAACCAATAAGTAGAAGATAGCAGTTTTGTGTTAAGGCTGGATTTAGTCAAAAGAGGCGGGCAGTCGCAATACAGTTTAAACACAAATCCCTTCACATATTCAGAAATATGTTGTGCTTCTTAATAAATAGAGGCGGTGTCCAAGGTCAAAAAAGCAGAAACTACAAGGTGAGTTGCCACTAGCACAAGAGCAGGATAGATTTTAGTACTACATTGTTTAAATATTGCATATTTTAGCCCAAATTATATTTAAGAAAAGAGAGCATACCGATAAGCTTCAAAGACATGCAATACAATAAATTCCTTGTCACCATATCAAAGACAATCTCCCATTACTACCAGAAGAAAAGAGTGAATTATCCCTATGGGAGACCCCAAGCAGGTTTGTGTGATACACATTATTTGGCAGATTAGTTTCCAGGCAAGTATTAATATCAAAAGGATCTGTTTGAAAAATTTATTGTGGTTCAACTTGAATAAGTGAGTACATCTATGTGTACTGATTGGAATAAGGAGTTAAATATGTGGGGCCAACATAACTGATAATCAGAGCTAGGCATCGACATGCTGACCTAGGTTGTTGTGACTGCCACAGAAAAGAAGTAATGATTGCTCAGAGATTCATGAAAAAGAATAATGGATCAGAACATATAGCAGCTGAAACTGAATATAAATAATGAAGGCAAAACAAACATCTTAACAAGATGTATATGCCGGATAAGGAAGACTGAACTTTTGCCTCTTTTTAGATAACCCAGAAATCTTTCCTAAATAGGATTCAAAATTGATTTTCCAGGGGGCGCAGCACTAAACACACCCTTGTCCCCTCTGCTTAACAAGGCATTATGCTCTGGGTGAGTAGCATAATGAATACAAGACATTTGTTTGGCTGCATGGCATATACAGAGAAAGTTGTGGAATCAGCTGTATCACTAAATAGTACAAAGCTTTTGACTCTCTTAAATGGCCCCAAACTGGGATTTAGACCCAATCAAATGATGTTCCTTAAACTAAACTCAGACTTTTTCCCATTGGCAAGAGGGACAAGACAGAGCTTGCTCCCTTCCCTGATGATATGCGCTCTAGCATTTATTCCCCTGGCGAGTTGGATCAGGGGGCTCCTGGTAAGGAGATAAAGGAAAGACTACTGCAGACAGTCATCTGGATATCATATCACTTGGGGAAAATCTGTGCTATAACTGCTTACTGCCTGGCTCTCGACTGGAATACCTTCATGCCAACTGAAAGGCACATCGATAACACAAGTGAACTAATGAACTTTCTTGCCACAAACTCTATTATCTGCTTAGTAAATTACTGGCAAAAACTTTCACTCTTACTTGTGGAGTGGGCACCACTGTTTAAAATGATCCATTTTTTTACTATACCCTCTAAAACACACCTTGCTAAATCCTAGATTTTGTTTTGCAAACTTTTGAATCTCAGGAGAGACTACCCCTATGGGACAGAGAAACACAAAAAATATCAACTCAGAAGCTAACCCCCGAGTGCATATGACTGAGACACTGCCCTCCCTGATATCCAGAAATCTTACTGGGCCACATAATTAACCATGGTAAATGAGTTTGGCTTCTTTCGTTTAGAGAAACCCTCTCTTGGTGTACGACTCAGTACAGGAACGAACATTCTAGCAAACACAAGGTCAGAAGTGCAGGCTTGGAGGGCAACATCAAAACATCTCAGATTGGGGGGGGTAACCTGACCAAAGAAACATCCCTGTGGAACAATAACCTACTCTGAGAGACAAGTAGTCCATCAAAATTCCAAAAATGGGATCTCATAGGAAAACGCAAATTGGGGATGTGTGGGACCAAGCAGATCGAATATCCTTTGAGACATTCAAGATGGAATTTAAAATAAATTGGCAGACGCCAAGATATTTTGGTACAAGCAGCTCAGACATGAACTTGCAGTCCATCTTAAAAATGACACATAGGTAAAAGATATCTACCCTCTTGAAGGTAGAATCCTAGCTGAACCTATCCCTAAAAAAGCAGTATCTTTAATATATAAGATCATCAGCAACTCACCGAACATTAGGTAAACTCAGGGAAAGATGCAGATTTGGATGAGTTAAAGGAAAGAGAATGGGGGCAGTCATTACAGGAGAGTAATTGCCATTAGAGCGGGGTTCAGATTAGTGCAGACAAAAATGTCCCATAGGACCTACTACACTAGAACACAAACGGTAAGATTTGGCAGAGCCAATAAAGCCTGCTGCCTTACGGTCTGTGATCAAACAACTATCTTATTACATACAATATGGGCCTGTTCACGAATGTAGCCATTTTTGGGAGGGGGTAAAAGGGATCTCTGGCTATATCTTCTGGGGACCCAATGGGATTGAAAACAAAACTGTTTATATTAGGGATATAGAGCAGAGACCCTACCTAAATACTTTAATTGATTCTGCAATTTGACGCACTTGGAAGCGAGACCAAACATGGCTAGGCTTGGGAAGCAGCTACATCAAAAGAGATATAGATTGGTGTAGGGTGGTGGAAATGTATTTATGCAAGGGCAGTGGATGTGCAAAGAAATGTGAGAAGAAATGGGGTCAATGGGGCATTTATAGAGGGATGTGACAAATTATGTAAAACTAATTAAATAGAGGTGGTGCTAGGGAAAAGGGAACTTAGTTCAGCAGAACCCCAGAACTTCACTGTGGCTTTGGCCTACTGCTAAACTAGATTTGAGCTTGAGAATAGCTGTATACAAACACAAAAAACAGAAATAATGACTAATTGTGAACTCCTTTATAATTAATAGTAAAAAAAAATATAAAAAAAAAAAAAATTGATGGCTCAAATTCAAAATATAATCGAGATGCAGCTTGACTATCAAATATTCAACAGTGTTGTCTCATCTGGTATAAAGCAAGCTGGGACTGAATGATCTGTATCTTGATAGCATATGATTAATAACCTGATCAGGCACCAAAATATTCTGACATTTACTTCATCTAAAACTTCACATGTAAATTGTTCACACTAACAGGAAAGAATATCAGGTGATGCCTTGATGGCCACGAGCAAGGCTATATTATAAAAAAAGGTAAGGAGCTCAGGAGAAAGAGGACAACCCAGATGGGTATCTTGTTTGATGTTTTAAGGTGCAGACAGTGCCAACTAGTTAGAAATTAAGATTCTAAATTGCAGAGGTAAACACCACTAGGAATTAAAGACATTCTGATATTTTCCATAGAAACATCCTCCTTATCTGGAATTTCTGCATCTAAAAATATTCCAGAAAAAAATAATATTATGTGCCTGAGACACATCTAGTAATGCTCTCATCAATGTTATTTCATTAACACTAGATTATGGAGATGCCCATCCAACTGGCCAAGATGTTTTGCTTATATTTTCCTATCAGCATTTAAGAGAGACAGTGGACAACAATGAGAAAGAAGGGGGAGGCATAGGGGAGATGGGCCAGCTTCATGGGCCTTTTTCTTTGGAAATACCACTAGATTGGCACAGCTCAAGGTGTTCTATAACTCTGTCATGCAATTAGCACTCTGAAGGTTAATAAAGCACCTACATATCATTAATTTGTTTAAAGACTTCTGCAGTTAGGCTGTCATTCAAACAAGCTTTATTATTATTAGATATCATTTCAATTGCTCTGAATACCTTGGACAAAGTGATAAAAATGTTTGGCTTTTGATTGTATGACGGGAGCATTTGGGCATCGATTGTAGCGCCCTCTTCATGATGCAATTAGGTACAGGGCAGTAGAATCACTTCTCAAATTGGCAAGGGGACACTTCTGCTCAAGATCACTATTGATTATTATTATCTTTATTGCAATTTACTTTGACAAGTCAAATTGTGCCAAACTATCTCCTGCAGATCTGCCAACATATGGGCTGTTAGACCTGGCATCCTTGGCGTGATTTCGAACTGTCTTTATACCTCTGCTTCCTATATTTCTGACTGTGTGCTGGATTTTGTTTTTGCTGGTTTTGCTACTCTCGGCACTCTACCACTGCTGACCAGTGCTAAAGTGCAAGTGCTCTCTACCTAAATTGTGACTATGGTTGGTTATCCATGATTGGCATATTTGATTTGCTAGTAAGTCCCTAGTAAAGTGCATCAGAGGTGACCAGCTAATAGTAAATAGCTACTAGTGGACCTGCAAATGAAATGCTACTAGTGGACCTGCAGCACTCATTGTGTCACCCACTGCTGGGTATCTGTGGGAAGTTTGAAACTGTCATGTCGACCTGGCAAGTGCACCCACTTGCAAGGCCCAAACCTTTCATTTAGTACATGTAAGGCACCCCTAAGACAAGCCTAAGGGAGCCCCATGAGTAGGGTGCAGTGTATTTTAAAAGTAGGACATGTGCTGATGTGTTTTAATGTTCTGAAATACTGCAAAATTCGTTTTTCACTATTGCAAGGTCTATTAGTCCCAAGGGTTAACATACATTTGTCGCCCTAAGTAGGAAGGGTATGCCCAGACGTGGGTCACGTGCTTCCCATGCCACTGGATTCAAGCTAGCCTGGCTGATGAGGGGTGAAACCCCGAAACCGGTCCCAGGATGCTTGTTTCCAGTCCAGGGAAGACCTGGCCTGGCAGGTCGGGCTGGATTGTTCCCATGGGGAACAGGGTCAAGACTGATTTGCATATGGCTGGGTCCAAATTGGAATGGCATGGGCAGTGCAAAAAAACGATGGATTTAGGCCCAGATCTCTGTACTGGGGGTGAATGTTTGACATTGTTCAGCATTCCGTCCATCACTTGTTCTTTTTGCATTTAACACGGGGATTGCCTTTAAATACCTTTTAAGTGCAGTTTCCCATTGGGAGCAGATAGAGATATGGAATCTCTGAACTCGCAATGTGAAAAATACATCTTTTGGTAAAGTTGATTTTTAAATTGTGAGTTTGAAACTCCCACTTAGAAAGTGAAATAAAACAAGGAGTTGGGCCTATTATACGTCAGTGAGGTTAGGCCACTTTAATGACACCATTAGGAACTATTTTCAATTGCAGACACCAGCAGATAATGACACCATTATGAACTATTATCAATTGCATGGGGGTGCGCCTATTGTAAGTCAGTGAGGTTAGACCACTATAATAACACCATTATGAAATATTTTCAATTGCAGACAACCAGCAGATAATGACACCATTATGAACTATTTTCAATTGCAGAACACAACATCAAGTTTTATTGCGGCCAAACCTTTTCATTTTTGATAACTTCATTTTTTTTTTTTTTCCTACTCTTTGACAGTTTATTTATTTATTTTTTTAAAGACATGCCATCTACTACACAGCGATAACAAGATTCCATACACAAATATAGATAACTTAACCACTGTACTATCAATGACTTTACCAACACAAATATGTTAGAACAACTTTAAACAGTGACACAACAAATGGACTGCTGACAAGACAACAAGTGCCCATCTTCCTATACCCCTATGAAACCAGTTCAATCACTCAAATAAAAGGAGAAAAAAGACATTACCAAACATTGTTTTAAGAGAAAAAAATACTCTCCTAAAAACAAAGGGAATGGCCGGCATATAGTATTACACATTTAAAGGGCCTATATAAGAAAAGTGACAAATGATTTTTTGAATTCCTATGGGTTCCCTTCCACCCACCAAATTCCCAGATGAATCCCTTGATTGAGAACTATCAATGTGTTCCGAACCCTATAAATCAGGGTTCTCCTCAGAACCATGAACTGGATCAAGGCTACACCTTCTTGAGGTCCCAAAAAAATAATTAAACCCATATTAGACAACTTAACAAGAATATTCCTGGATTCCATTGAGTCAAAGAAAATCACTCCACTCGTCAGCTAGAGCAAAAGAGAAGCAGTCAAACAACCTCAGTCCATCCTGTGTGTGCTCCGGAGCTTTTCACTCAGAGGGGGCTCGATATTTCACTTTGCTCGGTTGCCGGTACTAATGTATGTCTAGGAAAGTTTTCCCAAATGCAATATTAGTGTTTTGCAAGTAATGACAGTGCACACACAGGACGGGCAGGTGGTGCCATTGTTGTTTCATCGCTTTGTTTATTCACCGTTTTGTTTCTTCATCGCGTTTAATTTGAATATGGTGTAACAGTTTAAGATTTACATTTTCATGTTTGTTTCTCTTCCTTCAGGTGAGAAAGATCCTTTGGACTAAAACAAGGACAGACTTATAAGGTGTTGTTTCAGTAACAAGTTTGTAAGTCCCCTGTTTCATTTTAAGGTACGCTTTGTAATCCAATGATTTATTACATTTACGTGTAGTTAGCTTCAATTACTGAGGTTGTTGTACTTCTTTTCTTTTGCTGTAGCGGATGAGTGATTTTCTCGGACTCAATGGAATCCAGGATTATTTTTTTTAAATGTGAACATCCGAAAGTAAGGGCACAGCACGCTTTATGGGAGTTGGCATTATTAAAAAGAATTATTTTAGGACATATTTATTAATTATTTTGTATTCTTGTTTCATTTTAGTTGTCTAATTTGGTTTGAATTATGTTTTTGACCTCAAGAAGGTACAAACTTGATCCAGTTCATGGTCCTGAGGAGAACCCTTATTTACAGGGTTCAAAACATGTCAAAAGTTCTCAATCAAGGGATTTGGCTGGGTATTTTTCAGGGTGGAAGGAAACCCTTAGGAACTTTAAGAGTTTTTTGGTCCCTTTTTTATATAGGCCCTTTAAATGTGCAATACTATTTGTCGTCCATTCCCTTTGTTTTAGCAGAGTATTTGTTTGTTAAAAATTGTTTGTGAAATTTTTTTTCTCCCTTTATTTGAATGATTGAACTGGTTTCAATGGGAGTATGGGAAGATGGTAATTTGTCCTCTTGTCAACAGTCCATTTGTTGTGTCACTGTTTAATGTTGCTCTAACATATTTGTGTTGGTCAAGTCATTGATAGTACAGTGGTTAAGTTATCTATATTATTTGTGTATCGCTCTGAAGTGGAAGTCATGTCTTTTTTTTTTTTTTTTAAACAATCTAACACAATAGAAAAATAAAAACCTTTGGCCGCAAAAAACGTAATGTTTTGTCCTGCAATTGAAAATAGTTCATGATGGTGTCAGTGCAGGTGCTCTTTTACTTATACTTTTAGAAAGTGGGCATTTTCTTGCTTAACCATTATGTGTCTCTGCTTGGCTGCTGAATCCACGTCTGGGTCAGTCTGACAGTTGGGCTGTTAGTAAATTAACTCTAGACAGTGACACAAAGGGTGCTGAGGTGTAACCTGCATATCCTAATGAGTCTTCCTGGGCTAGAGTGGGAGGGAGGAGCTGACACCTGCACTTTAAAGGGCTGTGCCTGACCTCACACAATACAGTCTCCAACCACCCTGGAGTGTGGCTGGGGCAGGGCAAGAAAGAGGCGGGGTCTTGTGCATTACAAAGACTTTCCTTTGATGTTTGCCTACTTCAAAGGCAGAAAAGAGTGAAGTAAAATCACAATTTTAGAACACTTATGGATCAGGAGGAACCTCTGCCAAGGAGAAGAGCTGAATAGCTGGGACGAGGAGTACTTCCTCTGTGCTGTGTGTGCTTTGCTGGGTTGCCTTGCAGTTGTTGCTTCTGCCTTAGAGAGGACAAAGACTGCACTTCGCTGAATATCCTGCTTGTGAAGTTTCTCCAAAGGGTTGGAATGAGCTTGCCCCCTGTTAAGAAGGCTCAGAGACATCGAAGACTTCATCTGCCAGCACCTGGGCTCTCTTGCTGAGACCCCTTGATTTGCCAAGTAGTGCCACATCAGTCCCTGGGCCTTTGAAAGGAGAAGCTGAAAAAACCTGAGTGAAAATCCATGTACCGGAGCCAAGCGGCAGAAAAATCGAGGCACCTGCCTTGTGGCTTTCAAATTGACACAGCACCTGCTTCGCAGCTGCAGAAATCAAGCATCGCCAGCTCAGCGCAGATTCATCATTGCCGTGCGTCTGGATTTTTCACGCATCATTTTCGTGCCAAAACTGCAACATCACTGCACAGACCAGAGGTTACTTGTTCTGATATTGACACATCCCCTCCCTGTGAGGAAAGAATTGATGCATCGCTTGCCCGGCAGTGGAAAAAAATAAATCTACACATAGCCTCACTTGCGAGTAAGGAATCGATGCATTGCTTGCTTTTCTGATGCACCCTCACCCCTGCGGCTTTATTCTTGATGCATACCATGTACTGTGTGCTAAAACAAAGCATCCATTGATACTTATGGATTAGGATTCTTTTTATTTTCAAATGTGATATCTCTTTTTGTGTATGATGGATTTTGTCGTTTGGTCTTGTTTGATTTAGATAAATATTGGCTATTTTTCTAGACTGGTGTTGAGTCCTTTTATGGTGTTTTCACTGTGTCACAGTATGTATTTGTGAAAATACTTTACACATTACCTCCGAGATAAGCCTGATTGCTTGTGCCAAGCTACCAAGGGGGTGAGCAGCGGTTATCTGAGCTGTGTATCTCCTTTACCCTGACTATGGTAATGGTCCCTCCTTGACTGCCAACTAGAGACCCCATTTCTAACATGCGCTTTAATATTTTTTATGTTATACATGCAAAATGACATGCATGTGAATCTTGCCATGCACCTGCATGAATGTGCTCTTTTTGCAACTGTTGCACCGGATCCTCAAGTGCCAAATGTTCATTTAATGCTTGGCACACTTTCTTGATAACACAGTTAGTATATAGCTGCCATCTCACTGTGCTTTCAAAGCCTCACTGGCTATCCATATGTTGTACAAAAGTGCCCTGTGTCTATGCAAGTTAATTTCCTTAACATTTAGGGCCTCATTACAAGTGTGGCGGTCCAAGGACAGCCACACTCATGTTGACGGTCAGACTGCCGCACTCCAGGCGGTCCGACCACCCATTACAACCCTGGTGGGCTGACTCGCCAGGAGATCGCTGTCCCTGCCAGGAACTTGGTTCCCGACGTGGTGCCGTCGGTATGAGTTGCACTCAGCCAGGGCGATGCTGGCTGATTACAACTCCCCTCACCTCCAGCCTTTCCATGGCAGTTTCACAGGCATGGAAAGGCTGGTGGTGAGGGTGTGCTGGGGGACAAAGGGAGTGCCATGCACTCCCATGCCTTGTGCAGTGCAGGGACCCCCCTGTCCAACACCATCGGAATGTGCACTATCTGCTATGCAGACAGGGTGCATTCCAGTGGTACTGGTCGGCCCCCTCTGTGCTACAAGATAGCACTCGGCTCCCTTAAAGGAGCCGAGTGCTATCGTAGCACTATTCCTGACCAGCGGAAACGCTCTATCACAATGTTCTCACCAGTCAGCCCGGCAGGAACACTATATTAGGGCGGGGTGGGGCGCCGTCCTCCCCGCAAGTTTGGCGGTCCTGCGTTTGGACTGCCAAACTCGTAATGAGGCCCTTCCTCTTTTAGTATGGGTTATTCAAAAGCCCATCTACATTGCTTATGTTTTAAGCTGAAACAAGACCATTTCAGACTAATATTGATATTTGTGATAATAATAGTGTAATGTATTTGCGTAGAACATCGATGTCTAACTGTGCTGCAGATGAGGAAATAATCAAGTTTTAATTAGATCGTAACGCGGATTGGAGACATGCATATATTTCCGCTCATCTATTTAATATTGTCAGATTTTAATAAGGTCAAAGGAATTAATTATCTGTTTAATCGCTGACTTTCTACCTTTTCTGGAAGAATCTATGTCCTGATTCCTTCTGGACCAAGCCAGTCGGGAAGACACTGAATGCATTCTTTCACACATGACTTTGTATAATTACCTAGCAGCCGAAAGAATCTGAGACAGATCTAGTTACAGGGATCAGCCGATTAAATAAAAAGAATGTAATATTGTATTCAAAGTCTGCTAAGCACAGCAGAAGTTCCTGGTTTGAAACTTCCCAAATACTACTCTTTGATAATAGAGAACATGGGTTTCCAGTAAACAGAAGAGATTCACTATAACAGGCTTAAGATATAAGATACTTTGCTGACGCTTACTGGGGTGAAGTATGCCATTAATATTCCAGCTTCATTTCTTAATCTCTAAAGCCATAACAAATATAAATATAATATTAATACACTTTCTCTAACATTTGTCAAAAAAAATATCTGGCATTTAGCAGTTTTTACAACAATTACGAAAACAAATATAAAATCCATCATGTTTCAAGAAATGTCTCTTCCTGATACTTCTATTAATATTTCTCCTGCTGAATCCACCCCTTTCCCATACGCCCCAGGCAGACCTACCTCCCCACTCACACCACAGCCATCTTCCCAAGACCCCAGTCCTGTATTGCTACCTTGATTGGCAGTGCTGACCAGCACCAATAACAAAGAAGAATTGCAGCACCGAACAATCCACCCAAAAGAGAGATTAAACGATCTGCACACTATTTGAAGTGGTTCTTGAATATTCTAAATGTTCACTGAGTTTTCGGACAATGACAAAGCCACTAATAATGGTGACTGGGTATGAACTCCAAGTGCTGCCAGGAGTATTGCTCAGAATGCTTGCTTAAAACTCGTACAATTCAGTTTTTCATAAAGATTTTACATCACCTTTGGAAAGTTAACAAGTTCTACCCAGTTTTATTAGTGAAGTGTTGAAAGCGCAGGAGAGCGTATATACTGTAGACTTCCTTCACAAGGTCAGGAGTTGCTCAAGCCCAGTGAAGTAGTGGGAGGAGATCATGGCTCTTAATAACGAAGCCACGGATATATAGGTGGAGTCAACACGAGGCTTGGTCACTAGGCCTTGCCCATGCCCCAAAAATAAGAAGGACACTAGCAGGTTCAAGCCCTAACACAGCTAAAGGCAAAATGGCAAATGACAATGAGGTGGAAGTTGATTTGTGGGCCAAAGTGGGAAATGGAGGTACTAAGGTGGGCTTAATGCAGGGATAATCTCTTGCAAATTGAGCCCAAGAGAGGGTGGGAGAACCTGACTTTGCCCAAGGGTGTGAAACAAAGATAGCTGCCTTCATGCAGGAAGACAGGATGATCACGTACTAAAGACCCTAAAAAGTGAAATGTGAAGATTGCTGCACCAAGTAACCCTTCCTCCCCTCCTGAGTATAAAAGAATCCAGTTCAAAGAGAGCCCCCATGGATGCCAGCATATCCGCAGTGGCCATACTAGATTGGGATTAGAAAAAAAATGAATAAACTAATGAAAGGTGCTAATCATACGTGTGCGCAAGCACACATGGCAGCGGCAACCTTGAAACATATATATATATATATATATATATATATATATATATATATATACACATATATATATATTTTTTTTATTAGATTGCCTCTTGATGATTGCCAGCGGACTGATAAAAAAATAGTCAGGGGCTGGGAAGGCCAAATGAATAGAACAGTTGTTTTTAATCTGCGGTCCAGGGAACCCTGGGGAGACTATGAAGCCTACTCATGGGGTTCCAAGACTGCTTAGGTAATTAAATAATATTAACTTATTGAGAAAGTGCAAATAGGTAAAGAAGCAGAATGTATAATTGAAAATATGAAGGAATTAGAAATTGGAGGCATAAATTAAGTTAGGATCCTTAGATTGATTCGTGGGAGCAGGGCAAGTGCATCAAACAGAATACAGTATTGAGTAGCCTCAAATGAATTAAGGAAATTCATGATTGTTATATTTGTATGTGAGTTAAATAGAATTACATAATCTGTATATTTGTTTGCTTCTGTATTTTTTGTGTAATGTTTTGCGGTTCAAATCTTTGAAAATACTTAGACTAGTTTCTAGTAATGAGTCAGTTAGGGGTGCTCTGGATTCAAAGAATGATTCAGTGGGGTCCCTGTGTTCCAGTACTGATAAAGACGGGGGGGGGCGACAGAAGTTAAAATGTTAAGGACCAGCAGCCTAGAAATTCATAATTTGACAACAGTCACAGGGATTAATATTATGCATATTTTCTTTATTGCCACTTCAATCAGGAGCCTCTTAAACAGTAAAAAACGTAATAATAAAGGCATCAAAAAACAGTAGAATAGGAATACAAGCAGCTGCCTGCTAGGCAACAATGTTCTTGCTTGCTGTGGGAAATGCAGAAAAGGATAGCCAAACAATATTCCGAGCAAATAGCTAACCGCAGACCATACCTTAATACCTAGATGAACAAGCTCTGAATGGGTAATGTAAACTAGAAAAAAAATCTTAGTATGAGGATGAAGAGAGCTTTTGTTTCTTAAATAAAGCTATCATTTGTTAACGAGTCAAGGGGAAATGGATATTTTAATACCAAGTCACACATGGTTACATTATGAAAGTTCAAAGTCTTGCACCAACAATGCAACAGTCCAAAGTGTTAACAGGCGACCATGCAGTACGAATCTGCTGATGTAAGAATATACTCTAAACTATTGTCTATTAAAAAGACTAATGAACTCTTTCCATGTAAGTGTAAGCGTCTAAAAGTTGAGTAACATCAACAGACCAAACTAGTTATGAAGAGGCATGGAGGACACTGACAGCTCAGATAAGGACCCTGTACCCTTATGCTTTTCCTGCCAACCCCTGTGCAAATGACCAACACAGAATGCCAGACTATGTAAGAGGCATGGGAAAAGATGGAAGTAAAAAAGAATCTGGGTGTGTTTGGCGAGGAAAAAACAAATGGCCTATTCTTCACCTCCACTGTGGAGACATCAGAGACCCTTCTTTAGAAGGCAGCTAAAATTAAAATACCATGGGTTGAATTATTCCTACTAAGACAGAGGGGTGTAGTTTTGAAGTGGGTGTTTGGGTTGTGGAACCCTTAAACAAATGTATTTTTGGCTTAGTAGTTGGCTACTGGGTGCCTGTGTTGGGTCTGTTATGTCTCTATTCGTTATCTTCATCCTCATTTCACTATGAGACAGTTTTAATTTGCTCATATTTTACATCAAGAACTTAAAAATATACAGTGGCTGACATACAAACAAAGTACTAAATTTGCTCTACTTGAATAATTCCTGTGAAGGGGTACAGATTTACTATTTTCTGGAATTCACAAGTATTTGGCAGTACTAGGCGTAGAAAGCTGTGCCCATTGCAGGTTTCTAGGAGCCCTAATTGAGTCATTTCTTGATTTTACTATTTCCAAAACGCAGATTGGTCAAACAGTACAGTTTCTCATTTGGAAAGGTCACTTAGCAGTTGTAATTTTTTTCTCCACAGGGAAAATAATGTCTGCATGGAGAAACCCCTTCCCCAACCCTTCCACTTCCTAACCTGGGATTTACTCTAGCACTTTGATGAAGCAAATATTTTAAATTGCCTAAGGGGAAAGGGTCAGAGAGGAATGCTCACAAGTTGGTGGGCATTCACAATTTCTCAAGGCAGATCTTGATGATCCTTTAACTCCCCTCTTCTTTCATGGGGTTAACTACTCAATAGTTGTATTTACCTGTGATGCCCAATTATACAACAGTAAATGCCAGGTGTTCTTTGGTTGATGTATTACAAGCATACACTTTTGTCCTGAAACTGGCTTTGTGAATTGGACCCATATTGTCAACATATTATGTGACAGAGGTACACAATGTCAATATCACCAGCTCTCTTTTCTGGTTGTTTTGAGGGATTGTGAAATGGAACAGAAGTCATAAGAACACAACAGCCCTCCTGGTTTGTTTTCTGCTCAATAATGCAGAGCGAACACTTTTAGCTAAACACTATTCTGGAAAATGTTTCAATACCAATCCCTTATTATGCTGACCAGGCACAACAAAGCAAGAAAGTCTGACCCTCTCTAGGAAGGTTTGAGTTATTCAACCAACAAAATCAGAAACAATTTAGGGACTTAAAATTTCATTTGATTTCACAATTGCCAACATACCTTATTACCTTAAATGTGTCTAATTCAGAAAAACAATCAGAAAGCTGCACCTGCAGGTTTCTGAACAATCACTGGTTCTTGGTCATCATCACTCAACAGCCCACTAATTTTATAGTTGAGAAATTTAAGGTTCACACACCACAAATCTCACTAAGCCACGCCTCCACTGAGACATCACCACTGCTCATGTGGCCTGCAAATATGGCAAATATTTAAACACTGACAGAGATGTAAGCTTTCATTTCTGCAGAGAAGGATGCCAGAATGCTATTCATCCAAACAAGGGAAGCTAAACAAGACTCCAGTGCAGTTGCTAAACAGCAGAAAACACAATATCCTCAAACATATTAATAGTCACAAAGAGTTCCTTGGTTCCAGGCATCTGTAATGACGTTGAAAAGTCCAGCTATGCCAGGAAGAGGAGATATCAGCAAGCCCAATAATTGTATATGACTCTAAAGGACCTGATCATGAAACTCTCATACCAGGGGCAAGAGAAGGTTTAGGAAGCAATTTCAATGCATATGGAGATCGATTGACAGTGTCTGGAGAGTAGTAAATTATGTCAGGCATTCCAAATAAGAGAAAAAAAACACCACTTTTTCTGAGTACACCCTGATCTTGACGAGAAGCAGTGGCATCAGGAAAATAGGAAGAAACATGCAGGGATGCATGCCTAATATGTTCTGAAGAAAAACCCGAGACTAGTTGCATCTCTATGATGACTAGAGAAAGGAGAGAACTTGTTTGTTTCAACTGAAAAAAGTGCTGAATAAAAAAAACCTAGATCTCCTGGGCCATAGCAGAAAAGACAACAAGCAAGCAGTGTGCTGAACAGCAGACTGACTGACTCTGGGAAATTATGATAATACTGTTAAGCTAGACAATCTGGAAAACGAACAGCACCACAAGCAAGGTTGTGGTACAGAAAACTAGCTTAGTAAAATGCAGGCAGAGAACTGGCCAAATGGAATGTAAACTAACCTTCTGAAGCTCCACAGGAACTGAAGGAGAAGCAGCTCGGGAGGACAAATAGGTTTAAAAAAAGTAGGTTTTGTGGCGAAGTTGCACATACACATAGCAATGGCCCCGTTCACACTTGACCCCTAAGCCAGGGTCCTGCAAAGTCGGTCCTGGAGAGCCGGGTCCATGCCAGATTTTTAGCATATCCACATTTAGAAAAATGTGGATGTGCTAAAAATCTGGCATGGACCCGGCTCTTCAGGGCCGACTTTGCAGAACCCTGCCCTAGTCAAAAAAAAAAAAAAGGTTCACAATGTGTGGCCATTGGGTGGGGGCAGAATGTTTGTGGTGCAAATGTTCTGTCATGATCTGGGTACTCCACAGAGCTGCAGGGGTGACATTTCTAACCCACTGGACCAAAGGTTCAGTTCAACATAAACTAGAAATGCACTTGGGCTGCAGCCCAAACACAACCTACTGAGCAGTAATGTGTGGAAGTGTTTTTTGGTCACGATCAGTCCCATTAGATGACCTCAGGGACATAGTGGAATTCCAAACCCTCTTTCCTAAATGGCTAACACACTCAAAATAGCACTAGGAAACAGAGGATTCACTTTTAATTGTTTAAACCAAATTCTAATACATAAAATTTGAACAGTAGCCACACAGAAGCAGAAAATAAACGCAGAAGGAGAAAATAAATGCAGCAATGCATAAAATGGCCAGCGAAAACAAAATGACGATTCTTAACATGGTTATCAAGTGCCTAGGATCATAACACTCTATCACTACTTATAAGAGCTATGCTAATTTTTTAGCAGAAGCAGAAAACTGCAAGCCTGTTCACCGAGTTTCCATCGATGGATCGCACCGCATATTTTCTCTCTGTAAAAGTAGCTTTTTTAGCTATTCTCTATTGTAACTGATGCCCAGGAATAAAAAGCAATGCCAGTCTGAAGGCCACTTCTCTGAAACACTCCTAGATCAGCCCCAAACTGAAGTTGGTTGTCGCTGCAAATCGCTGTGGCCTCTGGCTTGATATGTGCAACACAAAGCTGCTTCTATTAATGGGATACCTGGGATTTTATAGTATCTGATCACTGACTTTACATCATATTTATAAAATATAACAGTACATGCAGACACTACAGTCTCAACAAAACTAAATAAATATGTTGCTAAATGGGTATTTGCTTCTATAACTAAAGCAATTAAAAAAGGCAAACATTCACTGTAAGTGTCCATAATGTTAAGGCAGCGCCCATAACAAAAACAATAAAAATGTATCACCTTAGATAGGAGGCAGACAGGATACTAACACTTCTGCACGTTTCTAAATCTTCACAATTTCTAATAAAAATAAAAAAAGAATATGCGAACAAGACAATGATAAAAATGGAAGAGGTTAACCCCTTGCCGCAGTGTTAACAACACTTCATCTTGTCCGCTTGCCACAAGATTCAGCTGTGCATGGCCTTAGCTTTTTTCCGAGGTATCATATAACCTTTAGTCACACTAGAATCAAGCCCTATTTCCCATGGTTTAAAGAGGCTATGAAGGCAGCCTGGGTGCAAACACTCGTCCCTAGTTAGTTGAATGCAAAGGTATTTTGGGAAGTTATGTTGTACTTTTTTCAATTTCCTTCACTCTTTTTTCAGTTTCAGAAAGTTTTAAGAATTGTTTCTCTCAAGAATTAGCCAATAAATCTATCAGGCCAAAGAAGCTGCTCTTCCCACTGTGTATTTTTATTTTCATTGGTTCTAGAACCATTAAAGAACCACAGCAATACATTTCTCGTATGCTGAAGCGGTCATTACAAATCAGCAACCAACAGATTTCTTTTACAATTCAAAAGAGGTTTTCAAACCAAGATATTCTAGAAACAGACTGTCAAACAAATAAAAATTAATATACCTTTCCAAGCCCACACAACATCTTTTCGTATAGAAAGTATCTCAAAAGCTACTGAATGGATTTAAACTAAAATTATATTCTAACTTTTCATGCTAAGCGTAAATTGAATCCATTCAGTGGTTTTCGCTGTAGTGGAGGGAAAAAATCCTATGGGTTTAAGATGGTAAATGCTACTTTTACATCAATCCAAATAACTTCGCCCCAACTTACCTGCGAAAAGCATTACAAGAATCTGGGGTGGACGCGTCAAAAATCAACAAACTTGTAATAGATTCATCAAAGGGTATCAAAGTTAACAGCAAAATAAAAATTCCTCTGGAGGTTTTAACCTAATTATATGTATGGAGTTGTTTTAATTAACTCTAACATGTGTACCCCTAAAAACTGCACTATGTTTTACTTTGTATTATGTTCTATTTTCTTATATATGTGTTACTTTATATTATATTTGAAGTTTTATATATAAAACAAACAAAACAACACAGCTAAGGAGGAGTTGTAAAGGTTGCATAAAGTAACTAAAAACCGTAAGGGGGAAAGGCTCGGACATGGCAGGGCTTCCCACACAGGGTGAAAGGCACCTTTCACCTGTGCAAGAATGGTCCAATCACCTAGCACTCTGTGCCATATCTGTATGCAGAGGCTGGAGTCCAAGGGCCAAATATATATGCAACGGTTTCCTCTGGCTACAATTTTAAGAGGGCACTAGAGTATCAAAGAACTCTGAAGTAAGTATACTAGGTCATCCGCTAAACGGACATCGTTTTGAGTCATTATAGTGTGGGTTTCCTCTGCCATCACCCACTCTCCAGTGTCCCCATCCAAATTGTTGCTGTTCCCAATTTAGAGAATCTGAACCAGGCTAATCCTTCAGAACCTATGAAACAGGATTAGAAAACAACCTAAAAACAACTACCTTCCCAATGTCATGATTAAAAGAATTGCATAAGATATTACATTTATGTTTAATAATGAAATTCTGAAATCATGCGCAAAAAAATAATGTTCTTCATTCAATACAATTAATATAGACATAGGAGTAAACTAAATTAACATAAACATAAAACATTACAGGAAGAACTAAAAAAGGCACATTGATAGGTATTTGGCGAAATTCCACATCACCAATGTTATATCCTCAATTCATGAATCAATACTTCATTTATATGTGTACACAGCAAGGCTAATTGGGAGTTGAAAATCGTGGACATGTTTCAGAGGATTTAGTGGTTCAGGACTAAAAAAAAACTACTAATCTTCCAATTAACCAATATGATGCAAGTTAATTTGCAGCTACATCAATTATGAACAAATAGATGGATTTGCAACTCCAGATCTAGGTCCTTGAGAAATTTCCACCAATTCCACTAAAAGTTATTTCAAGATCGCAACCTTTTGCCCTGGATTGTGCTTGAATTTAAATATACAGGGTTTTTATACCCAGCCACATGGTAAATGACTCAAAGGAGTAAATTTCATAGGGATTGGTTGATCTTGGTTTTAGCGCTGTTCTCTTTTATTTAGGCCAGAAGGAATCAATCCAATCCTCGCAATTTCTATTGTCACATGGAACTGCACCTTAACTCGGTTATTGATATATTCTCTACAGTAGGATTGACCTTGTTATACACCCAAAAGCAAATATATACCTCTACAAAGTATGTTTTGGCGTACGCCTTAAACTACCATAATTGTAAAATGCGATCAAACCAATCTTGCAAGCACGGGAATAAGTAAAAGTGCCACAAACGTGTTTTCACTGCTATTTAAATCGGTGCAAAGTGTGACAAATGCAGTATTTGGGTTTCTGCACATTATTACCACGCGTGCATGGGTCTATGTAACATACTGATCTATGGTGTTTCAGTAGTTAAGGACTGAAGGTACTAAACAACACTGGACTTTTTCAAATTCAATCAATACCTATCTCTGTATCAATGGGAGTGAAAAGATGATATTTCATAATCAGTGTGGCTCGATTTTATGTCTAGAACATCTGGTGTCCTGGGGGGATAGCTAAGAACTGTCTGGTTATACACAAAGTTTGACACAAAAAAAAATGTGCTCTGCTGCACTAGTGTAGATAGTCGTGCGGTACCCAGACAAACAAAAGTAAGTGTGTGCACAATCACAAGCGCAGCACAAATACTCAACTGCCATTAGCAGATCACACGATTTTTCTCTTAGTAATGGTCTATTGCCCTTAAGTGATTAACTGATCAACTATGCCAGAGGTCATGTGGCATGGCAACGTCATCTACAAGTACCACACAAAAGCACTGACAAAAAAACAATTGGTTCGTGCACACGAGCTCACAGAAAACACTACTATTATGCATGGGTGCACATATCACCCATAAACACACGCGAAGAACAGATAGACAAACATGTGAAAACAGGCAAAGAACTTTCAGGCAAAAAGAAAACAGAGGTTCATACAGTAAGCGGAAAAGGGCGCCCCTATTCACAGCTGCACTCCCCAAGGTGTGCAGTGTAAGCTGATGCAGGGCGCTCGCGGACGATGGAATCAGCAGAGCTCGATGGGGAGTGAAAGGATTCTGTGGACGGGGAAGACAGGATGGGGATCTTGCAGAGTAATTTTATGGCGGGAGCAGCGAGAGCAAAGTGCAGGTTTGGACTGACTGTAGGATCCTGTTTTACGCTCATACCTCAGCTGACAGCTCATCCTCACAACGGCAGTTTCTGTTCCTCTCTCTGCACTAGCTAATGTTTGTACACTGATGGTCTCCAGTTGTAATTTCAGTAGCACAGTTCTGTGAGTGGGTTCCGAGTGTCCTCTACATGTCACAGGCCCTATAACCAACTGGGAGAGATGAACTATGCACGCCTTTAGACAATATTTGGTACTTTTCAGAGCGTGGTTCAATGGTAGCCTAAAGGGGAGTCTGCTTTTTGAGTCACCCTTTCTTCACTACAACCACATAAATTAACATGATCTACTCAAGGCACGTTTGCAACATTTCACAGATAATTTGTCAATTTGTACCAGTAGAAACACTCCTACAAATGGGTACATGTGTAATTAAATTTTTCAATTAACAAACCCTACTAGAAAAGAGATTGGAAAGCTGACCCGGTGGCAGGTTTCCCCAACTTATTCTTCAAAAATATCATGTACCTTTTAAGGCAGAAGTATTTTCCCAATAGGGAACTGTATTAATAGCCCAGAATTGCAATTGCTTGTCTTTTTTTTATTTTTGTATTCAAACCAAAAACATGTTTGCGCCGGGAGCCACCCTTACACCCCACCAATGATGGGGGGGATGTTAAGAATCACTTCCTGGCCCAGAGGGCCAGACATTTTGGGGGAAAAAAATCAAATAATTTCCAAGGTAGAAAAGGGTTGAAGAGAAGTCTGTGAATGGTCATAAATTCACACGTTTGTGGGTATTTCCAAACTCATACGGCAAAACATGACCTGATCTTCCCAACCCCCTTTCCATGTGGGGGGATTATTACTGAGTAATTGTACGCAGCCTTCGCACACAATTACGCAGAAGTAAAGGGTCTACTAGGAACAGCGGTCAAAGTGCATTAAAAAAAGTATGGGAACTGTGAAGCTGCATAGAATGGGGTGGAGTCAATGAGTATGGGGTGGGGTCAATGAGTGTGGGGTGGGGTCAAAGGTGTGACTTAAAAAAAACAAAATGTTCTCCTTCAGGTAGGTACATATATAATAACTCATGGATTAAATGAAAAAAACATTAAAACATTACGTTAATCAGTGGTATATGCACTATTGTGTATTATGAAACCTCTACTAGTTGATGCACTGAGAGGTCTGTGTGTAACCAGAAGGTCAAAAAATGAAATCTTGGTTGGTGCAATGGAGAACTGTGGCTTGTGTGTTGTTAATGCTACAAGGGCCCAGCCTGTGACAGGAAGCACTGAGAAAATGTAATTCATTATGTTAAACTTGCATCACACTCAGTATAAGACAGACTGCTTCTAAATGTGCAAAAAGGTTCTGATAAAACGGTGCTTCCATAATAAAAGTTTTAGTAATACCCAGGATGTAGGACGTGCTTTATTTTTAACTGCCCTGAAAAGCACACACTGCACAGCTCAGCTGATAACTCCCTTGCACTACCAGTCAAAAAGAATGTGATTGGATCAATTACACCAGTATCTGCTCCCAAGACACCTTTACATATGCAGATTAACCAGTTGTGCGCATTTGTATTTCCTTAGGCGAGGAGGAACCCTTGCAAGACGGCCTGTTTATTGTTAAGCTGCCTGCCCCTCCCTCGGTCTCGCAGCACAGCACACTCCCTGAATGAAACTTAAGCATTTGCAGGGACGATTGTCTTTTAATAAGAAGTAGGGGAATGGTTTTTCATGAATTAAAAAAAGTAGGGGCACATCGTGCCCCTCCAATTCCGCCCAACTCAACCACTGTCTAGGAATTATTGTGTGAACAAGGCCAGCAGTAAATGGTGCATTTTCAGCCATACACGTGTAAACTGCTGAAAATAAATGTGAATTAGGCCCATTATATGTAGTATAAAGCGCTATATATGGGCAGCTGCTTGTAAATATTTTTATGAATAGCCATTTTTTTAGTACACAATATGTACTGAATTACCTCTGGCATGTAATAGTAGATGGCATTTACAACCAAATCCATTTGTACTCATTTCATCCAAATTGCAAGGATAAATGTTTGAGTTACACAGTAAGTGTTAAGTTCAGTTAAAAACAATAGGGCTATTTTATACACAACCATATAATATATCACATAACCATTACCTAAATGTATAAAAATACCTCCAGATAAACCTATAATAGGCCATCCTAACAGATTCAATTGTATGCCTTTTTGGTTGTCTGCTTATATTCCCAGCAGGCTCACAACTTTTCAGGATCGGAATCTGTGAGAAGCAAGTTACAATAAACGCTGCAAAAAAAGATGGATCTCACTGCACGATCTTATTGGGAGAAAAGCTCTGTCGAAAACGCATTAACTCTCCAAATATTGTATGATTATTTAAAGCGGGGACCTCATCCGGGTTTACACGGAACACTGCTTTCACGTGTCACATGGCCACCTTTGGCCTTGTCAATGGCTGGCATCAAGAGCAGACTGAACTGAAAGCACTGGGGCTGCCAGCGCTACCGTGTTCTTTGCCATAATGCTGGACCTGTGGGGAAGCAGAAAGGGGAGATCCAAGGGTACAATGAGGGACAAGGGGTAACGTGCAAGTCCAGGGTTGGGACGTTGAACACTTCAGTCCTGTTTTGTCTGAGGCTTTTGCCTTCAAATCACATTTCCAGCTTAGACGCGTTCACATATTTTAGTATTCGCATCAGCACCACGCACGGATATCGCACTGTCGAGACACCGATAGGATACCCGCTGTCTTCGGTCATCCACAGAGCTCTTGCACCTTGAGTGCACCCATACCTCAGCATTGCGCCAGCTTCACGGCTTGGATAAAGCATATCTCTGCTGGCCTACAGCAGACACGGCTATCCAGCTGTCACAAACGAGTTTTTATTAGGTAAAGGGCTAACTGTTGCACTTCTCTCGTTTCTAAGTGCAGTGAAAGACAGGTGTCACTATTACTCAATTACCACCATGGAAGGATCAACTCCTTGGCAGGATTCAATCCTACTACCTTTAGAAGCGCTGGGGATTGTCAAAAGCCAAGGTTCTACCCAGATGGCTGAGTAACACAGTGCCTTTACACCAGCACCACAAAGCGCCATCAGTAGCAGTTATTACTATGATATAGCCCAAGCATACTCCTTTCACCCAGCTCGGACAGGTGAAGGGTGATCCTCGATGCGGAGACTGAAAACTATGGCCTTATGAGATGTCCACCGCTTTTGTGTCAGGCGCCTTGACTCACTGAGGTACTTCATAGACTTAACAATACCAGGGCTTTGGGAATGCAATTCCGAATATGAACATGCAATTTAGTTTTGGTACCTCTTTTTAAAGCTGTACTTCAAAAACTAGCCACACCTGGTATTTGCAAAGACAGATTTGGCCGGTGACTCAAATGTGCGTTGGGCAAGGGCAGGCTTGCCCTCGGAAATAGCAGACCGAAGGTTTCATAGGACTATGTTTTCTCTAAAGTCACCGACTTTCCTGCAGTTTGGAAAATGCAGAAGTGCTCAAGTTGAAAGACCACTGCCGAGCGTGCGTGCTAGCTATTGTAGTTTCCAAGTTAGATCACCCGCCCTCAAAATGTAGGAAATGCATTCAAGGCCAGGGCGTCTGCAGCTTGTGACTCCTGTATAGTGTGGGCACACAGACACAACATACAGGAACTCATGCGTGCACACACGCATAGAAGCACATACCTTAAAACCATGCTGACATGCACAGGAAAACATCTACATGCATCATTAAGCACACAGTGACATGTATCCCATGAGACACACAGACGATCACACTTGCACACAAAAATACACTTTCCATCACGTGTACACATATGTTAAACACTGGCACAAGCGCTCAATAGGGAAAGAATGGTGGAAACCAGAGAGCATGGCATTGGCATGGAGGGAATGCCATTCCTGTGGGAGAGGATGCTGCTTACAAGGGCAGCAGGGTTTTCTTCCAATGAGAACTGGATGTTGATCTCACGAGTGATGAGATGGCTCAGAGTAATGTCCATCTGGATGGAAGCCGGCTGCGATCTCTAGATAAACCCCACCCTAGCATGAAGAGGAGAGGTCTGAGTTAGTCAAAGTCATCTGCTTCCAAAGCCATCTTTACCAACAGCTGAACAGGAATAGGGTTGTTTGAGTTACCAGTAATCCGTCTTCATCAATGCCAATCACTGCAGTGAAACCTCTTTAGATCCTCAGAGTAGAAGCCATTTATGACCAAGGCTCCCAGTTTTCCGTACTTACAGACAAAAAATTTCCGTGCCTGTATTTATTCCTAAAAGTGGAAAAATACAGAAAATGGTGCTTTCTGTGAGTGACTCTTCATGCCCTCTTTTGTGAATTACAGGGCAATGACTGAGCAGACAGGCAGCATGGGAGTTAAAATTAAGCTTAGATTTCCCTAAATACAGACACGTGTTAACATATATTTGCTGTTAAATGCTTATATTTACCTGTGGGTGTAATGGTCTGGCTGCTTAATTTGCTAAAACACGAAAAGCATCAAAGTATAAGCGCGTGTTTACCATAAATGAGGAGACATACCATTTTACGAATCCATTTATTCTCAAAACACAAAAATAAATATTTATAAATACCAATCAGATGGACAAAAATAAATATGGACGGAAATGTTAAAGAAAATAACTACCATAAAATCGCAATCCCTATTTATGATTTACACATATGCACCCTTTATGAACTGGACGGTGCAATGTCTCCACGGTAGTGTCAGGTTCACAAGCATAGTAGATTAGTGTCCCTTAATTCTTCGGCAGAGCAACCTCTGATCTCCGAGGCAGGCAGGCGCCCAGAAGTCACAAGCACATGGACAGTTGTAGCACTCTGTGCTACAGGGACATAAGGACTCACCTCACAAAGGATGTTCAACATGTAAAAAATGTGTTTCTGCTCATTTGTTTACCAATTACCAAGAGAATGTCCAGAGACTGGACCTTTTTAGGGTCGAGCCTGCGTTGCATGCGCTTGTTAGGGTCGAGCCTGCAACGCATGTGCTTGCGGATGCGTATCACTAGCGAGACGCTTTAGGAATTAGAAAAGGGCCCGGAGCCCCATCAACGACACGTTAGTGTCTTTCATTGGTTCGTAGGCTCGCATGTTAAAATCTGCATGCTTTCATTAGTGGAAGGCACGCATACGTCATGCCTTTTCCGGTGGTTAGCCCTCCTCGAGTGCAGCGACCAAGTACAGAAAACATGTGAGGCTCGCTGTTTCCCGTCAGGTTTGTGGACTACTTTTTCTCTATCTTCGCAGTGCGATCTCGCTGGGCAGAAGTCGAGTGCTTTGCATAATATCGACCCTGTTACACAGTTAATTGCACTTTTGCCGGGTCATAATTGCACTTTTGCAGATAGGTTTCATTACGAGTGAACTGTAGCAGCGCGATCGCGGTGTTGTTTTTTCTTTCAATGTGGAAAGAAAAATCCAGTTGGGAGTTTACAACTGCCAATAGCTGTAACTCGGAGAAATGCGAGACCCGTTGCATTGCAAATGTTTGTTTTGGAGTATGGTTGGGACTGATATGCATATGATGGCACATTTCTGGATTGACACTAACAAACCAAAAACTGGTAGTTTGGAACTCTGTCCAGTGGACCTGGCAGTGACTAAAACTGATCCACGTATTGTGTGCTGTTGCACTGGAGTAAACAAAGTATGAACGTGAAGTTTGTGATGGTTATTTCCAAGCTGATTCCCATTACAGATCCTGTTCTTGTTCCTAAAGTGAAAGTCTGACCCGGTAATGCCCCATATTTCTTCTGAAATGTCTAAATCATAGGCCACTTATTGACCCAAAGAGTGATCACCGGTGTCTAGTCACCTGCAAGAGCAAGATGACGCCGACGACACTACCGCACCCTCCCCACTGATTTATAAAGTAAACACAGTATATTTTCATGGTTATTCAATGCAATGGGGAAAATCCAATATCATCAATGTCATTAACAACCAATTGCCATCACAGCAGTAAAGCTTTACAAATTCTGACCAACAACGGTCTCAAAGTGCTGCAAATTTCCAGTCTTTTCCTGACAATGCTACACACATCATTTGTACTGTGTAGTCATCAAACAGGCGACCCATTTGGCACCAAAAGAACTTGGAGCACGTGCTCTACCAAAGAGATAGATATGACGTTTAGTGTAAGGCTTAAACGGGTTTTATAAACAATTTAATATATATAAGCAATTCAGACTTTTTTCAGCAGGTGTTGATGCAAATAAAAAACGTATTTCAAAGACAGTATATATAATACACGCATATAATTCTCCTTGTGCCTTGGGGAGTGAGGGTGCGCCTCACCTAGGTAAAGCGACTGGGGCAGTGGGGTCCAAGTTCTCCAAATATACTTCAAGCTTACGTTACTCACACACCATTCAAATACGGCGTCATTGATATTTATTGGACAAACTCTGCGAAGTGCGCTGGCAGGGAGGTTTAAGGGAGAAATGGGAGAGGCAATTTTGGGTCTCAAAAAAATGTGATCCTCAAATCAGTGGCTTTTACAAATGCAAAAACGTGAGTCTCTATGAACTACAAGTACTTTACCAGTCAGAAAAGATTTTCCGTCTCGTAAAATACCTTTGGCAACTCCTTCCAAATCGCAAAAAGAGTGCTTGAAAGGGGCATCATCTCCTCTTCAGATTTGTAATGAACTGTATTAATGATTTGTGATCACAGATGCAGCCACAAACAACCGAACAGCTGCCAACTGCGGGGGGTTGCTAACAACACCCTGTATGATAACATTCATTAGGAAGGTCGGTCAGAAATTGGACATTTTGCAATTTAACCCATTAGTACATATGCAGCACTGCAAATAAGCAGGCATGACACAAACATTTGGTGAGAAATCTGCACCCACTAGGTGCAACCCGCCTGTTTGTTCATCAGCCTGACTGATGTGTAATACATTAAGTTATTATTTGGGTGATGTGTATTTGCTCGACTCAAGTTAAACGTGAATACTGGTGTTTCGACTTGACAGACAAGGATACTTACTTCTCCATTCAGAGAGCTTAGAAATTGTGAAATGGACTTAGAATCTGACAGGTTTATCTATGGTGCTGATCAATTCCACTCTAGAGGTCTTGAAGTAGTGGGTGTGGACAAAAACACCAATATAGCTTTAAGAGCCCTAGAACACGATGTGGCCCTTGGAAGGGGACACAGAGGCTCACATACAGTCCAAAATAAACAAGCAGCCACATACAAAGCTGATCACAAAAGATAGTTCTGTTTACCACAGGAACTTAGAGGATGCCAAAAATCAATCTACTTGAGCCTCCTAGAGCCTCGCAAATGGGCAAGGAATCTACTGTTCATATGACAGCCATGATCTTGGCAGACAACAGTAAATTAAGAGATAATGCTCGTGGATAATTAGTGATTAACGAACCAGTGACTTAAGTGGGAAACATATCAAAAGATGTTGCTCAAGGTCACACCGCATATGCAAACACAGAAGCAGCCATCAAACCAGCGACATCCTTTACCTCTTTAGAAAATAGGCAGTGCGTTGTTGGTCAGCTACAGCCTGGCACCTCCAGTGTTTTGATGGCTGCCAGATGTAGTGTACATCTGGCCCAATCTAGGAGGCATGCAGTAAACAGCAAAGCCTAATCCCACCCAGCTGCGCCTGCAAGCAGAAGTTGCTTGGACAAGCATCATGGAGGCATAACAACTGTTTCACTCTTTGCTTAGCAGCGTGCAAGCCAGAGATAAGCCTGTGCAGAGTGGTGCGGTCTGGTGCTCGCCACCTGACGAAGAGATGATATGGGACTGGATTAGTCTGGTCCTATGGTTAATATGGAAGAGGGCCGGATAGCCCTGTTGAGCATTTAAAGAGACATACAAATCTGCAAAACTGTGGCTGGCAATGTGAAAGAGGTGGGTAAGTTCCACACATCCAATGCTGCAATGAAAAATTCAAATTTCTCATCCAAATAGAGCAGTAGCGCTCAGATAATGTAGAGGAAAATAGAAATGCTACTCTGTGTGCTAAACAATCATCACTCCTGACGCCTTTGATGATACCAATCTGCTAAATACAGAAACGAACCAAAACATCAGGAGCAAAAAACAACTTATGAGGCATGGCTAAACCGCAGGCTGACCAAGAAGCAGCTTGTGTTACCAACGTAACTTCCTGAGCCCTACGCATCAGGGCTAATCTCAAGCCCAGCGGGTCACAGAAAGCTATGTCAACACAGCAGTCCTGTCCCCACAAGCCAAGTAACACAATGAATGCCAACATGACTCATTAATAAAACATCTAGAAACAATGCCTTTGTGTGTTGTTAAATCAATTCAAGATTAACTGCATAAACTGATTTTTTCTGATAAAACCCTCAGGATGGGAGTGAAGAGGGGGTGATGGTAACATCTTGCAACAGTTTGTATTACATTAGGGTGGCCATAATGGCTAAGCCAATTAAGCTTTATGGGACTGAAGGTGCTGTCCCTTGCAGGAGCAACTGTACGGTTGCTTTTGTTTGCGTTCCAGTTCATCGTCATCATGTATACCAGTTGTAGTATGCATATAAATGTTAAGTACCATGTGCATTACTTTTATGCATGATAGCAGAGCGTAATAATAATGATGTTAGAGCCACATACAATTATATATAGTCCAAATACATTATTAACATTTCCTGCAGTGCCAGGCCAATAGCTTATTAGCTGCAATGCCAAAGACATAGTTCTTTCTCTGCCAGTCACCAAGGTTACGGTAAATAGGGCACATACTGTCACTCACATTGTCCCATACTCCGCATGGTATATGGATTTCTTCTGCGCTGGTACAAAACTGTGAAAGACCCTTGTAACAAGGTCAATATCTGAGGGCCTGACATATTGTCTCATTCTAAGTGTGAAGTACGGTGGCTGATCCAATTTGTAAATATGCCAAATGAGCAATGGCTGAAGGGTCCTGACATAAAGCCCCTCTACGTAATATTTTATGTATGATTATGAACGAACTTCAATAGATCTGGCAAGACAGAAAAAGCTGTTGTTCAAACCAGGCGTAAAAGTAAAATGTCCCTTAGAAATAGAACTCTATTTTGAAGGATGTTTCTAAAACAATAGTATCTGTTAAGGGAAGCTGAAGTCTACAGTAAAAAAACAACGTAGTCTATATGTATATTTCAGCTGCACAGAACAAATTAGTGAATATGTGATGTGTAATATTGTTCAAAAGTGCCATCAAGGGGTTCTGGTAAGAAGATGAACTATGAAGCCAAAGGCGGAGGTAGATTCCAAAGGTCACCATATACCACCGCGGTATTTAGCTTATATATAGACTATACTGGTTGGTTGTCTACAATAAAGAAGGGAAAAATAGTTAACTGTGTAGGAAAGAAGGTGGAATTGTAATAAAAAAAAAACAACGCCGTTGGCCACACGTTGTTTAAAATTCACATTTTTATCTTGATTTGGCAAACATTACTTGAGATGGCACTCACAAACCTCCAGCAATTTTATTGCCAGCGTGATCGGCTTTCAATAACACCGACCCAAGGTACTGCTTGAAAAGATTAAAAAAGCATCCTCCGTTATTTAGTCTGCGAACATTATATGGGGGTTGATGTACTGGAGGGTTGAACTACAATAGCTCTAAGAAAATAACTCTATTTACAGTGTTAAAAAACTGGCACTGAAGAAAATAAAAACGTTATCTCCACAAGTCAATTACAACCAGCAGAGCACACTGCTGTAATCACTGGATCGGGGAATCCCGCTATCCTCACAGGCACCCCTATATGCAGTATTCCATTTCAAAACTGCATTAATCGCAAAGAAGGGCAAATTTGCCCACATTTCCCAGTCTTGTAATAATAGCTTCACTGGCTGCCAATGGAAGAAAGCGTCACGCTGAAAACTGGATGCCAGACTCACAAAGCCTGGCTTTCTTTATCGCTTACGTAATAGCATAACAAACTCACTGGGTAGGATAAAAAGCCAGTCCGACGTAAGTTGCCACACTTGATGTGAGGCCAAAGGCCAGCATTTCACTTTTCTGGCACTTTCTCATTTTAATGTTCACCTCCTTGGGTCTTTCACCCGTCAGACTTACTCCCACGCAAAAAAATAAACATCAATTGCCTAAGGCTCATGGAAGTAATAAAATAATTAAGTCGTATACGTATGTAATGAAACACGATGTATGAAATAAAAATACTACCACAGGCCTACGGTACCTTTGTATAACGGCTGGAAAAAAAAAATCGTGAATCCCAAAGTAATCTTGGTTTGCATGAAGCATTGAACAGCCATTTGAATAGTAGGTTTACTGCAGCTCCCGTTGCCTCAAAATATTCCTTTATTCTGCGTTTTTGCTATTATTTAAATAAATATCGGCAAAGTACGAGCCTGTATGCACCTCCCAAATTTTCTCTGCCTCCTCCCCCTGTTGTACAGTAGAAAGTGTTACAAGATGACTGCGTCATCAATGCCATCACTTACTAGGCCTGGGCGTTACATTCATTATCAACCTAATGCAGGGTTCTGCAAAGTCGTCTTGGAGAGCATGATCCATGGCAGGTTTTTACCATAGCCACATTTAGAAAAAATGTGCTTCAGAAATCTAAATTTTTCTAAATGTGGATATGCTAAAAATCTGGCATGGACCCGGCTCTCCAGGACCGACTTTGCAGAACCCTGACCTAATGCATTCTGGAAGTTGTAGTCTTTCGGTTAAACCGTCCCACGCCGACTAACACTTGCAAACAATCTGTACAAGAAAGGACAGCCTGCGGCTGTTACCTGGTGGTATGGGGCCAAGCGGTCGGTCACCTTACAGTAAACAGTTCGAAATACAAACACTTACATGTCCAGCCCGGGACGGAGAATCTGGATGTGTTTTACAGCCACGGGAATCCTCCAGTCGGAGTGTCGGGCTTCCGACACTGTCCCGTTAGGCCCCTGGCTGATGGTGCGCCAGACTTCCAGCTTGGATTGCGGGAGAAACGGGAGTGAGCCGTATACCGTTCCCGGCAAGTTTTGACTGTCCCCGCCCGAGGAGTCAGACGATGAGGAGCAGGATGAATTCTTGCTGCTGTCCTGGCTCCAGTTCATGTTTCAAGCGATGCCCTGCTGTGCCGCTACACGTGTACCAAAAGCTCAGGGCCCAGACTACAGTTATGTACACGTCCACGCAGCAGTGTCCGGTAAACCCTGGTACCCCTTCTTAAACTGACGCGCTGTTCCTTGTCGGCTTTTCCTGGTACAGACCAGCAAAATCGAAAGTGAAAGCAGCCATTCGATCTGTATCCCCCGTGTTTTTCAAGCTCCCCAAAACACAGCGAGTCGTTTTCACCCTTTTAAACAATCAGAAGGGGCATCTGTAATAAATGAGGAATTGTACAAAGTAGCTCTGCTGACCTCGCCCTTCCGTTTTTGCTTGTTTAAAGGGCAGTTTCTCCGGTTTCATTTAGCGATCACAAATCACATTGTGTTACTTATGCCACCCTTGCCCGCGAATTCAGAAGACTCACGATGTCTTCTCCAAAAGCCATTCACTAAATTACAATAACTAAATCACAAAACGTCATTTACCTAAATATGTTTTAGTTCTGAAATACACTTCACGCGCACGGGTACATCGCCTTAAGCCTACCTACAGGATCTGAGAATGCATTGCTCTAATGTTACTTCCTGTTGCAAAACACATTTCAACAGCATCCCTGACCTGAAGGCTTCCCCTGGGTCCTTCATTCTGCAGTGTTCATAAACAACGTACACATGAAGGCCCTCATTAGGAGTGGCCAGACAGCATGATAGCACGCATGCCAACATTTTACAAGTGGAAAGTGGGGTTTGAAAAACAATCTGAGGAATTCATTTTCCCTAATGACATACACTAAATCAGAAGTAACATCAAGCGAGAAACAAAGTCTTTTGACTTAAAAAAACGGGAGACTCCAGACTCAATCGGGTCTGTTGGCATGAACTTGGTTGGCAGTAACTGCAATCACAGCACATATGGCAATTATGAATTCTGTGATAAATATGGATCAAACCTGCCAATATTTATTAGGGGGAAAATGCACAGCAATTAAATCGGCACACATGTTATTCCACATAAACTCATATTTGGGTTGTGTTTTGTGGCACATAGATACATTCTATCTCAGCGGTGTCGGATTAGATTAAGTCTGATAATAAAAAAAAATCTAGCATTTGCGACAAGAATTGTCAATTCTATTAAGAACAGGGAGGCAAGAATTATGCTTCTCTTTCTTTACTTTTAAATTTCAACAGCCAATCAAGAAAAGGTTTAACAAACACTACATTTCCTATGACCATTGCATAGTCACATGACCTGCCATAGGGACGGAGCCCTGTATAACACCCATACAGCTCTACATCTCCCCCTTTATTTGTTTTTGCTGAAATCCAGCAAAACAGGTAAACAGTCTGAGACTCTGAAAAAATAGAACCAAAACCATATGGAACAATTCACCAGCAGCTCCAACGGGAGCTCAGCTTAACCACTTCAGATTCAAGGAAACCTGACGACGTCCGACTATAACATCAGGCAGGTGATCACCCTTTGATGAACTCAAGATGTAGTGCATTACACTCTCAGACTGCTGGAGCCTCCTGGAACCACAAACCACTTATCCTCATTCCCTAGAGTGGAAGCAAAAATACCAAAGCCGTAACCGCTGGTCCAGAATAGGACATAACACAACACTTAAATAGCAGCATCAGGGAGGGAAAAACAATATCCATTATGCAAAAAAATATATAAATAAATGCATACACAGAATTCGTATATAAACAAATACATGCATATATAAAAAGGTGGGATAATCCTCTTCTTTGATGTATCAATGCCTGCTTCCCCTAAAGGCCAGGTCATCCAGCCGGCCCAAGTAGCAGATGTAACCAGGCGAAAAGGTTTTTGCAAAGCAATCAACACTTGTTCACCCATATCGGTATGAAATTCAGAGGTACTCACCTCATGCACTTTCAGACATTGCACCACACAAAGTTTAGAATTATCATGAAAAGCTGGTTTAGCTACTGACCTGGAATTACATTTAGTATCCCGTGAGATAGCAAAAGTCACATCCTTCGGAGAGAAAACTCTCCCTGCAAGATCCAAGGGTTACATGCTGGATACTCGCATACAAGAAATCAAGCACAAGAGCATGGTTAATTTGGCAGAAAGTTGCTTTCTAAACAGATATCTATCTCTGGTTAAGAATCCAAAAAACGTAGGACTATGTTAACGTCCCATAATGCAGAACATTTAGGACGAGGGGGTTTGCCAAACTAACACCTCTCAACAACTTACATACTATAGGATGCTCTCCAACGGTTTTATCATCTAGAGGCAAATGACACGCAGAAATGGCCAATCTAAAATTATTTATCGATGGATATGCCATTCCTGCGGAGGCTAGAGAGGACAAATAATTTATGACCAGACAACAATCTGTTCCAATGGGATCTGCACCCCGTTCAGGGCACCAATTACACCAGCGTCGCCATGAGGATGCATAGCGTTTGTGGGTGCTTGAGGACCAAGCTTGGCAGATGAAAGCATTAACTTCTTGCTAAAGGCCTGGTACACTACATGTTTCCCAGAAATTCCCCAAACCTCCAGACAAAGGTGTTCCAAAAGGATCATCGGATGAGGTAGGCCCACTGTATCCATAAGGAGGTTCAACAGAATCGGATAGGCATATATCTTTTCCAGAATTACCAGAAACCACACTTGTGCCCTTCAAAGAGAAGTCACTAAAATCAGCTTTGCTCTCTGTTGTCTCAACTGTGCCAAGACCATGGAAATCACCATGAATGGGGGAAATGCGTAACCCAGGAAAAGAAAAGGGGATCAATCATGGAGAAACACATCTGTGGCTTGTCCTCCGGGTCGAATGCCAACTGAAAAACTTCAGAAGTTGTCAGTTGAGGGGGGACACCCAACACGGGCCCCAGAGGCGATTGAATTGCATGAAAGACTTTGAGGTGCAATCTTCAATCGCTGGAGTCCCGGAGATAACAAGGTTGCCAGTCCTCTACAGCATTGCTCTGGCTCGTGAGATACTCTGTCACAACCAAAATCAGGTGCTGGAGGCAGAAGTGCCAGAAGGCTTTGGCTATCTCTGCCAGGAGGCAAGATTTCGTCCCACCCAGCTTGTTCACATACCATACAGCCAAGATTTTGTTCATGCAAAGAAGGATGCAACCATAATTTTTTTCTGGGTAGAGGTTCCGAACTGCAAAAGAACCTGCAGAGAGTCTCGCACAATTGATGTGGAGATCTATTCCTCTCCTGACCAACGCCCCCCTGTGGAAATCTGCAGCATCGAGCTCCCTAAACCCATCAGCTGGTGTTGACCTCCATTATTATCTCTGGGGTTAACCCAAATAACACCCTGCCATTCCAGGCCTCCATGTGGTACAACTACCGTGACATTTTCATCCTAGCTACCTCTGTGTAGCTGAGGCCCTTCTGGAGGTGTTGAATTTTGAGCCTCTGAAGTGCCCGATAATGCAGAGGACCTGAGAAGATGGCTTGGATCAGTGATGCTAACAGGCCCACAATGAGGGCTGTCAACCGCAGTGATCTAGTCTGCTTGCTCAACATCAATCTCAATTCTTTCTTGATATTCCAAACCTTCAAAGATCAGCTTGGTAGAATGAAGTCTACCTGGAAGCCCAAAAACTCCATCTGTTGGGATGGGATCAGGATCGACTTCTGAGGGATTATGACAAACCCTAAATCTTGGAGAAGAAGAATTGTCCACTCCAGGAATGTAAGGGTCAATTGAGGACACAGAGCCATGATAATAATGTCATCTAAATTAATGATGAGATGAACCCCTCGTGTTCTCAGAGATTCCGCTACCAGTCACGTCAATTTTGTGAAGCCACATGGGGCGGACGAGAGACCAAAGGGGAGGACCTTGTATTCATAACAATGCCCTTGCCAAAGGAATTGATGAAAACGTTTGATGAGGAAGAAAAATAGGAATTGTTAGATAGGTGTCTTTTAAATCTGTTCTGACCATCCAGTCCCTTTCTTGAAGTTTGTTCTTTAAAAGATGGATGCCATCCATCCTAAAGTGACGATTAACAACCCAATCATTGAACTCTTTCAGGTTCAGTACCAGGCGAGTCCCTCCTCCCTTCTTTTCCACTAAGAAAACGCATCTGAGAAAACCCTTTGGATGTGGTTGTGACACCTATATGGAGCAAGCCTGCCATCTGATCTTGTTGGGAAAAATATATTGTGGGAGGGGGCAAGGGTCTGCATTGAGGATTTGTAAAACTCTGATTTGTAACTCTGTACTGTCTTGAGAACCCAAGAGTTCTGGGTCATACGCCACCAGTTGTGCAGAAATAATCTGGCCCTACCCTCCAGAACCACCACTGTGGTTTTATTCTTACCTGTGGAAACAGATTCCTGGAAGGAGCCCTGCAATCTTCTTGGTCTTATTTTCCGGAAACAATTATGACCAACTCTGGGTCGGATCGGATAGAAGGTGGGGTTGTAGTAGGGATATTGATATTCTCCTCTGCCTTGTTGATAAAAGTTTCATGGTGGGCTTTGATGGAACCCACAGCCAAACACTCTCCCCCCCCCCCCGAAGTGCCCGTCCCTGCCAAAAAGAGGGCGAAAAACCTTTTTAAGAGACTCCTAAGCCTAGATTACTATAAGTCAACCCAAACTTCAACAGTTCTTTGAGGAAAGGATTCTCAAGCAACACAACCTGAGCTATTGGACCTGGTTAAGATGTAGCCAGCTCAGTGAGTTTTGGATCCAGTTTGAGGAGGATGGACAATGTTGCTCTTTGGAGATGGCATAGTTTGCGTTCCCCAGGAAACAAATAGCCCTTTGGGCCCAAACGACCAGGACATCGGTGTTGGTAGGAGTGTCTGACTCTTTAGCATGAAATGCCAACACCAGAATATTTGTAAGTGGGCCTGATACATCAAGTAAATTGTCCTGGCAGTAGTGGGATCTATTTCAGGAGTGTCTGTGACCTTGCTTGGAAAGTCCAGTCTGGGGCATTCTGATCTCAGCCAAGACCAGAACTCTTTATAAACACCTAAGGTATGTGGGTCTGTACGTAATCTGCTGCGTCAGGGTGTGGTACCCATATTGGGTGAACAATGTTACCTGGTTCAAAAGTGAGTACCTTAGGTTGTTGTGTCATGTGGGAATGGTGTGTTTTGTTCTTGCACTTGCTAGAGCCCAGCTCATCCCCTTGATATGAGCTCTGAGATGAAGAAGAGGATAATGAATCATCTTGCTGGAGTTAGGGGAAGGAAGCGAGAGCAGCAGGAGAAGTATAGTTGTGGTCTCTGGCAAGTGAAACTTCTCAGAATCAGCTGTATGAGGCCCGTCGGATGAGCTCAACTTGGAGTTGGTGGAGGGCCCGAAAGTCGCCCCTAATGTGCCCAAAAGGGGGGTTAGAATCCAGCCTTGCTGCTCAGCATATGCATTCAGGTGTTGTTTTAGGGGTTCATTGGCCTTAACAAGGGCTCTAATCTTCTGAGGGCCTGATTACGACCTTAGCAGGGAGGATTACTCCATCCCAAATGTGACGGATAACCTGCCCGCTGTATTCCAAGTTCTATTATATCCTATGGAACTTGTAATACGGTGGACGAGATATCCGTCACATTTGGGACGGAGTAATCCCCTCCACCAAGGTCTTAAACAGGCCCTGAATGTTATACCCCAGCCTCAAGCGCATTCGCCAGATCTTGCTCCAAGGATCCCGAAGGCTCAGCATTGTTAAAACTCTCTAAGTTTTCCTCCACATATTTAGACATCTTTAATGATTTGCAAGTCTCAATTGCAGCAGACTGGTTCAAAGTAGGAGAAAGGCAGAGGCCAAGTTCAATAAAAAGCCAATCAGGGGGAGTATCACAGTCAAACCCCAGCAGGTCAAAAGAAAAACCACAAGGAGGTTTAAATCGATTAGAGTGTGGAGGAAGGAACTGCTAAATACTCCAGGCAAAGCCAATGAAACTTGTTGCAACCCTGGGTAATCAGATTTGACCATGGCGTTGACGAGTACCCAAATGAGGATAAATGGGGCCAGAAAACAGTTGCATGCGTCTCTCGGGGCACCCACAACTTGGAGCACAAGTCGCCCATGCGCACAAGACAACTTCTTTGGCAATAGAAAGAGGACAGTGCAATGAACGGTCAAGCATCCTCACTCCCCTTCTCCTGCTCCTCTTAGAAGATAAGTGAAGACAGTATGCTACTGTGAGATCCAGCATCCTCGGTGTGGTCGTCTCCCCTATATTTTTTGCCTCTTCCTCCTATGTTTTAACTGTGTGCTGGACTTTGTTTTTACTGGTTTTGGTACTCTGGGCACTTTACCACTGTTGACCAGTGCTAAAGTGCAAGTGCTCCCTGTGTAAATTGTATGTCTAATAGATTTTTCAATGATTGGCATATTTGATTTATTAGTAAGTCCCTAGTAAAGTGCACTAGAGGTGCCCAGGGCCTGTAAATCAAATGTTACTAGTGGACCTGCAGCACTGATTGTGCTACCCACATGAGTGTCCCTGTAAACATCGTTCAGACATGCCAATGCAGTGTCTGTTTGTGTAGTTTTAAACTGCCATTTCAACCTGGCAAGTGTACCCACTTGCCAGGCCCAAACCTTCCCTTTTTGTACGTGTAAGTCACCCCTGAGGTAGGACCTAGGTAGCCCTATGGGCATGGTGCAGTGTATGTTAAAAGTAGAACATCTGTTGGTGTGTTTTTACTTGTCCTAACAGTGAAATACTGCCAAATTCAGTTTTTACTGTTGCAAGGCCTATCTCTCTCATAGGTTAACTTGGGGGCTGCCTTTAAATAAGTTAAGTTTTCCTTTGGGAGCAGATAGGGATATGGAATTTGGAGTCTCTGAACTCACAATTTAAAAATACATATTGTGGTAAAGTTGGTTTTTAAATTGTCAGTTTGAAAATGACACTTTTAGAAAGTGGGCATTTGTTTGCTTAAACCAATCTGTGACTCTGTCTGCTTGTGGATTCCCTGTCTGAGTCAGACTGACAGTTGGGCTGTTTTTCAATCTCCACTAGACAGTGACACTAAGAGAGCTGTGGTGTAGCCTGAAAACCTGATGGGCCATCTGGGCTAGAGTGGATGGAGGATTTGACTCTTACACCTGAAAGGGCTGTGCCTGCCCTCACAAAATATAGGGGGTCATTCTGACCCTGGCGGTAATTACCGCCATGGCGGAGGTCGGCGGTAGCACCGCCAACAGGCTGGCGGTGCACCGCTGGGCATTCTGACCGCGGCGGTTCAGCCGCGGCCAGAAACGGAAAGTCTGCGGTGTACCGCCGACTTCCCGCTGCCCTTGAGAATCCTCCGCGCTCCGCCGCCATGGGGATTCTGACACCCCCTACCGCCATCCTGTTCCTGGCGGGTCTCCCGCCAGGAACAGGATGGCGGTAGGGGGTGCCGCGGGGCCCCTGGGGGCCCCTGCAGTGCCCATGCCAATGGCATGGGCACTGCAGGGCCCCCGTAAGAGGGCCCCACGAAGAATTTCAGTGTCTGCTTTGCAGACACTGAAATTCGCGACGGGTGCAACTGCAGCCGTCGCACCTTCCCACTCCGCCGGCTCCATTCTGAGCCGGCGTCCTCGTGGGAAGGGTGTTTCCCGCTGGGCTGGCGGGCGGACTTTCGGCGGTCGCCCGCCAGCCCAGTGGGAAAGCCAGAATGACCGCTGCGGTCTTTCGGCGGGAACCGCTTGGCGGGCGGCGACCGCCGTCCGCCGCGGTCAGAATCACCCCCATAGTCTCCAACCCCCTCTTGTGAGTCTGGAGTCAGGCCTGGGCAAGGCAGGATCTTATGAACAACAGAGACTTTCCTTTGAAGTTTACCAACTTGAAAGGCAGAAAGGGGTAAAAGTAGTGGACCCAAAACCCCAGATTTTTATATTCCTTCTAGATTCAAGAGGAACCTCTGCCAAGGAGAAGAGCTGATGAGCTGGAGGAGGAGTACTGCCCCTGTGTCTGTGCGTTGCTGGGTTGGCCTGCCGTTGCTGCTTCTGCCTGAAAGAGGACAAAGACTGGACTTTGTTGTATATTTCTGCTTGTGAAGGGTCTCCAAGGGTTTGGATGAGCTTACCTCCTATTTTGAAGTCTCACGACCATCAAAGACTTCCTCTGTCAGCACCTGGACTCTCCGATGCTACTCCTGCTCTGCCAAGTGGTTCCCTATGCACTCCCTGGGCCCTTAAAAGGTGAAGCCGGTAGAACCAAGCTAGTAATTTGCACACAGGAGCTGTGCAGAGAAAATTTCGATGTACCACCTGTAACGCAGCTGTAAAAACGGCGCACCACCTGCATCACGCCTGAAAAATCGATGCACCACCTGCATCGTGGCTGGGAAATTGACGCATCACCTGTATTGCGGCTGGAGAAACAACGCAACACCTGCTTGCGCCTGCTGTAAATGGCGCAAACCTAATGCAGTGGGGATTCTCATCCTCATGCAGCCTGATTTTGTATGCATCATCGCTGGGTGTCAAACTCGATGTGAACCTACCTGGACCTGAGGTGCTCGTCCAGAAATCGATGCATCGCTCTCTTGGAGGAGAGAAAAATGACGCATCACCTACCTGACCTGAGAACAAATGACACACAGCCTCACTTGTGAGTAAGGAATCGACTCATCGCTGACTTTTCCGGTGCACGCTCGCTTGTGGCTTTATTTTTGACACAAACCAGGTACTTTGTGTAACAACAACGCATCCATTGTTTTCTATGGAGTAAGACTCTTTATTTTTGAAAATATATAACTTTACTTGTGTATGTTGAATTTATGTCATTTTGGTCTTGGTTGATTTAGATAAATATTGGCTATTTTTCTAAACTGGTGTGGTGTCAGTTTTGTGGTGTTTTCACTGTATTACTGTGAGTATTGGTGCAAATACTTTACACATTGTATTTGAGATAAGCCTGACTGCTTTTGCCAAGCTACCAAGGGGGTGAGCAGGGATTATCCTACTTGTGGCCCTCATTGCGACCCTGGCTGTGAGTGATAAAGTGGCGGTAACACCAAATTATGATCATGGCGGTGATAACTCCCATAGACAGCCAATGTACCACACCAACTGCCACAGTGAAACAACTGTCACCACGGCAGTAGCTAACAACAGCCAGATGGGAGACAAAGTACAGCCCACCATATTATGACACTGCAACCCGCCACCTTTTCCGGGATGGTACCAACGCCAACGAAAGCCTGTAGGAAACAGAGCTCAGAAGTGAAAGGACTCACAATTGGAGACACAGGGAGGAACCAAGCCACCATGGAACATGAACTGCAAATGTTCCCAATGATCTTCTACGTCATGCTCCACCTGGGACATGAACGAGGACGATGACGGTGAGTACAGCTGCCAGGCACGCAAGGGGGGGAGGGAGGAAACGAGAGTGACACACACACACGCACAACACACACCTGACAGACACACACCATACACACAACCAGCTGCACACGTAAACCAATCACACACCACACACGGCATAATAAAACACAGACCATAATGCTGGAGTAACGAAAATGTATTAGCATAGCAAAATCCACCACACAAACCAAATATATACAATTGTCCAATTGTCTTGAGGGCACACAAGGCTACAGGGCACAGTCCAAGGCCCAAACTGTTTCCTGGCACAGCTGGAAAGAACACTGCAGGGGCATCATTTTGCAAGTGGGAAGGCACCTCAGGGGGGGGCGGCACCTCAGCTGAATACAGGAACATCCCCACTGGTTCTGGATGGGACAACATGCCCATTGCTTTGTCCTGTGGAGTGCAAGGCCACAGTCTCTCAAGTGGGCGATTTTCCCACTGGTTCTGGAGGGGGCAACATGCCCATTGCTTTGTCCTGGGGAGTGCAAGGCCACAGTCTCTCAAGTGGATGACTTGCCCACTGGTTCTGGAGGGGGCAACATGCCCATTGCTTTGTCCTGGGGAGTGCAAGGCCACACTCTCTCAAGTAGGTGACTTGCCCACTGGTTCTAGAGGGGGCAGCCGGCACAGCTGCCCCTGGAGGGTGGCCTACATGGCGTCTGCCGGCAGTGACGGCTGCACTGTGGTGTTGGTTGGAGGAGCCACCTGGGCAGCCCCTGCACTGTCTGATTTCTACACTATGATGGTGGTTGGAGGAGCCTCCTGGGCAGCCCCTGCACTCCCTGATGGCTGCATTGTGGTGGTGGTTGGAGGAGCCTCCTGGGAAGATCCTACATTGTCCGATATCTGCACTGTGGTTGGAGGAGCCTCCTGGGCAGCCCCTGCACTCCCTGATGGCTACATTGTGGTGGTGGGTAGAGGAGCCTACTGGGCAGTCCCTGTACTGTCTGATATCTGCACTGTGGTGGTGGTTGGAGGTGCCTCCTGGGCAGCCCCTGCACTCCCTGATGGCTGCACTTCCACAGCTGGCAGTGGGGGCCCCGTGACATCTGGTGGTATTGGCGGTGTTAGCCTGACAGCTTCCGCTGGCGTAGAGTGCCCGTCTCCTCCTGTCCATGGGTCGTGGATCCCTTACCCTTCCTGGAAGAGGTGGATGGGCTCTTCCCCTGTCTGCCTGGTGGTGAAGGCTCCTTCCCCTTCTTCACAGCTGGTGCAGGCTCCTTCCCCTTCTTCACAGCTGGTACAGGCTCCTTCCCCTTCTCCACAGCTGGTGCAGGCTCCTTCAACTTCTCCACAGCTGGTGCAGGCTCCTTCCCCTTCTTCACAGCTGGTGCAGGCCCCTTCCCCTTCTTCACAGCTGGTGCGGGACTCTTCACACTCTTCCCTGGTGTCTCATTCCCCTTCTGTGTTGTATGTCTGGTATCCTTACCACCACGAGTAGGTGGTGCTACCACTGTCCCCGTGTACTGTTTGGCTGAGGTGCTGGGGTGTGTCTTTGGTACCCTGCCCATACGTGCAGGACAGGGGGGAGGTGTAGGGAAGAGGTCAAACTGGGAAGGGAAAAGCTTTTTAGAGACCATGGGACGGGAGGAGGGAGGAGTAATGGGAGTGGAGGACGAGGGAGTGGTTGTTGGAGACGTATATCTGCTGGATTTGGGTGCAGGTGCATGCGCTGTATGCTGATGTGAGGTGGATGGCTGTTGGGTGTCTGTGTGCTTGCGTTTGTGTCCCTTAGGAGGGGGGGACAGACACGGTGGGAGAGGACAAAGAGGATGCACGCATGGTAGTTGTGGAGGTGTCTGCCAGTGAGGTGTGTGTTCTGCCTGGTGTGCTAATGCTGATAGCAGGTGTAGATGTAGTGCATGCAGGTATGAGTTGGACGTGACTGGGAGGGAGGTGGAGGAAGAGGGGGAGACAATGGAGGCAGTGGATGTTGTCGTGTGTGCAACTGTATGGTGTTTGTGTGAGTGCCTGTGGGATGAAGTGTGGTGCTTGTGTTTGCCTGTGCCACTCTTGTGTGTTGCCTTGTGTGCATGCTCGCCTGTATGTGTGCCTGGGATGGGTTGGGGTTGAGGGGAGTGGGACTGGGAAGTGGTAGTTAGAGGGAGGATGATAGAAACAGGAACAATGGCTGCCATCAGAGAGGAGGCCAGAGCCTGAATCGATCTCTGTTGGGCCGCCAATTCCCTGTGACTGCCATCCAGAAATGCATTGCATTGCTGCATCTGGAATGCCAGCCCCTGGATGGCATTCACAATGGTTGACTGCACTACAGAGATGGATCTCAGGAGGTCAATAGCCTCCTCACTCAGGGCAGCAGGGCTCACTGGGGCAGGGCCTGAGGTGCCTGGGCCAAAGGAGATGCCCACCTTCCTGGGTGAGTGGGCACGGGCACCTCGCTGAGGGGCTACTGGAAGGGCGGTGCTGGTACGGGGGTGGCGGCTGTACCTGCAGCTGAGGTGGTCACAGAGGTGTCCGCCACCATCAGGGAGCTCCCCTCGGAGGAGGTATCTGAGTCTGTGTTGTCCCCTCCAGTCTCCGCCGTGGTGCTCCCCTCGCCCTCCATCCGACTGGTTCACCCGGCGCCGGTGGATTCTGCTTCCAGGGTCCTTTGGGATGCAGCTCCCTCTGTCACCAGTGCCCCTGCTCGTCCACCAGATGATGCTAATGCACACAAGGACAGAATGACAAAGCAAGAAAGGGTGGGAGAAAGACAAAGGATACACTGGGGCAATGACTGCACCAACACCACAGTTGGCATACACAGCACCCTCACACACAGGGAACAGGCCTACGTAATATGCATTTCACTACCAGTGATATGGCTAGTCACCAAGGCATGATGAGGAGTATACACTGCCAACTGCAGCACACCTAGGACCCACGTAGCCCAGCCTAAAAGGGACTACTAACGAGCTAGGTTACTTGTATTTGGCATGCAACTATTACCCTTCAGAGGACCCACACTGCAATGTCTGGCCTGGCCTTAGGGGCACCCACTAACACACAACCACCACCAGGATACCACCCCACCAGCCAAAATGTGTAATGATACCCACTGTACTCACCTGCTTGTGGTTGCTGTGATTCCCTCAAGCACCCATCCAGCTCAGGGTACGCCACTGTGGGCTATTAGGGGGTCAGGATCCGATAGGCACCCCTTCCTCATTGGGAGACCATCCCCAGCTGGGCCTCCATGGTCTTACGTGCCCAGCGTCTCAGGTCCTCCCACCGTTTCCTACAGTGGGTCCTCCACCTGACATAGACCCCCAGGGTCTACACCTCCTTGGTGATGGCACGCCATAATCCCTTCTTTTGATGGGCGCTGACCTGCAGAGGCAATAAAGACAGGAGAACACCATTAAGCTAACAGTCCAGGCTGTCACACACATGGCCCACCATACCCGTTTCCATCACCATTGGCAAACACATAGCCCAGCGCACGACGTACACCACCAACAGATAATCCCCCCTTACACCATGCCTTTACACACATCTCCATGCATCTATGCCACATGCATCGTGCCCACAGTGTACTCACCTGTTGGTCTGAGGGCCTATACAGCAGTCTGAACTGGAGTAGGACCCCACCCACCAGTCGCTCCAACTCCTCCGAAGTGAAGGCTGGGGCCCTTTCCTCAGTCACACGGGCCATGGTAGGTTCCAGACACAGGTCACAGCAGCACATGCAGTGTATGTCTTCTCCTGTTGAAGGTCAGGAAACAAGTGAGGAATGATTTAGAAAATGGCGGTCACATCTGCAGCGGTGTACACCGTCACCGCCGGCGTACATCCCCATTGGCCACTGTACTCCACAGGGCCCAATATTATCTAATGAGGAATTGCACAGCGGTGCAAGACCACCTACCGCAACAATGCCCAACGTTGGTGGAATAACCTCACTTCCACCTGCCCCTCCACAAAGGACAGGCAGTCACCATTTCAGGGAGGGGTGAACAGGCCTCATGATAATTTCTGCATCACAGGATAAATAGGCACATAGGGGGTCATTCTAACCCTGGCGGTCCAAGACCGCCATGGCCACGGATGACTGAAGCACCGCCAACAGGCTGGCGGTGCTTCATTGCCCTACAGCCGCGGTCGGAAAACCGGGTCCGGCGGTTTCCCGCCGGATTTCCCCCGGCTGGGCGAATCCTCCATGGCGGCGCTGCTTGGATTCTGACCCCCTTCCCGCCAGCCTGTTTCTGGCGGTTTTTACCACCAGGAACAGGCTGGCGGGAACGGGTGTCCTGGGGCCCCTGGGGGCCCCTGCACTGCCCATGCCACTGGCATGGGCAGTGCAGGGGCCCCCTAACAGGGCCCCAGCCTGCTTTTCACTGTCTGCCTAGCAGACAGTGAAAAGCGCGACGGGTGCAACTGCACCCGTCGCACACCTGCAACACCGCCAGCTCCATTCGGAGCCGGCTTCTGTGTTGCAGGCCCCTTTCCCGCCGGCCCAGCGGGAAAGTTAGAATGGCCCCAGCAGTCTTTTGACCGCGGGGCGGCCGAATGGCGGTTCCCTCCAGGCGGGCGGCAACCGCCGCCCGCCGGGGTCAGAATGACCCCCATAGTTTGGAATTTACACTGTTGTTACATAATTGCACGATGTGGAATGCTGTTGTGGTTTAGTTGCTCAAATTGTGACAGCCTACTCACTCTTGTGTCCCTTAGATACCTACCGCTGCGGACGAATCGGAGATGGAGACATACTCCTGTGTACAGACCCCTAGTGGACTTAGCTACACTGGAGGATAGGCACATTATCCATACTTATAGAGTGGACAGAGCCACAATCACAGAGCTGTGTGCCCAGTTGGAGCCTGACCTGATATCAGCTATCCGTCATCCCACTGGGAACCCCCCTCTTATGCAAGTTCTATCAGTGCTCCATTTCCTGGCAACTGGTTCTTTCCAAGTGACAGTGTACTTGGCAGCAGGAATGTCACAGCCAATGTTCTCAATCGTGCTGGCAAGAGTGTTGTCTGCCCTGATAGAACACATGTGCAGCTACATAGCTTTCCCCCAGGTGGAAGATTTGGCCACAGTGAAGGCTGGATTCTATGCAATGGGACAGATTGGGTTTGTCCCTCCCGCTAGAATGAAGAGGTGTTCAGGAATCGTAAAAGTTTCTGCTCCACGAATGTGCAGATGGTGTGCCTGGCGGACCAGTATATCTCCCACATCAATGCTAAATATCCTGGGAAGGTGCATGATGCCTTTGTCCTGAGGAATAGCAGCATCCCAAATATGATGGGCCAACCACAGAGGCACAGGGTGTGGCTTATAGGTGAGCCTTGGTCTCCACCCAGTGTATGTTAGTGTATGGCTAAATGTTGTCCCTCAATGTTTGCAGGTGACTCTGGTTACCCAAACGTATCGTGGCTGCTGACCCCTGTGAGGAATGCCAGGACAAGGGCTGAAGAATGTTATAATGAGGCACATGGGCGAACCAGAACCAGAACCAGAACCAGCCTCCTGAAGGCCAGGTTCAGGTGCCTCCATCTGACAGGTGGATCCCTGTGCTACTCACCCGAGAAGGTCTACCAGATAGTAGTGGCATGTTGCATGTTGCACAACCTGGCCCTCAGACGCCATGTACCTTTCCTGCAGGAGGAGGTGACCAGAGATGCCCCTGTGGCAGCAGTGGACCCTGAGGACACTGAGGATGGGGAGGCAGAGGATGAGGACAACAGAACATGAGTTATCCGTCAGTAATTCCAATGACACACAGGTGAGACAGTGCAACTTCACATTTCTATGAATTTTGGTGTATTCTGTGTGGCAGTGGCATGCTGGCATTACCCACTTGTTACCTCTACTTACTGTCACCTATGGATTCTCATTTTTACAGATGTTGGTGATATGACAACAATGTCCTGATGTGATCACTACATCCAGCTACAGGTCGTTCTTTCTATGCTCTCTGTAAGGAAATGCCTCCTTGGCATGGTTGCCCCCTGACTTTTTGGCCTTTGCTGATGCTATGTTTACAATTGAAAGTGTGCTGAGGCCTGCTAACCAGGCCCCAGCACCAGTGTTCTTTCCCTAACCTGTACTTTTGTATCCACAATTGGCAGACCCTGGCATCCAGATAAGTCCCTTGTAACTGGTACTTCTAGTACCAAGGGCCCTGATGCCAAGGAAGGTCTCTAAGGGCTGCAGCATGTCTTATGCCACCCTGGAGACCTCTCACTCAGCACAGACACACTGCTTACCAGCTTGTGTGTGCTAGTGAGGACAAAACGAGTAAGTCGACATGGCACTCCCCTCAGGGTGCCATGCCAGCCTCTCACTGCCTATGCAATATAGGTAAGACACCCCTCTAGCAGGCCTTACAGCCCTAAGGCAGGGTGCACTATACCATAGGTGAGGGTACCAGTGCATGAGCATGGTACCCCTACAGTGTCTAAACAAAACCTTAGACATTGTAAGTGCAGGGTAGCCATAAGAGTATATGGTCTGGGAGTCTGTCAAACACGAACTCCACAGCACCATAATGGCTACACTGAAAACTGGGAAGTTTGGTATCAAACTTCTCAGCACAATAAATGCACACTGATGCCAGTGTACATTTTATTGTAAAATACACCACAGAGGGCACCTTAGAGGTGCCCCCTGAAACTTAACCGACTATCTGTGTAGGCTGACTAGTTCTAGCAGCCTGCCACAAACCGAGACATGTTGCTGGCCCCATGGGGAGAGTGCCTTTGTCACTCTGAGGCCAGTAACAAAGCCTGCACTGGGTGGAGATGCTAACACCTCTCCCAGGCAGGAATTGTCACACCTGGCGGTGAGCCTCAAAGGCTCACCTCCTTTGTGCCAACCCAGCAGGACACTCCAGCTAGTGGAGTTGCCCGCCCCCTCCGGCCAGGCCCCACTTTTGGCGGCAAGGCCGGAGAAAATAATGAGAATAACAAGGAGGAGTCACTGGCCAGTCAGGACAGCCCCTAAGGTGTCCTGAGCTGAGGTGACTCTAACTTTTAGAAATCCTCCATCTTGCAGATGGAGGATTCCCCCAATAGGGTTAGGATTGTGACCCCCTCCCCTTGGGAGGAGGCACAAAGAGGGTGTACCCACCCTCAGGGCTAGTGGCCATTGGCTACTAACCCCCCAGACCTAAACACGCCCTTAAATTTAGTATTTAAGGGCTACCCTGAACCCTAGAAAATTAGATTCCTGCAACTACAAGAAGAAGGACTGCCTAGCTGAAAACCCCTGCAGCGGAAGACCAGAAGACGACAACTGCCTTGGCTCCAGAAACTCACCGGCCTGTCTCCTGCCTTCCAAAGATCCTGCTCCAGCGACGCCTTCCAAAGGGACCAGCGACCTCGACATCCTCTGAGGACTGCCCCTGCTTCGAAAAGACAAGAAACTCCCGAGGACAGCGGACCTGCTCCAAGAAAAGCTGCAACTTTGTTTCCAGCAGCTTTAAAGAACCCTGCAAGCTCCCCGCAAGAAGCGTGAGACTTGCAACACTGCACCCGGCGACCCCGACTCGGCTGGTGGAGATCCGACACCTCAGGAGGGACCCCAGGACTACTCTGATACTGTGAGTACCAAAACCTGTCCCCCCTGAGCCCCCACAGCGCCGCCTGCAGAGGGAATCCCGAGGCTTCCCCTGACCGCGACTCTTTGAACCTAAAGTCCCGACGCCTGGGAGAGACCCTGCACCCGCAGCCCCCAGGACCTGAAGGACCGGACTTTCACTGGAGAAGTGACCCCCAGGAGTCCCTCTCCCTTGTCCAAGTGGAGGTTTCCCCGAGGAACCCCCCCCTTGCCTGCCTGCAGCGCTGAAGAGATCCCGAGATCTCTCATAGACTAACATTGCGAACCCGACGCTTGTTTCTACACTGCACCCGGCCGCCCCCGCGCCGCTGAGGGTGAAATTTCTGTGTGGGCTTGTGTCCCCCCCGGTGCCCTACAAAACCCCCCTGGTCTGCCCTCCGAAGACGCGGGTACTTACCTGCAAGCAGACCGGAACCGGGGCACCCCCTTCTCTCCATTCTAGCCTATGCGTTTTGGGCACCACTTTGAACTCTGCACCTGACCGGCCCTGAGCTGCTGGTGTGGTGACTTTGGGGTTGCTCTGAACCCCCAACGGTGGGCTACCTTGGACCAAGAACTGAACCCTGTAAGTGTCTTACTTACCTGGTAAACCTAACAAAAACTTACCTCCCCCAGGAACTGTGAAAATTGCACTAAGTGTCCACTTTTGAAATAGCTATTTGTGAATAACTTGAAAAGTATACATGCAATTGAAATGATTCAAAGTTCCTAATGTACTTACCTGCAATACCTTTCAAACAAGATATTACATGTTAAATTTGAACCTGTGGTTCTTAAAATAAACTAAGAAAAGATATTTTTCTATAACAAAACCTATTGGCTGGATTTGTCTCTGAGTGTGTGTACCTCATTTATTGTCTATGTGTATGTACAACAAATGCTTAACACTACTCCTTGGATAAGCCTACTGCTCGACCACACTACCACAAAATAGAGCATTAGTATTATCTATTTTTACCACTATTTTACCTCTAAGGGGAACCCTTGGACTCTGTGCATGCTATTCCTTACTTTGAAATAGCACATACAGAGCCAACTTCCTACACTCTCACTATGTACAGTTCATTTGCAGTGGATGTAGATGTTTCCATCATTACAAATATTCAATACATGAAAGACTAGTAGTCGAGTTTTATCTAAGGGTGTTTATTGTAGTGCTAAGAAATTGAGGGGAAAGTGCAATGGAATGGGGTGGTGATGGAGGAAAGTCCAGGGTATTGTCCAGTCTGTTTGTAGCACAGGTGCAGTGTCCAAGGGGCCATAGGAAGGAGAGCAAAGGCAGTCCAAGGTGGACAAGGTGACTGAGTGGGACATAAGGGGGACAATCAGGAGAGTCTCATTTCCTGGTGGTGGTCTTGGTAAGTGTCTCTGGCTTCTGTCTAGGTCACAGGGAACATTTGCGTGGTGGTTCATCTTCTGCAGGGGGAGGGGTGCTGGTGGCCTGTGGGTCCTGTGGCTGCGCCTCCTGGCCACTAGCTGCAGTAGAAGTGCAGGGCTGTTCAGTTGACTGGCTTGTGGTAGGGACCCACTGATATGCTGCTGCTTCCCTCATAATGTTGGCCATGTCTACCAGCACCCCTGTTATGGAGATCAGGGTGTTGATAATGGCCTGCAAGTCCTCCCTTATCCCCTGATACTGTCCCTCTTGCAGCTGCCTGTTCTCCTGCATGTTGTCTAGGACCTGGCCCATCATGTCCTGGGAATGTTGGTAGGCTCCCAGGATCTCGGAGAGTGCCTCCTGGAGAGTCGGTTCCCTGGTCCTGTCCTCCCCCGGTGCACAGCAGTCCTCCCAGTTCCCCTGTTGGCCTGTGCCCCTGTCCCCTGAACGGTGTGCCCACTGCCGCTGACCCCAAGTCCCTGATTGTCTTGGGTATGAGGTGTGGCCTGGGGTCTCTGTACAGGTGGGTACACTGCTGATTGACGTGTCCTGGGGACAGAGATTTGGGTATGCTGGGTGGGTGTGGTGGGGTTGGTTCCTGATTGAGGAGACTCTGTGATGGTCTGTGAATGGGCTTGGGTGACCCGCTGTCCAGTGGTCCCTAATGGGCCAGGTAGGTCCTCCAGATCCAGAAGTCCAGAGTCACTGTTATCACTGGGGGCCTCTTCTGTTGGGGGACTGGATAGTGGTGGCACCTCCTCTCCACTTACATTGGCCCGGGCACCTGTGGGGATGTAAGTGATGTATTATGCTTCAAGTGTAAGACATTTGTACTTCCTTAGCTTCCCCTCTATGGTTGGTGTTGCCCTGCCAGCTTTTTCTTGTGTATGGTGATGTATTCTGGGATTGTTAGTTTCCCTATGCTGTGCATGCTTTAGTGATGGGTGTCCATGCAGGACTGGGAGGGGTGTCGATGCATTGGTATGTCATGCAGAGCTTGGCATTGGGGTTAGTGAGATGTGTAGGTGCAGTGTGTGGGATGGTATGGAGTGATGGGAGTGAGGGTGTGGGTGTGAGATGGCATGCAGGTATTGGGTGGGTGATAGGTAGTAAATATTGACTTACCAGTGTCCAGTCCTCCGGATTTTCCAGCAAGTCCCTCAGGATGCAGTATTGCTAGTACTTGCTCCTCCCATGCTGTGAGCTGTGGGAAAGGAGGTGGGGGTCCACCGCCAATCGTCTCTATGGCGAGCTGGTGTCTTGCTGCTACGGAACGTATCTTCTCCTGTAGGTCGTTCCACCTCTTCCTGATGTCATCCCTTGTTCTTGGGTGCTGTCCCATAGCATTGACCCTGTCCACAATTCTCCGCCATAGCTCCATCTTTCTTGCTATAGATATCTGCTGTACCTGTGCTCCAAAGAGCTGTGGCTCTACCCTGACAATTTCCTCCACCATGACCCTTAACTCCTCCTCAGTGAAACAGAGGTGCCTTTGTGGTAACATGGGTGTTGTGTGATGTGAGTTGGTGAGGGTGTGTTGGGTAATGTGGTGGGGTGTGTGATGTGGAGTGCGTGAGGGCTGTATGGGTGTACGTGCTGTGTGTATCTAGTTGCCTCTGTGCTCTTCTTCTCAGTCTCCTGGTGGCAATTGGTGTTCGTAAGGGGTTGTGGGTAATGTGTGTGTATGTTTTATAGTGGTGTAGGTGTGGTGTATGTATGAGTGTCAGGTGTGTGTGTTTGGTATAGGCCAATGTTATGTTGTTTTGTATGTGGGTGTCCATTTTGTGCGTGGTGGTATGTACCGCCAATGGTTTACCGCCATTGAATGTCCGCTGTGGTGATTCATAGGTTATAATGTGGTGGGCGTTGTTTTGTTGGTGTAACAATATGGGTTTTGGGACCACCACTTTATCACTGAGCTGTGGGCTGGCGGATTTGTGTATGTGGCTGTATTCTGTTGGATTGGTGTGTGAGTGTCATAATATAGTGAACAGATATCTGCCACCACGGTGGTATGTTGGCTGCCATCAGCGTGGCGGTAAGTGGGGCCTGTGTGTCTCCATTGCACTGACTAGAGTAAGGGTCACTTCTTGGACAGAGTGTAAACTGACTGCCAACCAAAGGCCCCATTTCTAACATTGGGTGCAGTGGTGGGATAGAATTGTATTTGTACTTGACATACAGTGATTAAGTGTACACTACTGTTTTCAGTGCAGACCATGATGTGACCACATACTACTTGTTTTTGCTTTTACTCTTTTTGGATTTTTTCTGCTTCCTTTTTTGTTTTTTTCTTGGGAACTCTGTTCTTTTTGGAACTATTGCATTTTTATTGAACCTCACAAGCATGTTTCTATCTGGGTATGCACCAGCTGTGGCTACAAAAGCTGTGTTTGAGTTTGGAGAAACTGTAGGAGTACACAGTGGCTCAACTTAAGCAGTTTTGTGAAGCTCTTGCCTGACAAATTAGGTGCTCCGGCATTGAGTGTCTTGATGGCAGCAAAGGAGGCTGAGGGACACACAGAGGAGGATGAGGGTGAGGAGGTGCAGCGTGTTCATAATGTGGTGTTGGGTAACCCTGTTCTGCCTGGGGGGAGGGTCTCCAGGGCAGGCAGTAGTGTTTCATCCAAAGGTCTGACCCCTGAGGAGTTGCAGAACAGAAAAGCAGAGAGAGTGAACCAGTTGGAGTTAGAAAAGCATAACATGGAGATGGATGAGAAAAGGTTGGCTGTAGAAGAGAAAAAGATGCTCTTGGTTCATGAATTAAGTTGAGGGAGATTGGACCAAAGGAGCCAGTCCAGCACAGATGGTGGCAGCAGTACCTCAGTGAAGCCAGAGAGGAGGGTACACATGCCAAAGAACTTACTGAGGGAGTACAAGAGGGGGGATGACACTTATCTGTGGTTCAAGGGGTATGAGTCTGCTCTCCATATGAAATATGGCCCCTGAAGCACATTTGGGGTGGGTCTGTGGAAGCACTTTGAGGTAGAGGGGAGGGACACTCTGACATCCTTAGGGGATCCTCAGCGACTCACCTACTCTATCGTGAAGGACACTGTGACGGGCCGGCACGGCCAGCTCCTTCATACCCCTGGGGCATCACCATGGATGCCATTCCTGACCCGGATGTCCTCCCGTCTGGAACCAATCAGGGAGAGTTTCTGGGTGAAGAGGGGCAGAAGAAGACCTTTCTGACGACCACGGAGTTGAGCACCGCGGAAGAGAAGGCGGAACACAGAGAGAGAGATGACGAGAGTGACAGCGGCAACAGGGAGAGGAACAACAGCAGTAACGGTGGGAGTGAAGACAGCAGACCCCGGGAGAGAGAATGTGGAGAGGAATCCAGGGACGGCAGAGAGGAAAGAGACAGAGGAAGACCCGGTGGCGGTGTGGAGACGGAGAGCGGCACCGGGAGACGCAGCGGGAAACCAGGAGATGGCTCAACAGACCCTGGCCGCGTTCTGGGAAGAGCGCGGCCACAACAGGTGTGTGGGGCGGAACGTACTTGAATAAGGGAGGGGGAGAGAAGAAATCTCATGGCAACAGGGTGAGAGTAAATGGGCGAGTAGTTCCTGTCCGGCATTGAGACGGCGTCTTGTGGGTTTATTTTGGTTATTTTTGTTTTGTTTTGTTTATTATTTCCTCCCTTCTACAAGTGTCATTTGTTTTTCGGGCACCAGTTGTGACGCTTTATTGGTAGTGATACCTAGGACAAGAGGAAGAAGGACAGGAAGGAAGGAGAGGAGACAATAGAGGGAAAAGGAGTAGAAAAAAGGGAAGGAAAGAAAAGGCTCAGGCAAAAAGGCAGACACAGAGAGGAGAACTAGATAGGGGAAAGAGAGGAAAGGAAATAAAGAAAAGCACAGGAAGAAGAAAAAAGTGAGAAAGAAAAGATGAAGTAACAGAAGGAAATTAAGAGGGAGAAAAAAGGAAAAGAAAAGAAGAATAGAGGGGAACAAAGGAGTAGAAAAGAAACAAAACAAGAAAACTCCGCCCACCAGTCCACTTACCGTTATTTTTCTCTATTTTCTTCCCACATGCGCCTCCTAGGAGTCCACCTGGAAAGAAGAAGATAAGAGAGAACAGCTAAAGGAAGACTAGCCGAACAATACAACATCGAACGAACGACGAGAGTGACAGCGGCAACGGGGAGATGAACAGCAGCAGCGACGGTGGGAGTGAAGACAGCAGACCCCGGGAGAGAGACTGTGGAGAGGAATCCAGGGACGGCAGAGAGGAAAGAGACAGAGGAAGACCTGTCTACCTAAACAAAAAAAAATAAAGACCGTGTACATACCAACTAGTGTCATCATTGCGCAACCCCTACTACAGTGGTGTCAGAAGTGGGATTAGTCTTCTTAGGAAGACCCCACGACAGTAGGGGCCACAATGGAGGACAAACCCACCCTCGCCGACATGATAGCCTAACTGGCGGAAGGACAACGGCATCTCTATTTAGTCTGGGAACAGCAGCTAAAGGAAGTGAAGGAGGAACGAGAAGCCCTGCAAACAACCCTGAAGAGCCAGGCCACAATCACTGCAAACAATCAACTGGTCCATGAAACTGCGCTGGGAAGGTTGACTGAAACCATAGCCCAGACCAAGGTACATCCCAATGTCCCAATCAGTGTTCTTCAAAAATATCAGGATAATGAGAATCCTGATTCTTTTTCCACCAATTTTGAGAGGGTGGCAAGTTTTGCCAATTGGCCAGCCGACAAGTGGGGACAATATATAGCCCCTCTGCTTATGGGTCATCTACAGGAGGTATATCAGGCCGTGAACCCGGGAGGGGTAACCCGTACAGTGAAATCAAAAAGTCAATCCTGGAAAGGATCGGACTAGATCAGGAAAGTTATCGAGCCCGATTCCGGAAACCAAGTGGATGCCACAAGAAAATCCCTGTACCTTGTATTATCGGTTACACCATGCAGGAGGAAAGTGGCTTCACCCCTCTGAGACCACTAAAGAGGAGATGTTTGATGCTATTGTCTTAGAACAATACCTTGATGCCCTCCCATTCGCTACTCGCAACTGGGTTAGACAGCACCCTGGTCTTACTAACCGTATGGCCATTGACTTGGCTTGTGCCTTCCATCGTGCTCCCGACTTCCGAGGAACACATTCAAAATCCACTCCCGCGACCCCTCGAGCCATTGTGTCTAAACCCATCACCACCAGACCAACAGCAGGTCCCAGTACTGACAGAACTACTACGTCTCACCCAACCCCTTCCATAGAGGTCATGACAGGCCCACAATGTTTTCATTGCTCCGAGTGGGGCCATATAGCCCGACATTGTCCATTAAAAAAAGATCCTAAAGAACCAATGGAGATTGGCTTGATGAAGGGTCGGGTGTTATGGTTGGGACATAACCAGGCGAAATATACAACCACAATGAGGAACGTCCTTATTGACTCTGGGTGTAGCCAGAGTGTGGTAAATCAGGACTATGTACATCCTACCCAGTGGATCCAAAATTCTCAAGTCTTAATAACATGCGTTCATGGGGATCGGAAAACCTATCCCGTGGCTACAGTCTTGATTAATTGGAGAGGGCAAGAAGAGTGCCTTTCGGTTGGGGTGATTCCAAATCTTGGTGAGGACATGATCATAGGAACCGATTATGATGCTTTCGCGCACTTACTGGATAAAGCCAACCAGGAGCATGTGGCACAGTCATGGTGGAAGGGAAGCCCCGTTCGTGTCCACCGACATTGAGGAAAGTAGTATCCAGAGGAAGCTCAGTAAAAAAAAGAAAGGCGAACAGAAGCAGGCTTATCGGAAACCTAGTGAAGATCATAACGCCACTGTCTCTACTGACCTGAAGGCCATAATGCTGGTAGGGGGAAGCTTTAGACATGCCCAAAGAGAGGATCCTACATTAAAAAACGCATGGCAAAACGCATTAGCCACAGATGTGGCCTCGGTAGGTCCCACTTTTACCATTACGAATAACCTGTTGTATAGGGACTGTCCCAACAATCCAGGCAGGAAACCCCAATTGGTAGTGCCCCAGACTTATTGAGAACAAGTCCTACACTTGGCCCATGGTGATAACAGGGAAGGACATCTGGGGAGGGAAAAAACAGAGGCAGCGGTTCTACAACGATTCTTCTGGCCAGGAGTTTATGGGGACATCAGAAAGCAGTGTCAAAATTGCCCAAAATGTCAACTAGTCAACCCATCGCACAATCGGACTGTCCCTCTGCAACCATTACCCATAATAGAAGTCCCTTTTTCCCAAGTAGGTATGAACCTGGTGGGACCCCCAACCCCATCTGTAAAGGGACACCAGTATTTGTTGGTTTTAGTTGACTACACTACTAGGTGTCCAGAGGCTATCCCGATAGCCAGTATGAACACTAAAACCATAGCTCAGGCTATGATCGAATTATTTTCCCGTGTAGGTTTCCCCAAAGAAATTCTTACCAATCAGGGAGCTCCATTCATCTCAAGACTTATTTCGGAAATATGTCATACCCTTGGGGTAATACAAATCCAAACCTTGGTGTACCACCCACAGACGGATGGTCTAGTAGAACGCTGTCATAAAACCATTAAGACCTTACTAAGAAAAATCGTAAGCGACTCAGGGAGAGATTGGGAGAAAAAACTACCCCTCGTCCTTTACACATTACGAACACACATACAATCTTCCACCGGGCATAGTCCCTTTGAATTGTTATTTGGCCGACAGCTGCGTACTTTACTGGAAATGCTGGCTTAACAATGGGAAGAGTCCGAGGATGACCTAAAAGGTGTCCTAACATGTACTAAAGACATTAGAGAAAAAGAAAACATACATACCGTTTGGGAGGAGGCTCACAAAACCTTGAGGGATGCCCAAGTAAAACAAAAAATGTATTACGACAGTCATAGTAAGCCAGGTAGTCTCACTGTAGGAGATAAGGTACTGGTTCTATTGCCCACTAGTGAAAATAAGCTCCTGGCCCGATGCCAAGGTCCGCATACGGTCTTAGATCAGGTCACACCCACAACCTATAAGAATGAAATACCCACTGGAACCGGTAGGGAACAAATTTATCACATCAACTTACTTAAAAAGTGGTATAAGACTCCGAAAACTCATACGTCCCTATACATAACCACTGAGGGTGACAGCGACATAACAATATATCCTATGAAGGTAAGCACCCAGTCCGATATTCCGATGCCCCAACTGAACAAACAACTCTCACAAAAAACAAACAAAGCAATTGGAACGTTTAGTCCTAACTAGCCTAGACGCATTTTCCAAAACCCCAGGCAGGACACACTTGATAGAACACCATATACGAACAATTGGGGACAAAGTAGTACGCCAGCGACCTTATAGAATACCAGAAGCCAAACGAGAAATAGTGGAACAGGAATTCCAGACTATGCTAGACGCAGGGATAATTGAACCCTCTTCCAGGCCCTGGTGTTCCCCAGTGGTCCTAGTGCCAAAACCGGATGGCTCCACCAGATTCTGTATTGATTTTAGACAAGTCAATGCTTTATCCCATTTTGACTCGTACCCAATAACCTGGATTGATGAGCTATTGGAACGCTTAGGACAGGCAGCCTATATGACCGCCTTGGATCTAAAGAAGGGGTATTGGCAAATTCACCTTGGAATCGAGGATAGAGAAAAGACGGCTTTTGCCACTCTCTCCGGCTTGTATCAGTTCACCGCTCTACCCTGTGGTCTCCATGGAGCACCAGCCACTTTTCAACGTCTTATAGATATGATTCTGTGTCCCTTCCAGGCTTAGGCAGGCGCATACCTGGATGATATAGTTATTTATAGTGCTACGTGGGAGGAGCACCTAGCACACTTACAAAATATACTGCAAGCCTTACGTTCAGCCCATCTCACTGCAAACCCTGAGAAGTGTAAGTTGGGACATAATACCATTAGATACCTTGGTTATATCATCGGGGAAGGAAAAGTCCGACCCCAAATTGAGAAAATACTGGCCATTACGCACCTGCCCCTTCCACGTTGAAAAAAAGACATCCACGCTTTCCTAGGAATGGTTGGGTATTACTGGCGGATTATACCCTATTTTTCTGAAATAGCCGTCCCTTTAACTGATTTATTGGGTAAGACAAACCCCAATCAGCTGACGTCTTTCTCTACCCGCGAAAGACACAGTTTTGAGTGCCTAAAAACATTGTTGACCCATGAACCGGTCCTCTGTTGTCCCGATTTCAGTAAACCTTTCCTAGTACAAACAGATGCCTCCTATCTGGGTCTTGGGGCGGTGTTGTCTCAATCTGATGGGGAGGGTTTCCTACATCCCGTGGTCTACATCAGTCAGAAACTGTTACCACAAGAGCGCCACTATCTGTCTCTTGAAAAGGAATGTCTAGCCATCAAGTGGGCTGTAGAAGCCCTACGTTAATTATTTATCTGGGCGCCCTTTTACTTTGATTACTGACCACGCACCTTTGACATGGTTAGCCCGTCATAAGGATACAAACGCATGCATCCTCCGGTGGTTCCTTTCACTGCAATCTTTCTCCTTTCAGGTCCTGCATTCCCCTGGGGCCCGTCAGACTAACGCAGACTACCTATCACGGTACCCGTCGGACGCTTGGCTCTATCAGCCACTGTCTGGGGGGGGTGAATGTGACAGGCCAGCGCGTCCGGCTCTGCCATACCCCTGGGGCATCACCATAGATGCGATTCCCGACCCGCTTGTCCTCTGGTCGGGAACCAATCAGGGAGAGTTTCTGGGTGAAGAGGGGCAGAAGAAGACCCTTCGGACAACCACGGAGTTGAGCAGCGCGGAGGAGAAGGCGGAACACGGAGAGAGAGACGACAAGAGTGACAGCGGCAACGGGGAGAGGAACAGCAGCAGCGACAGCGGGAGAGAAGACAGCAGACCCCGGGAGAGAGACTGTGGTGATGAATCCGGGGATGGTAGGGAGGAGAGAGACAGAGGAAGACCCGGCAGTAGTGTGGAGGAGGAGAGCAGCACCGGGAGAAGGGGCGGGAAACCAGGAGGCGGCTCAACAGACCCTGGCCACGTTCTGGGAAGAGCGTGCCCACAGCAGGTGTGTGGGGCAGAATGTACTTGATTCGGGGGGGGGGGATAGAAGACATCTCACGGTGACAGGGGGAGAGTAAACGGGCGAGTAGTTCCCATCCGGCATTGAGACAGCGTCTTGTGGGTTTATTTTGGTTATATTTTTTTGTTTTGTTTATTATTTTCTCCCTTCTACAAGTGTCATTTGTTTTTCGGGCACCAGTTGTGACGCTTTAATGGTAGTGATACCTATGACAAGAGGAAGAAGGACAGGAAGGAAGGAGAGGAGACAATATAGAGAAAAGGAGTAGAAAAAAAGGGAAGGAAAGAAAAGGCTCAGGCAAAAGGACAGACAGAGAGGAACTAGAAAAATGAAAGAGAGGAAACTAAATAAAGAAAAGTACAGGAAGAAAAAAGGAAGAAAGAAAAGAAGTAACAGAAGGAAATTAAGAGAGAGAAAAAAAGGAAAAGAAAAGAAGAATAGAGGGGAGCAAAGGAGTAGAAAAGAAAAAAAACAAAGAAACAAAGCAAGAAAACCCCACGCACCAGTCCACTTACCGTTATTTGTCTCTATTTTCTTCCCACATGCGCCCCCTGGGATTCCACCTGGAAAGAAGAAGATAAGAGAGAACAACTAAAGGAAGACTGGCCGAACAATACAACATCGAACGAACAAACGAACTGTCTATAATCTACCTAAACAAAAAAAAATAAAGACTGTATACGTACCATCTAACCACTGGCTTAGTGTCATCATTGCACAACCCCTACTATAGACACCCTACTCACCAGATATGGTCTTACTCCTGATTGGTATTAGGAAAAGTTTAGGTCCTATAAGAAGAAAGAATCCCAAACCTGCTTGGAGTGTGAAGACTCTTTTTGCAGGTCACTGGATGGTTGGATGAAGGGCAGAAAGGTGACAACTTTTGAGAGCTGTACAATGTGATTGCAGGGGAGCATTCATATAGTCTTTGTTTTCCAGAGCTGCAACAGCACCTAATTGACAGCAAGCTGAATGACCCCAGGAAGCCTCCTCAGGAAGCGAACCGGTGAGAGAGCACCAGGGCCAAAGGAGATATGGGGGAGACTCTACTGAGGGTGAGCAGGGTCCCCATCAGAAGAATTGGGGGGGCGGTAAGGGTAAACAGGTGGAGTTCTCTAAGGGGCCCAAACCTAGCTCCCATGGTAAGGATTCCCAGCCCCCAGTTGAAAAGAAACCATGGGTCTCTATAGGGAAACCTGCAGAGATGGGTCCCCACAAGTGCTATGCATGTGATCAGATGGGTCACATGACGGGGGATCCCAAATGTCCTAAGGAGACACAGGCACTCACTGGCGCTCATTCACAGGGATTGGCCAGTATAGCGCTTGGGGAGGAGTTGGTTCCAGGAGAAAGGTGGGAGCCAGATGAGATGACCCTTGTCTCCCTAGGCGACAGTGAGATGGTCCAGAGGACCCTCGTGCCTGAAAAAACTAAGAAGTACAGGCAGTGGGTGACCGTCAATGGACAGAGAGTGGAGGCTCTGAGAGACACAGGAGCCAGTGTGACTACTGTGATGAGTCACCTGTTGTCCCAAGCGTGGGTAGTTCCCCATGCACTTCACCAAGTAGTTGCAGTAGATAACTCAGAGCACCTGTGCAAAGTGGCGCAGGTTCCTGTTGAGTGGGGGGTCTCAGGTTCCTTGAGGGTAGCTGTGAGTCCAACCATGCATGTTGATTGTCTGCTAGGCAATGACATGGAGGATTATCCCTGGAGTGAGGTGGAATGCAGGTCACACTTGGAGATCTTGGGTCTTTCTTGGTGGGTGTGTGTGACCACCCAGTCAATGGCAGCCCATCTGGGTGTTCTGGAAGCCCAGGAGCCTGAAAGAGTGACCCAGGTGCCTGCCAAAAGGAGAAACAGCACGCGGTGCAGGAAACCCACCACAGAAGTTCCCACGGTCTGGGAAGAAGCTGAATCTGAGGGGGACACCACGGAGCCTACAGGGGAACAAGTGGCTGAACTGGGGTGGTGCCCGAGCTGATCTATTGGCAGCAGGAAGGGGGTCCCACAGGGAAGAATTCTGTGAGGCACAGAAGACATGCCCTACTCTGGGGGGTCTGTGGCAGAAAGCTACAGACCAGGCCTCTGGCAAGGATTCTGGATCACACTGGATTTATAGTATAGTGAGGCTGAGGTTGCTGAGCCTGCGGCAGCACGTATGCTGATGGTACCACAGTGCTTTAGAGCCTTCCTGCTGGGTTTGGCTCATGATGTGCCTTTAGCTGAACATTTGGGGAAGGACAAGACCTTTGAAAGGATTGTCACCCACTTCTACTGGCCCCAAATGTGCAGGCACTCTGATGCATATTGTAGGTCTTGCCAAACTTGTAAGGCAAGCAGTAAGAGTGGGGGAGAAATGTGAGGCTCCTCTCCAACCTTTTTCTGTGGTCAGCATCCCCTGCGGTGGATATTGACATTGTTGGGCCTCTGGATCCCAAGACAGCTATGGACAACAGATTTATCCTGGTCTTGGTGGACCATGCCACTTGTTAGCCAGAAACTATCCCTTTAGGATCAATCACAGCCTCTGTGGTGGGTCGGGCATTGATTGGGGGTTTTACCTGCAGGGGGTTCCCCAAGGAGGTTGTATCTGACAGGGGTACCAACTTCATATTTACTTATGTGAAGTCTCTATGGAAGGAGTGAGAGGTGACCTACAAGTTCACCACTCCTTACCACTTCCAAGGAAATTGTTTGGTTGAGAGATTCAAATGAACCCTGAAGGGCATGATTATGGGCCTATCAGAGCCCATGAGGCATAAATGGGACATCCACTTGTCATGCCTTCTGTGTGCTTACAGGAAGCTGCCACAGAAGGGACTTGGTTTTAGCCCGTTTGAGCTGTTGTATGGCCACCCGGTGAGGGGACCTCTAAGTCTGGTGAAGAATGGCTTGGAGAAGGCCTGCAGTAAGCCGTCCCAGGATGTGCTTAGTTATATGCTGGGATTTAGAAGCTAAACAGCACGCTTCAGGAAACTCACTCAGGAGAACCTGGAAGCAAGCCAGGAAGACATTGGTAGGACCAGAATGCTACTCTGGTTGAGTTTCAGCCTGGCCAGAAAGTGTGCTCCTGGCCCGAATGGAGACTCGTGTTCTTCAAGAGAAGTGGAGTGGGCATTTTGAGGTGATGGAGCATAAGAGTGAGGTCACCTATCTGGTGAACATTCAAACTCCAAGGAACCATTTGAGGGTCCTGCATGTGAATAACCTCAAACCTCAGTTTGAGAGGTCTGAGTTGACAATGCTCTGATAAACAGATGATGGGGTAGAGGAAGAGAGTGAGCCTCTTCCTGACCTCCTGTCTGCCCAGGAGAGGAGAAGGATGGGTCTGGGGAGGGTGTGCACCTCTCCCCTTCACTGATTCCAGAGCAACAGAGGGACTGTCGCCAGATGTTGGGACAGTTTGCTTCCTTGTTCTCCTTGACCCAAGAGGTCACTAATCTGTGTACACAATATGTGGACACTGGGGACAGTCCACCTGTAAAGCACAAGATTTACAGAGTGACTGACAAGGTCACGGATGAGGTGTCCAAGATGTTAGCGTTAGGGGTTATTGAGTCCTAGGGCCAGACCAGTGGTCTTGGTCCCAAAGGCTGCTGCCCCTGGTGCCACCCCAGAACTCAGCTTCTGTGTGGACTACTGTGGACTCAACGCCATCACAAAGACTGATGCGCACTCCTTCCCCAGAACTGATGAGCTCATTGATCAGTTGGGGGCTGCCAAGTTTCTCAGCATGTTTGATTTAACGTCTGGGTACTGGCAGATTGCCTTAACTGAGGGGGCAAAGGAGAGATCAGCAATTTCCACCTCAGATGGGCACTACCAGTTAAGGATGATGCCTTTTGGAATGAAAAATGCCCCTGCCACCTTTCACACGTTGGTTAACTAGATTTTGGCTGGGTTGGAGGATTTCAGTGCAGCCTACCTGGATGACATTGTAGTGTTCCACTCCAGCTAGGAGGAACACCTGCAGCACCTCTAGAAAGTGTTGAAGGCTTATAAAAAAAGGCATGCCTCACTATTAAGGTTAGTACGTACCAAATAAGGCAGGGTTCTGTTGTGTACATGGGACACCAGATGGGGAGTGGACAGGTGGCACTCCTGAAACCAAAATTGACACCATTCTGGCTTGGGAGCCTTCCAAGACCCAGACAGAGGTGAGAGCTTTTCTAGGTCTCAGAGGATACTATAGGAGGTTTGTCAAGGGGTATGGCACTATTGTTGCCTTCTTGACTCAGTTAACCTCTAATAAACAACCCAAAAAGGTGATCTGACTTGAGGCTTGCCAGATACCTGTCGATGCCCTAAAGGCAGCCATGTGCACTGCATCCGAGCTGAAGGTGCCTAACCTCTCCAAGGAGTTGGTCATGCAGACTGATGCTTCAGAGCATGGTGCAAGAGCAGTACTTGCACAGCAAAATGAAGAGGGCCTAGACCAGCCTGTAACCTTCATTAGTAGGAGGTTACTTCCCTGGGAATGTAAGTCGAGTGCAATTGAGCGAGAAGCATTTGCTGTTGTCTGGGCACTGAAGAAGCTAAGACCCTACTTATTTAGGACTCACTTCCAGGAACAGAACATGCAAATGCTGATGGTCTGTCAAGATTCTTCAGCCTTAGTGCCGAGAACTCCATGAGGGTGGGTCGTTCTCCCCACTTTCAGCTGGGGAGGACACATGTTAGACCTGGCATCCTCCGTTTGGTATCCCCTGTCTTTTGTGCCTCTGCTTCCTATGTTTTGACTGTGTGCTGGGTTTTGTTTTTGCTGGTTTTGCTACTCTGGGCATTTTACCACTGCTTTTCCATGATTGGCATATTTGATGTACTAGTAAGTCCCTAGTAAAGTGCACTAGAGGTGCCCAGGGCCTGTAAGTCAAATGCTACTAGTGGGCCTGCAGCACTGATTGTGCTACCCACATGAGTAGCCCTGTAAACATGGCTCAAACCTGCCACTGCAGTGTCTGTGTGTGCAGTTTTAAACTGTGAATTCAACCTGGCAAGTGTACCCACTTGCCAGGTCCAAATCTTCCCTTTTTGTACATGTAAGGCACCCTTAAGGTAGGCCCTAGGTATCCCCATAGGCAGGATGTAGTGTATCTTAAAGGTAGGGCATGTGTTGATGTTTTTACAAATTCAGTTTTTACTGTTGCAAGGCCTAGCTCTCTCATAGGTTAACATGGGTGTTGCCTTTAAATTACTTTTGAGTGCAGTTTTCTTTTGGGAGCAGATAGAGACCTGGAGTTTGATGTCTCTGAACGCACAATTTTAAAAATATATCTTGTGATAAAGTTGTTTTTAAATTGTCAATTTGAAAATGCCACTTTTAGAAAGTGGGCATTTATTTGCTTAAACCATTCTTTGACTCTGCCTGCTTGCGTATTCCTTGTCTGGGTCAGACTGACTATTGGTCTGTTTTTGAATCTCCACTAGACAGTGACACAAAGGGAGCTGGGGTGTAGCCTGCATATCCTGATGGCCATCTGGGCTAAAGTGAAGGGAGGAGATGACTCTTACACCTGAGAAGGCTGTGCCTGCCCTCACACAATGCAGTCTCCAACCCCTTGGTGTGAGTCTGGAAATTGCCAACTTCAAAGGCAGAAAGAGGTATAAGTAGTGGACCCAAAACCCCAGATTTGTAGATTACTTCTAGATTCAAGAGGAACCTCTGCCAAGGAAAGAGCTGAAGAGCTGGAGGAGTACTGCCTCTTTGCCTGTGACTGCGCTTTGCTGGGTTGGCCTGCAGTTGCTGTTTCTCCCTGAAAGAGGACAAAGACTGGGTACTTTGTGTTATAACAACATGTCAATTGTTTTCTATGGAGTTGAACGCTTTGGTTTTAAAAAAATCCTAACTTTGCTTCTGTAGGCTGGTTTTTTGTTGTTTTGGTCTTGTTTGATTTATATAATTATTGGATATTTGTTTTAACGAGTGTGGTGTCCTTTTTGTAGTGTTTTCACTGTATTACTGTGTGTGTTGGTACAAATACTTTAGACATTGCCTTTGAGATTAGCCTGACTGCTTGTGCCAAGCTACCGAGGGGTTAGCAGGGGTTATCTTAAGTGAGAATCTCCATTATCCTGACTAGAGTGAGGATCCCTGCTTGGACAGAGTACAAACTAACTGCCAACCAGAGACCTGATTTCTAACAGCTACCTTACATGGAGGAAAACGGCTCCAATGAAAGTGTGTGGCAAAACGCAGCACCAAAAAGCTAACACATTGTAAAGGCAATAGCGATCTCTAAGATTAGCGAAGTATGCTAATAATAATGATACCACAATCATCTTTGCAAGTAAATGGCTGCAAGTAAGGCCAACAATAATTACATGAAAGAAAAAGAGGGATGCATTTAACAGGCTGTATAGCAGAAAAGAAAGAGGAAGATGTAGAGCTTCAAGGGTGTTATATGGGGATGGGTCTATATGGTCTGTCATATGACTGTGTAAGGGTCCTGTGAAATGTAGTGTTTGTTAAACCTTTACTTGACTTGCTGCTGAAATTTAGAAGTAAAGAAAGAGAAGCATACTCAGGTGCTTCCAGGTCCCAACAGAAGTATTGCACCAAATACCAGGCCAACAGAATCTTTTGAAGCCAAAAGGTTTGACCTTAGCATCGCACAATGTATTGGACATTTAAAGAACCACCAAGTATCCTAATCACCTATGGAAGTAGTTGATCGAGTCTGACTTTTCATTGCATTCTTAATTCTACCCCAGATAGCCAAAAAACAGGACTACAGCACCAGAACGCAGGAATAAAAACATTCACATGTTAAGCTACTCACACGCAGAATCAGGAAACATACTGCAGTAGTTTGGTGGCTGAGGTTTCAGGATGGGCTCTCCTCCTTCCCAACAATCACATTAAATGGGGGAGGTCTGAGCTTTTAACTGATAAATTATCTTATTTTTAGTTTTCTAAGCTATTTGAATCCCTGTATTACATACAAATCAGTATTTCCAAATAGATGTATTTTTAACAGGCACCTGCTTTTGATAGTTACACTGTTTTTTATCTGTGACCCATTGCTGCTGCTCTCATCTCTGAGCTGTAAAACTGTCTGTCAGCAGGCAGCCTTCCCAAAGTTGTGCCATCATCCTCAGAACTGTAGCTGCCCATAACACACTAAAGCAGCCCAAGCAAGGGGAAAAGATGGGGAGGAGTGAGACCCTAAGGGTATGCATTTCCCGCCAAAGGTGAGTAAGATGAGAGATATGGGAAATGTAAGAGCCTTGTACATATATATGTAGAATTCCCAGAGCCAACACATCTCCAAATTCCATTTACACAATATCCAACAATATGATGGAACCCATAATAGATCACCAGACTTACCATAGAGCTGTGAAGTATTCTAGGTATATGCGTGAGTAACTGTTAGACCTGACAGCCTAGGGGTGGTCTTCCCTCCAACTGTTTTCCCTACCTCCTCCACTTTTCTGACCTAGTTTTTGCTGAGTTTAGGACTCTGCACTTTACCACTGCTAACCAGTGCTAACCTCTAAAACATGGTAACATTGGCTTAAACCCAATTAGCATATTTAGTTTATTTATACGTACATAGTAAAGTGCACTACATGTGCCCAGGGCCTGTGAATTAAATACTACTTGTAGGCCTGTAGCACTGATAGTGCCACTCTCTTAAGTATCCCTTTAACCATGCCTCGGGCGTGCCATTGTAGAACCTGTGTGTGCAGCATTACAATGCATTTTTTAACCTGGCAAAATAACCCTTTTGCCAGCCCCAACCCTTCCGTTTAAATACACATAAGACACCCCTAAGGTAGTTCCTGGACAACCCAGAAGGCAAGGTCAATTTATGTAAAAGGCACAACATGTACTTTAAGGTTTTACATGTCCTTGTAGTGAGAAACTCCCAAAGTCGTTTTTCACTACAGCATGGCTTATCACTCCCATAGGACAACATTGGGAGTACCATATTATGGGCCTCATTACGACTTCGGCGGAGGGGAGTACTCCGTCCCAAATGTGACGGATATCCCGTCTGCCGAATTACGAGTCCATTCTATCCTATGGAACTCTTAATACGGCGGGCGGGATGTCCGTCACATTTGGGATGGAGTAATCCAACTGCCAAGTTCGTAATCAGGCCCTATATCTTATAACTGTAATTTACAACCTGGAAAAGATACGTCTTTTGAGTTTGGTGCTTGTGCACTCACAATTTAAAACCACAACTTATGGTGAAGTTGGATTTTAAATTGCAGTTCTGGGAATGGCACTTTTAGAAAGTTGGCATTTTCTTTCTTTAGCCATTTGGGGCCTGCTGCCTGTCTCTGAATGCATGTCCAGTGTGGGTGACAGTTGGGATTTGTGCATTCCCCCTAGATAGCCACACACAAAGGAGGTTAAGTGTGACTTGATCGCCCCTCCACATGGTGATGGGCCATCCTGGTCAGGATGAGAGGAAAGAACTGGGCACAGCCTCACATTAACACCTAAATAGGCTCTGTCCTCTCCCCACACAAAGGGTTACATACCCCACTGTAGTGAGTCTGGAGGCAGGAAGGGAGGACCTCTGTGCACTTCAAAGATTTTTTTTGTGAAGTCTCCCCCACTTCAAAGGCACAACTGGGTGTAAGTACTGGACCTCTGACACCACTGCTTCAATACCATTCTGGACCCGTGGATACTCTGCCAGGATAAAGGACTGCTGTGCTGCTACAAGGACTGCCACTCTGCTGGACTGCTACCCAGCTGGACTCCTGTTTTGTTGTGCTAACCTGCTTCCTGCTGCTCTTTTTCCTGGGAGCGAAGTGAGAAGGGGTGGCCCTGCATCTCCCCACCCCAGAACCCAGAGTGATTCCAAGCTGACTGGTCTCCTGTATTCTGAAGTCTCAGGGACATAAAAGACTTAGGGCCAGATGTAGCAAAGTGTTTGCGCCTCGCAAACAGCGTAAAACGCCGTTTGCGAGGTGCAAAAGCCTCTTTGCTATGCAGAAATGCATTTTGTGAGTCGGATCCGACTCGCAAAATGCATTTCCGACTCGCAAATAGGAAGGGGTGTTCCCTTCCTATTTGCGAGAGGCAAATGAAATCGCAGTTACCATCCACTTGAAGTGGATGGTAACCCATTCGCAAACGGGAAGGGGTTCTCATGGGACCCCTTCCCCTTTGTGAATGGAAATAAAAATAATTTTTCAGAGCAGGTAGTGGTCCAAGGGACCACTGCCTGCTCTGAAAAATACCGAAACAAAAGGTTTCGTTTTTTTTTCTAAGTGCAGCTTGTTTTCCTTTAAGGAAAACGGGCTGCAGATAGAAAAAAAAAACTGCTTTATTAAAAAGCAGTCACGGACATGGTGGTCTACTGTCTCCAGCAGGCCACCATCCCTGTGAGTGCCCATACTCGCAATGGGGTCGCAAACTGCGACCCACCTCATTAATATTAATGAGGTGGGTCTTTGCGACCCCATTGCGAGTTGCAGAAGGTGTCTGAGGCACCTTTCTGCATAACAAATTGCGACTTGCAATTTCGGGGCCTACCTACATCTGGCCCAACAACCTACCTGCATCTGTAGGTGGACTCTGCCATCTGGGAGTCTGCTGTGGCACGTTGTGCCATCCAAGTCCTGGGCCCTTGGAAGTGAGGCTTGAGGTGCTTGTTCAGTCAAGCCTTGCATCTTCATCTGAACCAGTGCATCTTCACAGTTGCAGGGATTGGAACTGGTGCATCTTCACCTTTGCAAGGATGGGAACTGGCGTATCCTTGCCTCTGTTTGGATCGGGCGCAGCGCATTGCATTTGGAACCAGCTCATTACCCTTGAAAACAACACATCCTCAGCTACAGGAGCAGAACCAATACATTACATTCAGGACCAGCACGTCACTCTTGGAACCGCAGCATCACAGACTTTGCCTGGAGAAAAACAATGCACCTCCTGTGGTTGAGGGATCGGAACAGATGCACAGCCTCGTCTGCACCTCGCATCTTCCTGTACTTCGACATAAGGAGGATCAAGGTACTTTTGTCCAGTGGGCCTAAATGGGTCCCTATACCCGGCCTGAGCTCCATCTCGGTCGGCCTGAACTCTTGACTTTTTACCAGTCCGGCACGGACAAATATTCCTGATTGCCACTTCTTGCTTCTAAACGTTTTTCTACTGTTCATTCTTTAAAAATTAATGACCCAAGTTTTACTTTTTCGATGTTTGTTGTTTTGGGCTTCTTTCATTTATTATATTAAGTTCTATTTTTCTAACCTGGTGTGGTATCTTTTGTGTGGTGCTTTCACTGTTTTACTGTTTGAAGTGTTGCACAAATCCTTCAGGCATTGCCTCTTAAGTTAAACCTGACTGCTCTGTGTCAAGCTACCAGAGTGTGAGCACAGATTAACCATAGGGTGTGTTTTTGACTTATCCGATTAAGATTGTGGTTCGGCTTGGACAGGATGCATACCTCTGCCAACCAGAAACCCTATTTCTAACAGTAACTCATCTAGTTCAAGTATGTTTTTTCTTTGTTCTCGGGCACTTGTAGCCTAGAATTTATAATAGGATAAACTGAACTACTACTACCAGAATAAAAAGAGGATGTACTAGTCATGCTTGGAATCTGTTTATGTTACAAATTCGACCCCATATCATGTGGAAGACATGAATTTCTCCATTAGCTTACACTGGAGATGATAAATGTTTAAGTGCTGAAAACGAAAATAACATCACTTTTAGCTTAACAAAGCAGGAACCTCCTCCCTAAATCAGGAGTGCTGATATGTATGTGCTCAGACCAATAGTCACATATACCCCAGTGCAGCAGGCTGCAGGAATTAAGAGCATTATTAGAGCACTTGAGGTGCCCCAGGTGCCACAAGCTGATATATCATATGGGATCACAGGGTGATGTGCACTAATGACAAACCTGGGGAGAGCAAGGATAATGCCACTGACAGGGTGTGATGAGCCTCATTGAAGATCTTTGTGAGTCACCTCATAAGAGCTCTAGATGTTGTGTATCAGTGCCAGATAAACCATGCATGTCTATACTTTTAATGGTAAAATAAAAATTACAGGACCCAGAATGCAACACTAAATTGCAGGAAATGCAGCACTGGCTGAAGATGCAATACATGACATGGACCACTTAGTAACTAGGTACTTGGAGTGATGCAAAGACAAATGATAAAACACACATTTCATTTATAAGATGTTGAAAATGTGGTTTCTGCAAGTTTTGTGAAAGTTAGATATAAATTGTATAAGTTGCATATAACTCACACACACCTAATGTAATCAAAAGTACTGGCATAACGCTATTCTAACTTTGTAAAACTGACAGATTGGAAAAAACTATTGTTGCCTTTTTTGCAATTGTTTGAAATTTTGCTTAGCTCTAAACTGCTGGACACCAATGCCAGAAATTACATTCATTAATCCATACCTAAAAATAAACTTCACAAAAATAATTATGATTTTTGACAACGGACTTTCCTTTTATTACATACTAACATTTTCACATGTCAACCTGGACAACATCATTTTCTTGCGAAAGTCAAACACACAAATGTAATTGCTCATCACCATAAATGTAATTTTAATGTAATTGTTTTAGAATATTTGTAGGATGCCATAGACCACAGTCAGTGTTTAATTAGTAAAAAAAAAAAAAAAAATGATGTGCCAGGGCGCTTGTCAGAAGGCCACTGCAGCTTGCACTTCCCAGTGCCCCTGCCAGCACTGCAACACAAATACACAACGCAAGTAAGTCTATTCCAGGCCACCCAAAGTAATAAGAATAAATTAGGCTGCAGATATGATACATTTTTATATATTGAATGTATTGAGAATATTGAAACATTTAAAAAAACTGTTGAATATATCGAGTATATTTGAATATTAAAAAACTGTTGTTGTGCTCAATTAAAAATTAGGCAGAACTCACTACCATGTGGCAGACTGTCATAAGTGTTAGTACCAAAAATTAAGTGCCTGCTGTGATCACCACAAATCACTACCTCAAATTAAGCACTGACCACAGTGATGCCCTTTTAGGTTGTAAAAGTTTTGCGATTAAAATTGTAGTTCCTTAAAATGGGGATAGCTCTCTAGTAAAATGATTGTGTTGTCGTGTAGAGTGCATAAGAAGAGGAATGCTTGAAAGTTGCTAGAAGCAACACTTAAGAGCCCATTTCCAGTGTAGAGGATGGCACTCAGGTTACCACATCTTGGTGATAGATTACTGAATTCCAGAATGGGGTTTGAAAGGAATAACATATCACTATTTGGAAGGGGCGAGCTTATAACATCCCTTCTAAATAGTGAACTGTTATAGTATATGTAGGAAATTATCATATTTAGTGTGAGGTACCCCTTGATTTTTCTCCTATCTGCTTCTGCTGGCTTTAGAACTCTGTACACGTTACCCCTGCTAACCAGTACACCCGGTGCCTGTACCCCCTTTAAACATGGTTGAATCATCATAATCCTAATTGCCATATTTAATGTATCTATAAGTTCCTAGTATATGGTACAAAGTGTACCCAGAGCCTATAAGTTAAATTCCACTAATAAACTGTAGTGCCTATTTTGCCATCCACTACAGGGTACTGTAAAACATGTCTTCAGGCCTACCACTGTACCCTGACGTGAGCAGTTTTAAAACTTCAATTTGATCTATCTAAAACATTTTGCCAGTCTAAACCTTCATTTTCAATATTAATAGATCACCCTGTAGCCCATAAGTAAGGGTGCATAGTATTTAAAAGTAGGAAATATAGAAATCTAATATTAAACATGTCCTTACAGTAACTAGCACCTAAAAGCTATTCCCAATGTAGCAAGGCCTGCTGTTCCATAGAGAAATACAAGGATGCACCATTAAATGTAATAATGCTATCTTTGGCTAGAAAACAACCAGCAATTTCAGTCTTGGTCTTTTTGTGATAGTTACTAAAAGCCAAATTCACCAGTGACGTTAGATGTTTAATACATTTTAAGGAAAATTAACTTTTAGAAAGTTAAATTTTCAATGCCGAAAGCCTCTGGAAAGCTAATTTGCATTAGCCTTCAGCTGCAGCCCTCTGAGTGCTCAAAATGTGAATGAGGTATGAAAACTGCTCCCTGAGGCCAAAGGTCTGGGTGTGGTGAGGTGTTTCTGTTCCTCTGTCGGGATTGCCATTTGGAACTTCATTTACTTCAAAGAGATCTTCCTTGTCACCTTGTCAAGGCAGATGTCAAATGGCATCTGGACCCACTCCTTCCTTTGTTCCCTCAACAGTTAGGCTCCAATCCCAGTGGTGAGAGAGTTGCCCCCAGAAATGGTTTGAAGTGACCACAGAGGAGGGATTGTTAATTTCCCTGGCCACACTTCTTGGGTGGGCACACAAGTTCTGCAGAGAAGGGTCTCATCATCTTGGATTTAGGCAGAGAGGGGCACTGTGGGATTGGTTGCAGTAGGGCACAAAGGAAATGCTTCAAAAGTGGGAAGGAGAACCACTAGGAACTTTTGCCCTATGAGTTAATGAGGAGTCACCTTCACCCACAAGCTAGTACAAGGTATATTTGTGGCATCCCCAGTACCCTCCTCAGAGCACTATTGGATTTGATGAAGGTCAAAAGATGACTGAACATGCTGTCAGAGACGTGAAAATGTGTACGTAATCCATGATTGGCATATTTGTTTTACTGTTAAGTCCCTAGTAAAGTGCACTAGAGGTGCCCAGGGCCTGTAAATCAAATGTTACTAGTGGGCCTGCAGCACTGGTTGTGCCACCCACACAAGTAACCCTGTAATCATGTCTCAGACCTGCCACTGCAGTGTCTGTAAGTGTATTTTTACACTGTAAATTCGACTTGGCAAGTGTACCCACTTGCCAGGCCTAAACCTTCCCTTTTCTTACATGTAAGGCACCCCTAAGGTAGGCCCTAGGTAGCCCCAAGGGCAGGGTGCAGTGTATGGATAAGGTAGGACATATAGGCCCTCATTCTAACCGCAGCGGGCGGCGGTAGCCGCCCGCCATGCGGTAACCGCCATATGGCCGCTCCGCGGTCAAAAGACTGCTGGGGCCATTTCAACTTTCCCGCTGGGCCGGCGGGCGCTAGCCAAGTTAGCGCCCGCCGGTCCAGCGGGAAAGGGACCTGCAACACTGAAGCCGGCTCCGAATGGAGCCGGCGGTGTTGCAGGTGTGCGACGGGTGCAGTAGCACCTGTCGCGCTTTTCACTGTCTGCTAGGCAGACAGTGAAAAGCAGGCTGGGGCCCTGTTAGGGGGCCCCTGCACTGCCCATGCCATTGGCATGGGCAGTGCAGGGGCCCCCAGGGGCCCAAGACACCCGTTCCCGCCATCCTGTTCCTGGCGGTAAAAACCGCCAGAAACAGGGTTGCGGGAAGGGGGTCAGAATCCCCATGCAGCGCCGCCATGGCGGATTTGGGCAACCGGGGGAAATCCGGCGGGAAACCGCCGGACCCGGTTTTCTGACCGCGGCTTTACCGCCGCGGTCAGAATGGCCCAGGAATCACCGCCAGCCTGTTGGCGGTGCTTCCGTCATCCGCGACCCTGGCGGTTTTTACCGCCAGGGTCGGAATGACCCCCATAGTAATGTGGTTTATATGTCCTGACAGTGAAATACTGCCAATTTCGTTTTTCACTGTTGCAAGGCCTTTCTCTTTCATAGGATAATATGGGGGCTACCTTTAAATATGATTAAAGTGTAGATTCCCCTAAAGAGTAGATGGACATGTGGAGTTTGGGGTCCCTGAACTCACAATTAAAAAATACATCTTTTAGTAAAGTTGATTTTAAGATTGTGCGTTTGAAAATGCCACTTTTAGAAAGTGAGCATTTTCTTGCTTAAACCATTCTGTGACTCTGCCTTGTTTGTGGATTCCCTGTCTGGGTCAGTTTGACAGTTGGGTTGTTTTTCACCTCGCACCAGACAGTGACACAAAGGGGGCTGGGGTGTGACCTGCATTTCCTGATTAGCCATCTCTGCTAGGAGGGAGGGGTGGAGTGGTCACTCTCATCTGAAGGGACTGTGCCTGCCTCTGACAATGCCGGCTCCAACCCCCTGGTGTGTGTCTGAGGCCTTGCCTGGGCAAGGCAGGATTTCACAAGTAGGTGTGAGTCCCCTTTGAAGAAAGGTGACTTCAAAGACTAAAATGGGTATAAGAAGGGCACCCAAATCTGCAGACTTTAGAAACACTTCTGGAACCAAGAGGAACCTCTGCCTGGAGAAGAGCTGATAGCTGAGGAAGAAGTGTTGCCCTGCCTGTGACTGTGTTTTGTGGAGCTTTCCTGCAGTACAGCTTCTGCCAGAGTAAGAGGGCAAAGACTGGACTTTGTGTGCCTTCCATCTTGTGAAGAAATCTCCAAGGGCTTGAATTACAGCTTGCCTCTTGTTGTTTGAAGTCTCAGGGACAGCAAAGACTTCTCTCTGCCAGCACCTGGAGTCTCTGGAGAGACTCCTGCTCTGACAAGTGGTGCCCTATCCAGTTCCTGGGCCCTTGAAAGGAAAGCTGGTGGAAATCCAATGAAATCAACTTCGGACGACTCCGGACCGATGCCGCTGCTGAATCCGGTAACGTCGCCTGCACCCGACACCGTGACCTTCGCTGGAACGCGACGCTCTTCGCAGACCCGACGCCGCTGCAGCCCCGCTGAAGTCTGCGACTCCGTGGAAGTCGCCGCACCACGTCGTGACCGACGACGCTCAAAGTGCACGGACTCAACGTTTCGCACAGACGCTGCGATCCCCGACTTCACGCATCGGCTTGTTTTCACTCTTCACCAAAGGTACTGTACTTGGGAGTCTACACGACTCCGTGTCCGGCGCCGCTGATGTCGGCTTGTTGGGAACGACTCCGTCACGACGCCGTGTTAACATCTCATCAAAGCATTTTTGTTTCTAAGCGCTATTTTTGAGTTTAATCTCTAAAACTTCATAACTTGACTTGTGTATGTTGGATTTTTGTCGTTTTGGTCTTGTTTTGATAACTATTTCCTATTTTTCTAAACTGGTGTTGTGTCATTTTGTATTGTTTTTCATTAAGTTACTGTGTGTGTTGGTACAAATACTTTACACCTAGCACTCTGAGGTTAAGCCTACTGCTCTGCCAAGCTACCAAGGGGGTAAGCAGGGGTTAGCTGAGGGTGATTCTCTTTTACCCTGACTAGAGTGAGGGTCCTTGCTTGAACAGGGGGTAACCTGACTTTCAACCAAAGACCCCATTTCTAACATATAGTATTTGAAAAGTAAGACATATGCAATTACGTTTTACTTGACTTGACAGATAAAAACTCCTAAATTTGTTTTTCACTGTTGCAAAGTATATCTCTCTCATAGACAAGCACTAAGGTACCTTATTACATTTAATAATTGCTAGCATCATATTAGGAGCAGATGGAGATATGCTGTCTAAACTCACATGAACTGTAGTTTTAAATCCTCTCTAATGCAACATTTTAAGTTCAAATTTGGAAAATGCCACTTTTAGAAAATTGGCATGCTCTTGCCCAAACCAACTGTGCCTTTCTGCCAATGTACTAGATCACATGACTGCGAATGGCTCTGCTGTTTGAGGGTGTGTATTACTTCCAAACAGTGAGACAAAGGACTTCTAGGTGTCAGATGAGGGGACCTTCCTGACAGGATGGCTGGGGAGGATGCCCAGATTTGGGTCTCATGCACACTGTGTCACTGGAACCACGCTGTATTCAGTTGCTGAGCCCATAATTATGGTCAAATGGCCCCTAGGTTGCTTGTGTTCCATTTCAAGGATGACCTGGCTTGGTATTTTGGGCTCGACTCTTCCGACTGCAGCAGGATCAAGACTGATTTATGTATAGCTGGGGCCAAACGGAAGTGACATGGTGTGCAAAATAATAATGGATTGGGATGGACTGAGTAATTACCAGTGACTGAGATCAATTTAGGCATTCCAGCCATCACTTTTTTGTATACTTTCATACTCTGGAGGGGCACATTATATGCATCCCCCTTACCAAGCATGACTACCATCTGCTATAAAGGACTGGCAGTGGTGACAGCAATACCATATATAGTGGTAAAGCAGACCTTTCTACCTGTCGATACCAGGAAACGTTGATTACTGGCCTTTCTCATCCTTCTGTGAACTGTCCTTCCAGTGTGCTACAACAAGATCCATTGCCAATCAATGTTGGATATGCATGTTGAATGTGTGCACCTTTTTACATATATAGAGGATGCACTTCTTGAGTGCAAGTTTCCTGTGGCCATAACCACGCTGGAATGCATTCTGTGTTTCTTGCATCCGCTTGGTGCCAGAAATGAAGGATTGGAAAGAGCCCAGACAGCATAGGTGGATTACAGGGCTCTTCCAAGACCCTCAGAAATCTTTTGTAGTGGGTCAGACTTTTGGGGATAGAAAAAGAGAGACAGTGGGAATTTTTGAAGTTAGAGAATTTTATTTTTTCTACCCTTTCCTGGTCCATTGCTCACTGGAAAAAGCTAACCCCTACAGGTTAATAGGTAGTTAAGTGGGACAGTCTCTCTTGCTTTTGGACCTTATTTTGGATTTCTCCTGCAAGGAAACTCCTAGCTACAGAACACTTCCCTGCTAGCACCATATAACAAAGACCTTGGTTGGAACAGTATGTCTGAAAGAATCAAACCAGAAAGAACTGCCCAGAACTGATCTCAGAAACAACAGTTGGAGTACACCAAGGATGTCTGCAACTTTAGCATAAAGATGGGGCAGAAAATGACAGCCAGCGTGCCAAAAGTCCTCTACTAGAATCCAGCATCTCCACACCTGTGTTCAGGAGAAACATTTGGTTTTCTAGGGTTAGGGTACTCACCACCATTGCTCGTTGTCAAGTTCAGGACTATAAACCTGGCATCTTCAACAAAAGATTTTCTGCAGAGAATACCTAGTCCATTTTTTCATCAGACGGTGCTGACCAACTGGCCAGTATGAGCATTGGAGGTGCTCTTGCAGATGCTGTCAATAAAGCTGAGGCTGACTAGTCAAAGGCACTCACTCTATACCAGAAATGTGTACTGCTCTGCAAGAGTGAGGCCCAGGAGTCAGAAAGTGACTCTGCAGCATGCACAGACTAAGTACCCCATGGATGGAGGGCACTTATGAACTCAACGTTTTCCAAGTTCGGCTACAACACCTGAGTGGCATAAAACCCTGAGTATGTAAAGGAAATTTGACCACAAACTGCAGTTCTCACAAAAGACACTTAAGTGCTCATTACAACTTTGGCCGACTAAGCAGAAGACCACCGTCTGTGCATGGGCCAAAAGACCACCAGTGTTGTCAGGGTCACGACTGCTGTATTACAAGTCACAAACTGCAAACTGGCCAACATCAGCCAAACATCTGACACCATGAGTTATGGCAGAGAATCGTCGACAGGGTGAACACAGTTGGAAATCATCCACGCACAAGGGAGGACCTTAGGAAGAGGTGGAACTACATACAGGGGAAGGTCCTGTCCATTATGGCAAGATACCAGATAGCCATCAACAAAACTGGCGGTGGACCCCAACTTCCTCCCCCAGAGTTAACATCGTGGGAGGAGAAGGTCTTGGCCATCCTGCACCCAGAGTGTATGACTGGATTACCAGGAGGACAAGGCAACGCTCCCCACCCTTGTATAACTGCTAAATCCCCTCCACTTTAGGACACAAGCACGTATAACCATGTCACCCCTTCACCTATAGGATACTTGGACTTGGATGAACACAACCTTCTATACTACAAGCACACAACAGCACAATCCATCAGCCCTTAAACATTGCCAGTGGTCAAGCAGACAATGAAGGTCCTGGTGTCAATGGGAGTGGGCATACTTTGCCAGGGTCACAGGCACAGGGGGCAAGGGGCAGTTGGAGGGCAACTCTGGGGCAAGGGATGAGGTACCAATGAGACCTGACTGGCCAGGATGCCATCTCCAGAGTTTTGGGAGCATACCAGCAATCCCAGGACAGGATGGGTCAAATACTGACAGCCTTGCAGAAGAACCAGAGGCTGCAGGGGAAATACCACCAAGAGGCCATGCAGCAGTTGCAGACACACAATGCCACCATAACCTTCATTTGTGGGGTACTCACAGAACTCACCAGCATCCTGCATGCCTCCTCCACCCACCAGTAGGCCCCTACCAGTAGCCAAGCAACATCTGTGCCATCCACATCTGCCATAGCCACTGCAAATGAGACACCGACAGAGGACTCACAGGCTATGAGCACCACTGACCCTGCAGCTGAGGATCCCCCATGCATACAAGGTCATCCATCCAGGCATCCTTCAGGACCTGAGGCCAAGGCCAAAAACACCACCAGGAAGTGATCTCTCTCCTGAACGTTTTCCCTTGTGTGCCACTGAGACACCCAGTTGACTGCCCACTGCCAAAACTCCTTTCTCCCTTGGCCCTTGGAGACTAGGGGGGTCATTCTGACCCTGGCGGTCTTTGGCCGCCAGGGTCGTGAATGACGGAAGCAGCACCAACAGGCTGGCGGTGCTTCCAAGCCCATTCTGACCGCGGCGGTAAAGCTGCGGTCAGAAAACTGGGACCGGAGGTTTCCCACCGGTTTTCCCCCGGCTGGGCGAATCCGCCAGGGCAGCGCTGCAAGCAGCACTGCCATGGGGATTCTGACCCCCTTCCCGCCAACCTGTTTCTGGCGGTTGTCACCGCCAGGAAGAGGCTGGCAGGAACGGGTGGCTTGGGGCCCCTGGGGGCCCCTGCACTGCCCATGCCACTGGCATGGGCAGTGCAGGGGCCCCCTAACGGGGCCCCATGAAGCTTTTCAATGTCTGCGTAGCAGACAGTGAAAAGCGCGACGGGTGCAACTGCACCCGTTGCACGCCCGCAACACCGCGGCTCCATTCGGAGCCGGCTTCTGTGTTGCAGGCCTCCTTCCCGCTGGGCCGGCCAGCGCTAACTTGCTTAGCGCCGGCGGCCCAGCGGGAAGGTTGGAATGCCGGCAGCGCTCTTTTGACCGCGTAGCGGGCAAATGGCGGTTCCCGCCTGGCGGGCGGCAACCGCCGTCCGCCAGAGTCAGAATGACCGCCTAGATCTGTGAAAACAACAGTTGGGCCATTTGCTCTGATGCTTTCAATCCCATTGACCACGCTCTTCAGCAAATGCACTTTGAATCACAATAAACACATTTCAGCACAGTAATGTCATTTCTGTCATTATTGTCACCAGCACAATTTAATATGAAAGAGAGAAAGTCAAATGCACATGTATGTGTCAATAAGTCTGACAGATGGGCAGATGTGGCAGAAATGTCCAGCAGGTTGGTCATGACATCCTTCCTGTACTGTAATCCTAGGTCAAGGATACCAACAGTCATGTCAGAAAGCAGAGTGGGACCACACATCTGACCTGATAAAATAAGATAGGGTAAAGCTTCAATGATTTCTCACATGTTGCACATCCGATGCCCATACAGGACACAATGTAATCCTCAGGAATCATGTTTCAGTGGGGAGGCCACCACATATCAGCAAGGTAGGTCTGTAGGGCACACACATGCAGAGTGAAAGAACCATTCCTCATGGCTAACATCACCAACAGAAAACTTATCTTGCAATGTCTACAACTGGTAGTTACCTGACATCAGGTTTGGGAACAGTGTGGCTGGGTAGCAGGACTGTCATGTGATAGGTTTAGGGCAGACCATACACATTCAATCTGCAGTGTTGAAACCATGCAACATGGGGAACCTTATGCTGAATTCATGCCATGCCAACAGCAAGTAACACATGCCTCTGGCAGTATGGCAGTTACACCTCCCCTGATGGTAACCCAGCATCCCATCAAAATGCATTACACAGACAGATGGATGTAGTACACTCAAATCCCCTGATGCTAAACACAAGGAGGGACAATGTCACAAGGCAGACTGGGTTAGAGGTCCCATAAACTTCAGACCACACATACCGGGCATTCATTAGATGAATTGCCGAACCAGCTCAGTCCTAGAGTCAGCTGCATCCTCCTCATCTTCCTCCTCGTCACTTCCAGAGTCATCAGCCTGAGCCACTGGTCCAGCTACCACCTCCTACAACAGTGGAATGTGTCTTCTCAGGGCAGGATTGTGTAGCATGCAGCATGCTACAATAATTTGGCAGACTTTCTGTGGGTTGCACTGTAGGGTACCGCCGGACACATGTAGGCATCTGAATCTAGCCCAAATGTCCTCTCGATTACTCGCCTGGTTCAGCTGTGAGCCTCAGTGTAACTGTCCTCTCTATCAGTTGTAGGGTGCCTCACTGGTGTCAGGAGCCAGGGCTTGTTGGGGTAGCCTGAGTCACCAGTGTACACAAAGGTACGAATCATTAGGGAACCATGAGAGGGATAGAGCTGACTATGAAGTGAAGTAGCATAGACATTAGACATAGACAGTGGTACATGTACTAATGAGCCAGGCCCCCTCTCGCTGCAGACGTGACATCATTTGTGGGACACTGCTATTCCTCAAGACGTAAGAATCATGTACAGATACAGGAAACATTGCTGTCACATAGGATATGTATTGGTCGGCAAGACACACCACCTGCACATTGATCCAATATTGATTCTTCCTGTTCATGTAGATTTGCTCATTGGCCCTGGGAGGAACTAAAGCGATGTGGGTGTCATCAATGGCCCGTATGACATGTGGAAGGTGTTCTATGTCATAAAAGGCAGACTTCACAGTGTACAGATCAGCACGTTGTGGGAACCTGATGTAGCTGTTCAAGTGCTTGAGTAAGGCATCCAGTACATACTGTAACACAAAACTGAACATCAGCTATGACATTCCTGCAGCCAGTCCGACTGTCTTTCTTCCGTGGTAGCAAGGACGACTAGGGGGGCAGTAGATGGGTGCATCTCCGAATCTCCCCATTGGACGGTATCTAGGCATAAGACAGAACACATTTTAGGACATCTGTAACACTGTCATTGCTAAAGTACACCATAGAAGTGGTGATCAGGCCAAGTCATGTAAGGTATTTGAAACCTGACAGAGGGAAACAGTTATACACAAACTACAAAACTGCGACATCCTAGCTGTCAATTCCATTGATCTACTTGTCACAAGGGGTCTGTACAGAGATAGATGTCAGACATAATAAACTTGTCCCTAAGTCAGATATAGTTATCAAACATCCACAGATTGAAAAGATAATACATCATTCATATTGGCTGGACACACTCACTTCAATAGTGTGTTCACATGAGCTGACATCGTACATCAGGCAACTAGTGCATAACTTCATGCTATGATACACTAGGATGACATAGAAATCTTTAGAATATGTGAAATGGCATCTGCCTGTCCTGCATGCAGAGGACAGATGGAAGTGACCATATTCTGCTGGCGTTAGTCGTCATGGCGGTAGGCGGTCGAAACCACCGTGCAACCCCTCATTGGTTAACATTGATGTCTACGGGAAAATGGGGCCAATGATGATCACCGCCAGTGGTGACTGTCATGACATGGCGGCCATGACTGCCATTTTCTATAACCTAGCTCTCTTGACTCCTGACACTCGGGCAAGCAAGCAAGACCTCCACGGTGTGAGCTGCTGTGTTCTGTATCTGGAAGCCACAATGGCACGTCCTGCAGGAGATACGGCCCCTGCCTTCACCCCTGAGGAATAGGGAAAACTGGTGGAAGGGTTCCTACCCCTGTATGGACAGTTGTATGAGGCTCCAGATAAACAGGTTAGTACAATATGGTATACGTATGAGTTAGGGTGTTGTTTGACAGTAAAAGTGTGTGAATATAGACATGGCATTATTGACTGCTGGAGTTGTGTTGTTTGTATGATAATGGTATGTTGTGGACTCTGTATGAGCATGTGCTGTGCATGCCCTGTGCAGGCCAGTGCTGTAGGTGTACTGTAACTCCACATGAATATCTCCTTTTGTCTGTGTCTCCCATGCAGGTCAGCACTCATCAGAAGAAGGGGTTATGGAGAGCCATCGCCAAGGAAGTGCAGACCCTGGAGGTTCATACCCGGCAGAGCACCCACTGCAGAAATCAGTGGGAGGACCTGAAACACTGGGCCCAGAAGATCGCGGAGGCCCAGCTGGGGACGTCCTCCCAACGAGGGAGGGGTGCCCGTTGGACCCTGAACCCACTAATGGCCCGCATATTGGAGGTGGCCTACCCCGAATTAGATGGGCGCTTGAGGGCAGCACAGCCACAATGGGGTGAGTACTGACTGTTTCATATCAGTTTTATGAGCTTCTATTGTGTCAGTTGGATTACGTAGGTACTAATGAGGTGTGTGTACACTGCATAAGATCATAGTCCTGGCTATTACTTATACTGTTTAGGAGTGGTGTGAGTTAGTTTTTAAACGCCATGCTTGCAGTAACATGTTGGTGCTTTACCGCCTTGTCCAGTAACGTTTAGATACACTCCTATGTTGAGTGATTTCCAAACCTTATTTCTCTATCCCTGGGTCTGCTTTAGATAGCCAATGTCATGTAGTCAGGGCTGATACTGGGTAATAAGTTCTGTGAACAGGGAACTTCTATGTGCAATTGTTGCATTCTGAATGGACTTCTGTACATTATGAGTCCTTCACCAACCTGTCCAATAATTTGTGTGCAATGAACCAATCCAGGACATATGAAAAACAATATGTCAAAAGTGTCAGATTGGTAAGCATATGTGGGTAGTTGGTAGTTTTTAGCATTGTAGAACGACTGATGACAAACTGCAGCATGTCCAAGCTAGTCATTTTGTTGGAATTAGAAGGTAACAGCTTGCATGTTGGGTTTTGTCTTCATGACCAATGTTTGAGGACAATGGTGGTCATTACAACCCTGGCGGACGGTGTTAAAGCAGCAGTAAGATCGCCAACAGGCCGGCGGTAAAAAAATTGGAATTACGACCGTGGCGGAAACCGCCAACAAAGACAGCCACTTTAACACTCCGACCACCACAGCGGTACAATCAAACAGCGCGGCAGTCACTGCCAACAGACAGGCAGAGGACAAAGTACCGCCCACAGTATTACAACCTACCAATCCGCCACCGTTGCTTGTTGCGGCGGTGCCCTGTTCAGCGGTGCTTGCGGCGGCGGTGCCCTGTTCAGCGGTGCTTGTTGCGGCGATGCCCTGTTCAGCGGTGCTTGCAGCGGCGGTGCCCTGTTCAGCGGTGCTTGTGGCGGCGGTGCCCTGTTCAGCGGTGCTTGTGGGGGCAGTGCCCTGTTCAGCGGTGCTTGTCGCGGCGGTGTCCTTTGCAGTGACTCAGCTGCTGGCGGTCCTTCACGGCCCAGCGGGGCTGGTGCTGGCGGTCGTGTCTGGCCCAGCGGGGCTGGTGCTGGCGGTCATGTCTGGCCCAGCGGGGCTGGTGCTGACGGTCCTCCCTGGCCCAGCAGGGCTGGTGCTGGCGGTCCTGTCTGGCCCAGTGGGGCTGGTGCTGGCGGTCCTGTCTGGCCCAGCGGGGCTGGTGCTGGCGGTCATGTCTGACCCAGCAGGGCTGGTGCTGGCGGTTCTGTCTGGGCCAGCGGGGCTGGTGCTGGCGGTCCTCTCTGGCCCAGCAGGGCTGGCGCTGGCGGTCCCGTCTGGCCCAGCGGGGCTGGTGCTGGCGGTCGTGTCTGGCCCAGCGGGGCTTGTGATGGTGGTGGCCTCCTGGGCAGAGGGGATGATAGCGGTGGCCTCCTGGGCAGCAGGGCAGGTGCTGGTGGTGGCCTCCTGGGCAGCGGGGATGATGGCGGTGGCCTCTTGGGCAGCAGGGCAGGTGCTGGCCTCCTGGGCAGCGGGGATGATGGCGGTGGCCTCCTGGGCAGCGGGGATGATGGCAGTCTTCTCTGCCGTGCTGCTCTTTCCAGACTTGCTGACTTTCTTGTGGCCCTTCCCCACTTTGGAAGGTGTCGTAGCTGACTCCACACTCCCACCTGTACCCCTGGGAGCGGCTTTGGTGGCTGGAGTCTCCCCCTCTCCTGCTGGGCACTGGCCAACTTTTGATGCTTCACAGGTGGGGGACTGTTCGTGCTGTGGCTCCGTGCCACACTGGCTGCCCTGGTGGCCGGTGCACTCCAGATTCTGGTGACTACAGGCACCACTGGTCCCGGAGATGTTGTGGCTGAGGTGCTAGGTTGTGACCTGGAGAGTCGGGCCTTAGGAGATGGACAGGGGGAGGTGTGGGAAAGAGGTCAAGGTTGGACAGGAAAAGTTTTTGGGAAACACTGGGATGGGTAGCTGGAGGGGGTTTCGGACTGGAGGAAGAGGTAGTGGTTGTAGGAGGTGTTTGTTTGGTGACTTTGGGTGAAGATGCATGCGCTGGAGGCTGTAGTGAGGTGGATGGCTGTTGGGTGGGTGTGTGCCTGCGTTTGTGTATCTTGGGAGGTGGTGTCACAGACACACTGGGAGAGGGCACAGGGGATGTGTGAATGGCAGTTGGGGTGGTGACTGCACGTGAGCGGGGTGTGGTGGTGTGTGTGCTGGTGATGGCAGTAGTGGCTGTAGATGTAGTGCATGCAGGTGTGAGTGTAGACGAGACTGGGAGGGAGGAGGGAGACGAGGAGGAGGGGGACACAGTGGAGGCAGTGGATGTTGGTGTGTCTGCATGTGTGTGATTCTTGCGTGAGTGCCTGTGGGATATGTGGTGCTTATGTTTGCCTGAGCTTCCCTTGTGTGTTGACGTGTGTGCATGCTGGTCTGAAGGTGTGCTTGGGATAGGCTGAGGTAGAGGGGATTGGGTCTTGGTGGAGGAAGTTGGAGCGGGAGGCTAGAGACAGGGACAATGGCTGCCATCAGTGCTGAGGCCAGAGTCTGAAAAGCTCGCTGAAGGGCCGCCTGACCAGAGTGAATGCCCTCCAGGAATGCATTTGTTTGTTGCAACTGCCTTTCTACACCCTGGATGGCATTCAAAATGGTAGACTGCTCAACAATGAGGGACCTGAGGAGGTCAATGTCCTCCTCACTGAAGGCAGCAGGGGTGACTGGGGCAGGGCCTGAGGTGCCTGGGGCGAAGGTGATGCCCAGCCTCCTGGGTGAGCGGGCACGGGGCAAAGGCTGAGGGGCTGCTGGGAGGGCGGTGCTGGTAGGGGGGGGTGGCGGCTGTACCTGTAGATGCGGGGGGCACAGATGTTGCTGCCACCAAAAGGGAGCTCCCATCAGAGGACGAATCCGTGTCACTGGTGTCAGGTCCTGTCCCCGCCGTGGAGCTGAAGAACAGGGAGACCACAAAAAGGGGGGGGGGGAAACGACAGAAGAAAGACATGTTGAGTGCATGCATTACGGTTGGCGGACACGACAGACACAGAAGCCCCCGGCACTACGCCGCGCACTTGGGCTCTACTGTTCAATCCCTGGGACATGGCCTACAAGGCTATGGATGACATCTGCACACATGGATGACACAGGAGCCTGACTAGGTGTACTTGGCACTGTACACAGGTGTGGTGGGGTGCCACAGGGTCTGCCAGAACAAGGGGACCTAACTAGCACACTCGCCCTGGCCTAGGGAAACCCACAGCCCACCTCCCCCACCCAGACACCTCCACTGCGCGCAAAATCTGAAGAATGAGAGTGTATTCACCCCCTTGTGGCTGCTGTGATGCCCCCAAGCGCCCATCCAACTCCGGGTACGCCACCGCCAGGATCCTGAACATCAGGGCGGTCATGGTGCGACGGGCACCCCCCCACGTTGGGATGCCATCCCCAGCTGGGCCTCCGCTGTCTTCTTGCTCCAGTGGCGAATGTCCTCCCATCTCTTATGGCAGTGGGTGCTCCGTCTGTGGTAGGCCCCCAGGGTCCGGACGTCCTTGGCGATGGCACGCCAAATATCTTTTTTCTGGTGGGCGCTGACCTACATGAATTGTACAGGGGGAAAAGAAAAGTTATTACCAAATGCACCATCACAGTCATTGGCCCCCATCCCTACCCTTGCCATGATGCACATGCACTCACCGTTGTTTCATGTACGCCTCAATCTCCCCCCCCCCATCTTTCATCCAACGCACTCCACACAGGCATAGCCCATACAGCATGCTCCCAGTGTATTTACCTGTTTGTCTGGAGAACCGTAGAGTAGTGTGTACTGGGGGAGGACCCCATCCACGAGTTTCTCCAACTACTCCGATGTGAAGGCAGGGGCCCTTTCCCCAGATGTACGAGCCATTGTCTCTTCCAGACCGAGGTCACAGCAGCACTTGCAGTGTAGGTCCTCTCCTGTCGAAGATCAGGTATCGAGTGATGGAACTGATAGAAAATGGCGGTCACGTCCGCGGCGGTGCGTACCATCACCGCCAGCGTACATCATGATTGGCTCCTGGGACCCATAGGGTCCAATGTTAACCAATGCAGCATTGCGCCGCGGTCTTCGACTGCCTACCGCAACTGTGTACAACGCCAGCGCAGTTACCTCACATCCCATTGTCCCACTTTACAGGTCAGGCAGCCGCCATTTCAGGGGCCCACATGGCTTAATTTTTAACTGCGTCACACATACCTAGGCCTTGCCTCAACACTCATACAGGCGAATTTTCGGATTATGATTAGTGTTCAGTGTAAGCTGTGGGTACGTACCTCTGAGTTGGGTGACTCTGTGCTCGCTGTTGTCCTTCATAGGCACCGTCCGCTGGGACATGTGAGGAGATGGCGGCATCCTCCAGTGTACAGACCGCTGGTGGACCTGTCGACAATGGAGGAAAGACATTTGATCATCACCTACAGGCTTGACCGTGCCACAATACAGGAACTGTGTGCCCAGCTGGAGCCAGACCTGATGTCAGCTATCCGCTATCCCACAGGAATCCCCCCTCAAGTGCAGGTGCTGTCAGTACTCCATTTCCTTGCAAGTGGGTCATTTCAAACAACAGTGGCCATAGCATCAGGGATGTCCCAGCCTATGTTTTCCAACGTGTTGTCCAGAGTGTTGTCTGCCCTGCTGAAACACATGCGGAGCTACATCGTTTTCCCTCAGGTGGAGGATTTGCCTACAGTGAAAGGAGACTTCTATGCCCTGGGACATATCCCCAACATCATAGGTGCCATTGATGGGACCCATGTGGCTTTGGCACCCCCCGCAGGAGTGAACAGGTGTACAGAATCCGGAAGAGTTATCATTCCATGAATGTGCAGATGGTGTGTTTGGCAGACCAGTACATCTCCTATGTTAATGCCAAGTTCCCTGGCTCAGTGCATGACGCTTACATCCTGCGGAATAGCAGCATCCCTTATGTGATGGGTCAACTCCAGAGGCACCGTGTGTGGCTATTAGGTGAGCACCTGGAAGCAAGTCAGTGGGAATGGTTGTCTGGGTCTGGGGATATCCCTACAGGTTAGTGTGTGTCTAACAGTTGTCTCTCGCAATTTGCAGGTGACTCTGGTTACCCCAACCTGTCATGGCTACTGACCGCAATGAGGAATCCCAGGACAAGGGCAGAGGAACGCTACAATGAGACCCATGGGCGAACTCGGCGGATAATAGAGCAGACCTTCGGCCTCCTGAAGGCCAGGTTCAGGTGCCTCCATATGACAGGTGAATCCCTATTCTACTCACCAAAGAAGGTGTGCCAGATCATCGTGGCCTGCTGTATGTTTCACAAATTAGCTTTGCGACAACAGGTGCCTTTTCTGCAGGAGGATGGTCCAGATGGCGGTGTTGTTGCAGCTGTCATCACTGTCATCACTGTGGGCCTCTTCTGTTGGTGGTGTGGACATGTGTGGACCCTCCTGTCCGGTGACATTGGGTAGGGGTCCTGCAGGGGTATAAAAGGATGTTTATTACATCTGTGTGTGCCATGGTGTGCAATAGGTGGGTGACCGGGTACCCCAGTGCTTGCATTTCTGTGTGTTACCTTGTGTGATGGTGGTTTAGGGGTATGTATGGGTATGTGCAGAGGCCATGCTTTGGTGATGGGTGTCCATGCTTTGTTGTTGCATGCAGGGCTTGGTGTTGGGATGGGTGGGTTGTGATAGTGGGACATTTGTGAGGAGTAGGAGTGATGGGGTGAGGGTGAGGGTTGGGGTATGTGATGGCATGCAGGTAGGGTGGGGGATGTAATAGTAAAGCTTTGACTTACCAGAGTCCATTCCTCCATCTACTCCTGCGAGGCCCTCAGGATGCAGAATCGCCAAGACCTGCTCCTCCCATGTTGTTAGTTGTGGGGGAGGAGGTGGGGGTCCGCTGCCAGTCCGCTGAACCGCAAGGTGGTGTCTTGAGACCACGGAACGCACCTTCCCCCGTAGGTCGTTCCACCTCATCCTGATGTCCTCCCTATTTCTTAGGTGCTGTCCCACTGTGTTGACCCTGTCCACTATTTTTCGCCATAGCTCCATCTTCCTAGCTACGGAGGTGTGCTGCACCTGTGATCTGAATAGCTGCGGCTCTACCAGCACGATTTCCTCCACCATGACCCTGAGCTCCTCCTCAGAGAACCTGGGGTGTCTTATGCCGTGCCATGGGGTGGTGTGGGTGATGTGGGGGGTGGTGTGTGTAGTGATAAGTGGGGTAATATTTATTGGTGTGTTGTGTGGTGCGTGGAATTTCTGTAGGTGATGGTATTGTGTGCCTGTTGATGCTTGGTAGTTGTTTGTGGTGTCTCTCTCTGGCCTTCTCTCAGTAATTGTGGTCGTAGGGGTTTGTGGGTGATGTGGGTGTGTGTTTTATATTGTAATGGGTGTGTGGGAGTGGTTTTGTGTATGTGTATCAGGTGTGTGTGTTTCGAATTGTCCAATGTGGCAGTGTTTTGTAAGAGTATGTGTATTTTGAGCTCGGCGGTGTGTACTGCCAATGGAATACCGCTGTTGAAAGACCGCCGCGTGGATTTGTGTGTTGTGATAGAGTGGGCGTATTTCTGTTGGTGAGACGGTGGAGGTTTTGTTTTCGCCAGTTTATCACTGACCTTTGGTGTGGCGGCCTTGTGTGGGAGTCTGAATTTTGACAGATTCCGAGCTGTGGGTCATAATGGCTGTGGTGGAATTCCGCGGCGGTGTATTGGCAGTCTTATGCACGGTGGTAAGCGGCTTTTACCGCCAATGTTGTAATGAGGGCCAATGTTTCATAGCCATTTCTTGCCACACCAGAGGAGGAGTAGATTATTTGTTGCCATGTGTACTGAATGGGTATGTATTGACCCTTTCCTCCCTTTCTTGCTTTCCTACCCTCTCTCCCTGTCCTCTTCCATCCTTGTGTGCATCAGCATCATAAAGAGAAGGGGCACAGTTGAGTGGGGAATCTGCAGCCCATAGGACCCAGGAGGCAGAGTTCACTGACACCGCAGGGACCAGTGGGACAGAGGGCGAGGGGAGCAAGACAGGGCAGTCCAGTACAGCAACATCATCTTCATATTCCTCCTCCGAAGCCCCCTGGTGGTGGTTGACCTATCTGGGACCATCCCAGCTTCATCTTTGTCTGCCACCCCCCATACCAGCACTGCCCCCCCTGTAGCTCTCCACCTAGTTGCCAGTGCCCGCTTGTTGGACATTTTCCTTACGCAGGGTCATCCCCAATCTTTTTGCCTCCTGCCTCCTATTTGTTCTGCCCTGTTTTTGGTGGCTTTAGAACTCTGAGCACTTTACCACCGCTAACCAGTGCTAAAGTGCATATGCTCTTTGTGTAAATTGTATGGTTGATTGGTTTATCCATGATTGGCATATTTGATTTACTGGTGAGTCCCTAGTACAGTGCACTAGAGATGCCCAGGGCCTGTTAATCAAATGCTACTAGTGGGCCTGCTGCACTGGTTGTACCACCCACATTAGTAGCCCTGTAAACATGGCTCATACCAGCCACTGCAGTGTCTGTGTGTGCAGTTTTAAACTGCCAATTTGACTTGGCAAGTGTACCCACTTGCCAGGCCTAAACCTTCCCTTTTCTTACATGTAAGTCACCCTTAAGGTAGGCCCTAGGTAGCCTCATGGGCAGGGTGCACTGTATGTTTAAGGTAGGACACATACTAATGTGTTTTATATGTCCTAACAGTGAAATACTGCCAAATTCGGTTTTCACTCTTGCAAGGCCTATCCCTCTCATAAGTTAACATGAGGGCTGCCTTTAAATATGATTCAAGCGTAGATTCCCTTTGAGAGCGGATAGATATGTGGAGTTTGGGGTCTCCGAGCTCACAATTTAAAAATACATCTTTTAGTAAAGTTGATTTTAAGATTGTGTGTTTGAAAATGCCACTTTTAGAAAGTGAGCATTTTCTTGCTTAAACCAGTCTGTCTGGGTCAGTTTGACAGTTGGGCTGTTTGCACCTCTGTCTAGACAGTGACACAAAGGGAGCTGGGGTGTAGCCTGCATATCCTGATGAGCCATCTGTGCTAGGAGGGGGGGGGGGGAGGACTGGTCACTCACACCTAAAAGGACTGTACCTGCCCTCACACAATGCAGTCTCCAACCCCCTGGTGTGGGTCTGGGGCCTGGCCAGGGCAAGGCAGGATTTCACAAACAAGAGAGACTTTCCTTTGAAGTAAGCCTACTTCAAAGGCCAAAATAGGTATAAGAAGGGTACCCAAAACCAAAGACTTTAGAACACTTCTGGACATCAAGAGGAACCTCTGCCTGGAGAAGAGCTGAATAGCTGAGGAGAAGTGCTGCCCTGACTGTGACTGTGCTTTGTGGACCTATCCTGCAGTTGTTGCTTCTGCCTGGTGAAAGGGGACAAAGACTGGACTTTGTTGTGCATTCCTGCTTGTGAAGAAATCTCCAAGGGCTTGTCCTGAACTTGCCTCCTGTTGTTGAAGTCTCAGGGCCATCAAAGACTTCCCCTGCCAGCACCTGGACTCTTTGCTGAGACTCCTGCCCTGCCAAGTGGTGCCCTATCCAGTTCCTGGGGCCTCAACAGGTAAAGCTGGTAGACCAACATTGAAACTCAATGCACAGACTGCCGTGCAGGGAAATTTCAGACACAACCTCTGAGATCCGGCTAAAATAATGATGCGCCGCCGGCTTTGCAGCTGACATCGATGCTCCGCCTGCAGTGCAAGCAGGAAGATCGATGCACGTGGCTGGAGAAACGACATGCAACACCGATAACGCAGGCTGGTAACATCCCAACCCGCACATCGCGGTTTAGCTGACACTGTGTGGCAGGATTTTCGACACAAACCTTGCTGGGTGTGAAAAAACAATGCAATGCCTGCCCGGACCCGAGTGCTTGCCCGGATCGACGCATTGATCTCCTGCAGAGAGGAAAAACGACGCATGCCGACCTGACCGAAGAAGGAGAAACGACGCATGATCTCGCTTGCGGGTGAGAAATTGACACATTGCTAACTTTGTTTCGACACACACTCGTCTGTGAGTGTTCTTTTGACACTACCCAGGTACCTTTCAACACTAACAGTGTTTTTACTGTTTGCAAAAGGATTTAAGACTATTTTGGTTTTAAAATAACTTGACTTGTGTTTGTTGGATTTTTGTCATTTTGGTCTTGTTTTTTTTATATAAATATTACCTATTTTTCTAAACCTGTGTTGTGTCATTTTGTAATGTTTCCACTAAGTTACTGTGTGTGTTGGTACAAATACTTTACACCTGGACTCTGAAGTTAAGCCTGCCTACTTGTGCCAAGCTACCAATGGGTTGAGCGGGGGTTAGCTGAGGGTGATTCTCCTTTACCCTGACTAGAGTGAGGGTCCTTGCTTGGACAGGGGGTAACCTGACTGCCAACCAAAGATCCCATTTATAACACCGCTCACCTAGGAGGGTGGGCATCTCCTTCACTGCCGGCACCTCTGTCCCTGCCCCTGTCAGCTCTGCTGCCCTCAATGAGGAGGATATCGACTTCCTGTGGTCCATCTCTGTGAGGCAGTCAACCATTGTGAATGCCATCCAAAGACTGGCATCCCAGATGCAACAAAGTAATGCCTAACTGGAAGGCATTCACAGTGCCTTGGCTGGCCTGCAGAGTTCGTTTCAGGCTCTGGCCTCCTCTTTGACGGCAGCCAGTGGCCCTTCATCTTCCGTCTCCCCTCCAGCTACCGGTCCCTAATCCACCACCTCTTTCCCCTCACCCATCCGGGAGGGGGGGATGAGTGGAGTTAGGATTAGTCAGCAGCAAGGCTTAGTGGCATCTCCCTTGGGCTGACAAGCCCCGCCCACTAGCGGCTGTCAGCAGAGTTCTTCTGCCCTGCTCTCCTGGAATTCTGCTCATGCTAGTGGTGTCCGTCTCCTTAGAGGAAGGTGGGGCACGGTCCACACTCAGGACATGGCTGTACCCAACTGATGAGAAGAGGGCCCATTCCCTAGGGAAATCAGGACAAATGCACAACCAGGGCCGCTCGGCTGGACCCACAGGTTCCTTCGGCCAGTCCGCAAGGAACTGAACAAAGGCTTCTGGTGCCAGGCAAAAATGATCAATGTATGCTGCTCCTGGCGACCTTACATGAAAAGGACATACCTCACGCGCACTCCCTCACCAAGAGTACTCTTGTTCCATGTTCCTCCTGGATACGATACAGCAGTCAACACACTCTGATGATCAGGGGAGAACCCTACGCTGGCAGGTTTAATGTGCAGCACCACAGGGAGTGGGCACACCACCCAGTCCTTAGAGAATGACTGGGGGCACACAAGCAGGGGACTTACAGCAGGCCAGCACATCAGGGCCCTTCAAGTAAGATGGCAGTCCCTCAGGTGGCCCAAAAGGCCACAGGTCAGCACAACAGCAGGACAATCCTAATTGGTGTTCCTCTTAGCTTCATAACAGTTCTTCCTGGTAGGGTGCAGTCTGTAGAGCCAGCAGCATCTGGTCACAAGTTCAAAAAGTCTAAAACCATGAGGCTACAGTCCCTGTACTTATACTCAAAATATTTTTGATCTTGGGGGCACTTCAAAAGAACTTCAGAAGTGCACAACACCCCCGTTCAACCCCAGCCCTGGCTCCAGACAACAGTAGGGGGTAAACAAGCCCTTTGTGTGAGGCAGGACAAAGCCTATACAAATGTAAATGTGACCCGCCTCCCACTTTCCCAGCCCAGGAAGACCACTCAGTAGGCAAATGTGATCCTGTTACACCTCCACCGTCCCTGCGTAATGCTTGTCTGGAAAGTATGCACAAAGCCAAGCTGTCACTCTGCCCCAGACGTGGAATGGATTCAATTCAAAAGGTGTTGAGGTCCCACTGTGTAGATACAGTTATTATTTCTCAGAGTCAAAATGTCTAGAGATTGGAATTGGAGCAACATTGATATTGTCTATAGCCTTGTTGATGAACTCTACACGTCTCTAGACATTTTGACTCTCAGAAATAATAACTGTATCTACACAGTGGGACCTCACCACCTTTTGAATTGCGTTTTTCCATGGAGGACTAGGGTCCAATGTCCTCTGGTGAAGTTCCTACGCCTTATAATACTAATCGGCATTTATATACAGGGAGATTTGTGGTTTTTAGACCCCCTTTCTTTTTATTGGTGGAATGGATTCAGGCTGCAAAGCACAAGAGCCAGAAGCACAGTGAAACGCTCACTTTCTGAAAGTGGCATTTCCACAATAGTAATACAAAATACACCAGCACCAATTAGCAGATTTCTCGTTATCATTCCAAACATACTTAACATGTCCATGCTATTCCTCATAGATCAGAAATAACCCCTTAGACACATAGAAGGGAATTCCTAATGTAAACCTATGAGATTAGCAGGTCTCACAGTAATGATAACAAACCAAATAGTCACTACAGGACATGCCAGACAATGAGGCACATGTCCTACCTTTTACCTACATAGCACCCTGTGAATAGGGCTTCCCAGGCCTACCTTAGGGCTGGCCTATATGTAGTAAAAAGGAAGTAAAAAGGGAGTTCCTGGCTTAGCAAGTAACTTTAAATGCCAAGTCGATGTTGCAGTAAACTGGTTGTGCAGGCCTTGCAGTGGCAGGCCTGAGGCAGGTTTTAAAGGCTACTTCTGTGTATATGGTATAGCACTGCACAAGGGACGTATAGGAAACTAAATGTGCCAAACAGGTGTAATCCAATCATACCAGGTTTAAAGGGGAGAGCACATGAACTTGAGCACATCAGCAGTGATTTCTGAGTGTCTAACCACATCATCTCCCTAAAGAAACATTGAATTACATGACTTTGTCAACTTGAGAGTCAAGTGCTAAAGGGTTGTACTTGCTCAACGTTTGGCTTAATAGGAAAGTCGAATTCCAGTACACCAGTGGTAAAAGGCTCTGATTCGGGTATTTTAAGCACAGTAAACAACGTCCATGTAACTGCAACTATTGGAGATCTATATGTGCTATTCCAGTTAAACTATTTTCAAATGCAATGTCTCTGATACACTAAAATGTGCTGTACTTATGCAATTTCTGTTTTTCCATTCTTCCACAAAGGGCCAATATGAGTGCTCCAGATAGCTGTTTAGCATTTCCCGCATCTGATTACATCTGACACTGCAGGTTTTAAAATAATTAGCACATATTCACATTTTTTCCCAAGTAGTGGGGAATAGCAGGTGAATTGTGGTGCATACCATGTTAAAATCAGCATGACATGGTATTTACTAAGACTCTTCCTCATTACATTCAAGCAGGCTTGACTTGGAAAAATGTAACAGGCGTGTGACACTGGTAAGGAGCCCATAGTGCTCTGCCATAGATTTGTCTCCAACAGTATGTTCTTTTGTAGCCTGCTAATATGATAAGAGGGTAAAAATGTGGCACTGTGTCAGGCTTTGTCACTGTGCAGCAGAGTTCTCTTCAGAGGTTGCTGGTTATATATAGTACTTCTCTGATTGAAACAATCATTTTCCTTTGTGGCCTGCTAATTTTGAGGTCTATGGATGTTACAACTGCTGGATCTAATCTGACCTTAGCCCTGATTGGGCAGTATTTAGCACCTAGGCACCCTCTGATTAGGGGAAAATGGCCTTGCCCACATGCCTTTTCACTAGTGGACTTCTATTTGTGGAGTCTCATTCCTGAAATGGGTTCAGTTAACTCACAACTGAAAGTCTGTCAGTGCTCTAATAAAAAAAAATTAAGAGGTCAAGATGAAGGATCAGGACTGTTTGAGTCTGTTGGAGTCTTCATAGCACTGAGTCTAAGCCAAATGAAATAAACTTAAGCAAGACAAAATTCAAAGTCAAAACAATAAAGGTTTATTCAAGATTTATTCAATATGCACATTTATTGCAGAAAGTAGTTAGTTAAGGCATTAGCAATGAAATCCATAAATAGTAAATCAAAATAATACAAGATGATCAACATAAGGTCTGTATACAGCGGTTGTATGATGGAACCCCGCATGCCTTTACAAAGCAGTCACTACCCGGACTGCAACGTTACCACTCATTACTTTCCCACTTTATAACGACTTGCCTTAGGAGGCACTGGACTTTGGAAAAGTATAAATTACTATTCAATCTCCAGTCTATGCAACAGTAGGGAAGGAGTTGTATCTAAAAAAAATCTATCACTAGTCCAACAATGCGCCCCAAAAATCAAGTTGTTGTAACAACTTGTGTGTTAAAGGGAAATGTGGTAACATCACAGTCGGGGTAGTGACTGCGTTGTAAAGGTGGCTCATTGTTATGACTGAGGGGTAAATGATGTTTCCCATATACAATACGAGTAAGTAACAAGAAACACATACAGTTAAGCAAGTGGATTTACATAGAGTGTGCCTTAATAGAAATCCCAAGAAAATCTAGCACAAATCCAGAAAGCATCATCTTTAAAAGGGTTTGGGACACAAAAGACACACACAGTTAGTAGCGAGAGATGACAAAATAGGGGTGTACTAGCAGTGCAACATACTTGTTAGCCAATCATTATTCTAATACAAAAGTATGTGAAACAAGATACATCTAGGAACACCTACTTTATTGCATACTGATGAATATAATGTGCTCAGGGAAGGAAGGAAATGACATGATCTCCTCTATCATCCTTCATCCTATTAGTTTCTTCTTATTCTCATTACCACATTTTAAACCTCCTTTAATGGAAATGAATTATAGAAACTTAAATATTAATGCTATGCCCATCATGATTGATGTTATTGTAATAAATATAATTAGTATTAGGTCTAAACCATCACTAACCCATTTACTCATTTTACAAAATCATTTACCAATTTCACTGAATGATTCACCAACTGTTTCACACACACCAGTTTCTCAAATAATGAACTTCATTCAGAATTATAGTTATATTAGGAGTATACCATTTAATACTAATGCTGTTATCTGGCTCATACATACAGCATTGCTGACCCTTAAGTACACAAAAAACACCACCTTTTTTTGCCAAAAGCATAGTTAAAGCAAGACTATCCTGATTTACCAGTGTACGAATGGTAAATATTCTTCACTAATATTAATTGAAGCCCCTGCAGTATTAATAGCTGTGACACCTGACGTTCTTGGTGTAGAATTCCCCCAAACCTTTCGCCTTCACTTTCTTACTTTACTGCATTTGATTTTGTTGGCATTAGGACTCTGTGCACTTTACCCTTGTGTTTTCGCCTTAAAAAAACATGATAAAATGTCAACATTTAATTTATGTGTATGTCTCTAGCAAATGGAACTAACTACACGCAGGGCCTGTAAATTAAACACTATTAAAGGGCAATAGCACTCATTCTGCCATTCACTAAAGTAGCACTGAAAAAATGTCTCATGCCTGCCACTGCAACCAGTAGTGTAGTTTTAAACTGCCATCTCAACTTGGCCAAATTAAACCCTTTTCCAGTCCTAAACATTCATTTTTAATACTTATAAGTCGCCCCTTAGGTAGGCCTTAAAAGCCCATACGGAAGGAAGCATGGTATTTAAAAAGTAGGACATGTGTGTTTAAGGTGTACCTGTTCTGGCAGTGAAAAACTCCCAAATACATTTTTCACTATTGTAAGGGCTGTCTCTTCCATAGACTAATGCTGGGTTACCCTATGATACCTAATAACTGCTAACCTTAGTTTGGGACCAGATAGAGTCATGCCGTTTTCACTCAAATGAAGTGTAATTTAAAATCCTTTTTAATTGTGAAACTTGATGTTAAATTACAATTTTGAAAATTCCACTTTTAGAAAGCTTGCATTTTTCTTCTTGAACTAGCTGTACCTTTCTTAGCCTGCTTTGGGTCTTCTGACTAGGAAGGGTTCTCCTGCGGTTTTTTGTACACTGCTTCAAGTCAAGGGAGGCAACACAGCCTAGGTGTGAGGGCAGAGGGATGGTTGGGGAGGTGTTCTGCCTTTAATATACTTCAATGGGACACCCACAAAGGAACCTGACACCAGTCCTGCCATTGCTTTTGCCATCCTACAGAGTTTAGAAGCAGGGTCAAGAGAAGGGGAATAACTGTCCAGAACCAGTGTTAGGAGTATGTCAAACAAAGACTGCACCAAATATAAAGGTAGAACAGCTCTTCAGAACAATCCTGGACCAGTGGAAGGTTCAGAAGAAGGAGCAATCACAGCTGAAATGGCCCATCTAATATAGCTAGTTCACATCATGCACAGAACTTCTATCTTCTCCTTACAAATCCTAAGTCTGGAGTGTATCTGTGAATTCTTAATCAATGTTACAAATGGGATATCTATATGGCAGTGGTCTGCACCCTGTCCAAGTAGGAACTCTCACTCTAGCCAAAGTAAGGTAGCCAGAGAGCTAAGATGACCCCTGCTCACACAACTGGTAGCTTGGCATGAGTAGTCAGGCATATCTCACAGGCAATATTTAAAATATTTGTACACACACAGACACACAGTAACACAGTGAAAACACCACACAAAAGTACTCCACACCAATATATAAAAATAGCTAATATTTATCTGAGTAAAACAAGACCCAATGACAAAAATCCACCATATCAAACAATATATCACTTTTGGAAGAGTAAATTTAAGTGTAGTTTCTTGAAATCAATGAGGAGTTTGATTGAGGCAAAGTACCTGTTATGCATCAGAAAAAAGACGATGTGGGCTGCAGGAGAGGTGATATGTCAAAAGAGCCTCGGTTCCTTACTGTTCCAAAGGAGGTGATGTGTCAGTTCCTTACTGCTAGGAAGGGGGGGCTGATGCATTGGTTCCTTATTGCCACAGTAAAGGTGATGCGTAGTTTGCGGCATGAAGTGTTGGTTCCTTACTGTGGTGTGGTATTAATGAAGAAAATGGTGCCGAGGGATGATGCATCAGTGATGTGTCACAAGTCAAGCCGCCATGTGTTGATCTCACAGCAATGAAGCAGGCATTGGAGTCAGGGCGGTGTATCACGGACTTCAGTGATGCTGTGCTTGAAACTCACGCAGCAGTGGTTCTTCTGTCATCTGTCATGCTGCAATGGAAAGCTGGGGCCTGCATGGAAAACCATGGTTGGTGTATCAAGTGAAGGACCTGGCTCTGGTGCAGGCAGTGGTGATGCATTGAATTCTTGCAGCGATGAGTCGGTTCGGAATGACGCAGTGAGTCCAGTCATTTCACTCCCAGGATAGAAGTAGCAAGCAGCAGGCCAGCACAACAAGGCAACAGGCAGAGTGATAGTCCATCATAGAGCATAAAGTTCTTCTTCCTGGCTGAATGTCCAGATGTGTTCTGACTTTATGGGGTCAGACGTCCAGTAGTTATACCCATTTCTGTCTTTGAAGTAGGCAAAGTTAAAGAAAGTCTCTGTAGTGCATAAGACCCTGCATTTCCTGCCCTGCCCCCAGACACTTTTCAGGGGGTTAGAGAGTGCTTTGTGAAAGGACAGGCACAGCCTTATTTGGGTACAAGTGTCACCTCCTCCCACCACTCTAGCTCAGGAAGACCCAACAGGATATGCAGGGCACAACCCAGCTCCCCTTTGTGTGACTGTCTAGAGTGAATTCACAAGCAGCCCAACTTTCATTCTAACCCACATGTGTATTCTACAGACAGGTAGAGGCACAGAATGGTTCAGAAAAAAAATGCCTACTTTCTAAAGTGGCATTTTCAATGTTACAATTTAAAAAACAACTTCATCAAAAGATGTATTTCTAAATTGTGGGTTCAGAGACCCCAAACTCCCTATTTCTATCTGCTCCCAATAGGAAATTGCACTTCAAATATATTTTACTGCATGTTACTCTGCGTGCGAGATAGGCTTTGCAATAGTGAAAAACGAATTTAGCAGTATTTCACTATCAGGACTTGTAAATAACACTAGTACATGTCCTACCTTTTAATACACTGCACAGTGCCCATGGGGGCTGCCTTGGGCCTACTGTAGGGGTGACTTACATGTAGTAAAAAGGAAGGTTTGGGCCTGGCAAGAGGGTGGAACTGACATTTTTGAACTGCACAGACAGACACTGAAGTGGCAGGTCTGAGACATGTTCAATCAGTACTGCAGACCCACTAGTAGCATTTGATTTATAGGCCATGCGCACACATAGTGCACTTCACCAGGGACTTACTAGTAAATCAAATATGTCAACCATGGATAAACCAATCACCAATACAATTTAGACAGAGAGCATATGCACTTTAGCACTGGTTAGCAGTCCTAAAGCCAGTGAAGATAGGTCAGAAAAAATAGGAGGATGAAGGCAAAAAGCTTGGGGATAGAAACCCAGCAAAAAGGGCCGGGTGCAACAAGCATGGTCTCATCCTTTAAATTAAACTGCAGCTTTTGAACACTACTCATACTAAATTGCACTCTTATTTTATTATATTCTCTAATAAAGGTACTTTTTGCAATAGTCAACTTATATACACTCTTCTTATTAGTTCCATTAGTAATTGAGGAGTAGGAATATCATATTTAGTAGAGTAATCTAATCCTACAAATTCAGGCATATCATCTATAAAAACATTATATTCTACTTCAAACATTTCTAATCCCTGGTACAACAATACAATGAAATGAAGGGTACATGACAAACCATAAGCTGAAGGTAGCTGTACTTCTGTGATGCCTTCTGAAAAAGGTGTTGGAAGATAGGTACAGATATAGCAATTAGAAACATAAGTATTTTCTCCATAATTTCCATTGCAACCATCTCAGTAATTTAACCTGCTGTTTTTAGTAATACTGCTATGCTCTGTGTTAGTTTGGCTCAAACTAGATATGACAGGGGAATATACACTCTATAAGATGTCTATTAGTGCTGTCCAGATACAAATCATAAAAATAATTGGAAGACCCAAACGTTTTTTCTTTACAGAAAGCCATCTTCTATTTATGAAAAACCAAACACAAAATGCAAAAATTAAAAAAATCTCCAAAAATGTTAGACTTACTATTGTGTGAGCATTAACAAAAATAGTCCGTTATGAAGTAGATGCAATCAAATCTTGAAATGATGCAAGCAATCTTCTTCTTCAACTATCGGCTACATTTCCAAGAAACAGATGCAGGCAATAACCAGTTTAAGACCTCTCTGTTTCAATGTAAAAGTTCCTCAAAGCTATGCAGATAACAAATTAAACTATGTAATCAGAAGAACCTATCCTTAAGTATAACCTCTAATGTTGCACAAATAAGACTTCTTTAGAGGTGGACATGTTTCTAAAAGTGCGGAGAAAAATCTTAGTCTGAGTGAACTATGCAAGCACACTGTAAATTCTCAAAAAATCAAATAAAAAAAATTCTTCTTAAAGATTCCAAAAATTTGTTCCAGTTCTTTATCAGGAAATCATTCAACATTGTTCATTTCAGGCTCACGGAGATCTTCAACCAGAAATCTCACAGAACAGCATTTCTTTCTTCTTGCTTGATTTGTGTCAGACATGCCCCTTTAGGAGCTTTGCACTTCTTGTTTTACTCTGGTACTCTTTTTTGACGTGCTGATTATTGATTTAACGGTCCCCTTATCATTCAAATCTTTTAGTGTTTCATCTGTTTTTTCTTAATTTCTCCTCACACTGTTTCAATGCTTTGTAATGCTCTCCTTTTTTCTCTCACACCTTTACACCTTTCAGCTAGAATCAAGTTTTCATATTCTGGTTCATTTTCTTCAATCAACAATTTTTTTTAAAGTGGGTATCAAAGAACCCCGCTTTAGGAAGGGAAGAGAGACTTTGAGTATAAAAGAATGGGAATTCACTCTCCCTGGGTAGACTAGCACAGGACAAAAAAGTATTCCAAAGCTGAAAAAAAATTATTTGCCAGAAGGATGATAACCAGAGGACATGCTAATTTCCACAGAGAACTGAAGTCAGGCATGGGGTACTTTTTTGTAATGTGCAGTTCATTTTCTTCACCTGTCCCATTTTCATCTTCATTTGCTTCTTGATTTGCAAGCCTTGCACCTTCATTTGCTCATGGGGTTTTCAGAGGTCGATTTTGTTCTTGTTGATTTCAAAATGATCATCAATTTGTGCAGTTTGATTTTTCACAATACTTTTTCTAAATGTTTGATGTTCTTGATTTTGATTTTTTTGTTCTTTCTGAATTCTTCTTTGTTGTCCCCCTCGGGATTCAGATAGCAAATTTGAGCTTGACTCAGTGGTTCAGCAGCTCGTATCACTGCTTCTTCATCTGCAGTCCACATCCTTTTCTTGTTAGATGTATGGATCCAATACTGCAAATGCTATACTTCACTGCAATATTTGTCTCCAGTATGAGACAAGGCTCATTCCACCTGAGCTCTTGTATGTTTCTTTACCACAACTGAGGCTCTAGGGCACAACAGGGTTCATTGCTTGCAGAAGGTGTGAAAAGCTTTACCAGGTAGAGACAGAGCAGCCACATCTTTGTTGTAATCCAGACAAGATCTTCAGTGATATTCAGAAGCACATCTGACGGAATATAAGGACTCCTCATGCATCTCCCCATGCCTATCTTAAGCGTTATAACCCAGATATTCTACTTGGAGTACTTCTCATGCTGAATAGAACTAAAGGAATAACATCAGGCCCTTTCAATGATATAAAAATACACTTTAGCCAATTTTGCTTTTGTACCATTAGCCCTTTCCATTACACCTGATGCTTTGGAATGAGAACTACAGTTGAGCATTTGCTTGATCTTCAGTGCTACAGCATAGGACCTTCGTTAGCTGATTTTTAAAATGAGTTATCTTATCTGATGCCATAGACGTCAAACTAAATCTTGGGATTAACTCCCTCAATAATAGCTTGGCTACAGTCAAAGAATGCTTTCTCTTAGTTGAATAGCCTTCTATCTATCTCGAAAACAAACAAATGACAAACAGGTGCATTTGGGGCTATTTTAGGTTGACATTGCTACAAAATGTACCGTAAACTTGTGAAATACCTTTTGTTTTACAAATGTGACTCAAGTCACTGGTGTTCTTTTCCCCACATTTACCTGTTGACATATTGCACACCTTTGACATATGTTCTCTGTTCCATTTAGAAAATGAGGATTAATCCAATATTATGCAGACACACTGGTCATAACATTGCATCCCGTCTGTGTAGGTCTCTGCATGTATCTTGTCATCTGCAGTAGCACTGAGTCTGACAACACAGTCTTTCATCAGTTGAACCACACAAAACATCTTTATCTTGTGTAGATCCTGCTTTTAGCCCGTCTTTCTTTCCTCCATGTGATGTTTCAATTTGCAACATCCTTTGCTCCTCAAGAACTTGAACGGACATTGACAGAAATGATTTACACTTTAAGCTTCTGCTTTAGAATTCTAGATTAAAAGCAATGTCGAAGACATAAGAGCACAGCATTTTGTAACTTCGCTTGCAATGCTTTTGCTGAATGAATCCATTACATCTCCAGCCTAATTCATTGGCTATGCAGCATGCTCTTGTAATAGCAATCAATTCTGCTACTTGTGCTGAAGTTACATTACACAAGCATGATGCTTCCACAATGTATGTCAATGTGCAAACTACATATGTTGCTTGAAGAAGTCCACAATGGTGTCTCAGACAAAAGCCTCCTACAAATAAAATAAAATCAGCCAATTCAAGTGGTACCTCTTGAAAATATAGTCTTAGCTTTGTGCATAATTATGTCATCAGTTGAATGTTGGTCACATTCATCATTTCCATCATCAGCTTCTTCAGCTTCTTTCTGTGGAAAAGGCAAGAGCACGGTGCCAATCAGGATATTAAAACATTTTATTAAAATGCTCTGAGCTGCTAAAATAATTTGCTCATACTTTGTCAAGTGGCTATTTGTGCAGTGTGAGTATTTTACAAATCAATAATCTTTCAACTGAATGAGAACTAACACAGTAAGTGTGCACGCTATCGCCTATTGCCTCGCTCTGAACAATTATGAAAGCAGTACCAGCAATATTTTTAATGTAACCAGAAAAGCTGCTGCTATTTGATCTAATTTTGCAGAAAAATGTGCAATTAGTCTTTCTTGCAGACCCAAGCTGTTGAGTAAGAACAGAAATTGTGCACCCTCTCTTTTTCATTTAAAAATAAAAATAAAATATTTCTAATAATTAGGTATTCCTCGAGTTTGCAGGTTACACAATGACTGGTGAGCACTTAAAAGTCTTGCTTGCATTAGTCATTCCAGGGCACTGGATCCCTCACGTCATTGTGAATAAGTCTCTAAAGAGGTTATGCAATCAAGGAAATGTTTGGAATCCACTGATGACAGTAACCAACCATTCCTAGCAACATCATCACTTCTCTTTGTGTAACTGGTAGATCCATTCCCAGAATCACATAATTGCATGCATTGAACACCTTCCTCACTCCAATCTCAATTTGATGTCCCAAGTAAATGATTTCCTTTAGACATGACTGAATTTTAGTAGGGAAAACCTTATGCCCATTTTCAACCAAATGATTCAATAAATGAATTGTGTCTAATGCACAGCCTTCTTTTGTTTTACTTTCAATCATCAAATCATCAATGTACTGCATTAGTACTAAATCACAAGGCAAACTTAAACCTACCAAATCTCTCATGAGTATCTGTGAAAATAGTGAATGACTCTCTGTATAGCCCTGTTGAATTCTATACCAAACAACCCTTCTGGCCATGGAGGTACTGACTGAACACAAAAAGAAATTGACTATCTTCATGAAGAGGAAGAATGAAAACTGCTGAACACAAATCAATTACTAAGAACCATTCTTCGTCAGCTGGAATTTGAATAAAAAATTACTGTTTGATTCCGTACCAAGGTATAACATGTAATCTTTCCATCTTTTATTTTATGCAGGTCTTGAACTATCCTCCATTTGCCACTTGGCATTTTCAGGCCTGTTACAGGTGTTTTACACAGACATTCTAGAACTCCCAAAATTCCCTGTTCCATCACCTTTTCAAGGCAGGTTTAATCCCTTCTGCTTTACGTTTAAGCCTGTGTTGAGACATGTGGGGATACACTACATTCCATTTTACTGCAAATTGCACACATTCACCACTTTCAATGAACCCAATTTCTTTTCACGTAAAATTCTAAGCCTCCTTTTTCACAGTGTGCCTAAAGTTTAGAGGACGTTCATCTATTGTTAGAAATTAAAACATTCTCACTTTTGTTTCTCTAATTTGAAATTAACATTTCCTTTCTGTCTGAATACAAGTATCAGGCAGCGTGCATTAAATTACACAATTTAATTGCACAAAAGATCACAACCCAGCAACATCACTGGACTAGTTTCATTATAAACTCATGATTATTATTACTTCGACCATATTTAACTGGATTATTTACTGATGACATATTAGTCACATGTTTATTTGAAATGCCAACAACTTGGATTTATTTTCCCAAGAAGAGTAGGTTGGCATTTTCCACCGGTACCTCTAGGACTGCACCAAGTATGCAATCATCCTCTCTTGTCAGGGATCACCATTTTACCTGACTCAGTCCTATTTCTTACTCACATCAAAATTTACTAAAAAATTTCACCCAAAGAGTTATCTTGCCAACACATCACACTGTGATACACATGGGTACTGACTTCCGGGTGCAAACTCACCACCAAAACCCGACAGGCCCCCTTTACCAGCGACTCATTTCCACTATGCTGTCTGTAAACCTGTCAATCTCTCATGATATGCATAACTGACTCATCTGCATTTTCTATCACTATCATGGTCTTTATAGACTTATAGCCCGCCGTAGTGGGCTCTCCCAGCCATTAAAGGCCTGCTCCAGTGCTAAAGGCTTGAGTGCAAGTCGAGGACCTTGAACAAGAGAGATGTACTTTAATGCCGGTATAGCCAGCTAGGAACGGCTATTAGTACATTCTGCCACTCGAGGGCAGAATTGTTTAATAAATAAAACAAAGGCCTCATGGAGCCTGAGGGGATTGAAATCCCCCTGGGCACTGTTAGGCTTTTCTTCACAGCAACAGCTGTGAACAAAAACATTGGAATGTTGGCTCTCCAGCTTCTACCGGCCATTGTAAGCCAGGAGCACTCCATTATTTTCAATGGAGCTCCCAACATTCCAATGTTCTAAGAACAATTAACCTCTTTCAGTGGGACCTTTCCTTTCAAATCTTCAGCTACCTGAATATACTTCAGTATGACAATCGGTGAAGGCTCACTTTCTTTGTGGTCTTGATTGCAAAATAGTTTAATTGTCTTACCAAAGCACCTTCAAAATAGACACAGTTCTCTCTACCTTCATATACAACTTCTCTGGTTCCACTCCAACCTACCTAACATTCTGTGTAAAAGTCCACAGTTCATGGGGTTTCCATAGAATATGCACATATATCCAGTCACTTCTCCCAAAGGAAACTCTCTTTCAAATGTCACTTCAGATTCAGAATCACTCACACTCTCAACTCTTTTCAATCTACTCTTTTGCTGCTTCTCAGAAGTCTGAGCCCAATCATCTTTATACTTTTTCACATTCTCAATGTCTCTGATTGAATCAACCAATTCTCTGAGATTAGTTCTCAGCGATAAGATGCCCTCGATTTGTAATTCACATGGGGTAAATTTCATCCTTTGCTGATTCAACCAAACTTTCACAATGCTGTAATGAATCACAATACAATTTCAAAACACAATGCACAATGTTAATCACCAAAATACATAGGCCCGCATTTCAACCTCGGCGGTCTCCTCCAGAGACCGTCGAGGTTCCGCCGGGCAGAAGACCGTGTTGGCGGTCTTCAGCCAACCATATTATGACTGCTAGGGACCCTCTGCCCTTTTTCGGACAGAGAGCGACCAGCAGCCATACTGGCGGTCGGCGGTGTAGTGGAGGCTGCTCCACCATCACCGCCACGTCATCAGAACACCGCCCACCGAATTATGTCTCAGTATTCGGCATGGCGGTTTTCTGGTAACGGGGTGCTGGCAGCAGAGCAGCCCCCATGGATCCTGTTCCCTTCCGGAGGATCACCAGAACAGGTAAGGTGATCGTCCGTTAGGGGAGGGAGGGTGGAGGGGTGTTGTGTACCGTGTACGTGCATGGGGGTGTGCGTGTGAGTGTGTAGATGGGTTGTGTGAGTGCGTGTATGTATGTGGGGGTTTAATGTGTGTAGGGGAAATGTAACGTGTATGTATGTGTGCATGTATGTGTCCGTTTATGTGTGTGAGTGGTGTCAGCGTACGTGTAGGGGGTTGGGGGTATGTTTGGGGGGTTCAATGGGGGCCAGGTGGGGAGGGAGTCCTACTACCTTTGGGGGTGGTAGGAGGGTCATGGGTGTTGGGGGAGGACTCAGGGGAGCGGGAGGGGGAAGGGGGAGACCCCAATCAGTGACAGGGAACAAATTCCCTGGCACTGATGGTGCAAACTGCCATGGATTTCGTGGTGGTTGAAAACCCCATGAAATCCATGGGGGTATGTGGAGTCCTGATACTGCCGGCGGACTAGTGACGGCCGCCGGGCTGGATACGTTGTCTCCAGCCTAGCGGTCGTTACCGCTGTGGCGGACGGTGCAGGACATTGGCAGTTTAGCATATGTCAAACTGCCAATGTAATAATGGTGCAGTAATGACCACCGGCCTGTTTGCAGTCTTACCACCCTATTTGCACCGTCCACCGGGGTTGTAATGAGGGCCATAAACTGTTGTTTGCATACTTGGGCATGGATGGAAATCAAATCCAACAAAAAAGGAAATAGTACCTTAACAAACACGAGGTATTGCTTTAAGATACATCCAATCTCACACCGGCTTTCATCCAGCCGCAACCTGCTCTTGAAATCAGTGTTGTCTATCCCTGTGCATAGAATAAACTAGACTGTTATTGATGTCCTAAACTTCAGCTTATAATTAACCTGATGCCACACCTTTATTTAGCAGACAATGTTATATCTAATACGAGCTCTTCTTAAAGTGAAAATATTACTTAAACCTTATAGTATCAATATTTTCAACAAAATATTATCCACAACACATTACAATGACATACCACACAATTAAGTCAATACAATTCCAATGTGTGCACAAAGGACAAGATTGTTGTCAACACAACCACAGATTAAATGATCAAATAAATATAACACATTGCATGACATCTCACACCACACAAAACCCTATTGCTACTCACCAAATCTACTCATTAGATGACACGCACAGGTATGCAGCGAATAATCCAAATCTCTACAATTCTCCAACTTTCTGCCTGTCAGGTGCCCCCCATGCATCCCGGTGGGCAGCCCATTATGAGCATGACGACTGCTCATGGTCAGTGTTTCCATCCCCTCCCATACTCACCTGTTTGTTGGACGCCTGTGTTCACATTGTCTTCTGAGTTCCCATGAAACGCTTACCGAGTGCTCGGTGTCCTTGTCAGGAGCTGCAGCAGGTCCCTCCTTGCGGTCAGGATTGTTGATTATCCTGCTGCTGCTCCTCCGTATCCACTGACAACCTGCAAAGGACAAATAAAATACATTTTTCAAGTAAAGAGGAAAAGAAATCCATATATCCATTTCCAATACAAGTTTTTATGAGCGCACAGAGATTTATATTAAGGAGATGAAAGCTGACATAAGCGTACAAACTTTATATGAACATTCATTAATATCAAAAGGTCTGATGTTTACTGATTCATAGAGCCTATACACTTAGGTGGGTATTAGAGATTACTGTTCTATTTGTGTATATATATGTGCAATATCTACCATTAGATTAATGGTATTGAGTTATGTCTTCTGGACATATATCATAGCGAATTCCAGCCAACCAGGAACCAGCACCTAAAAAGGGAGAATGGACATTAGGTAATCAGAAGGGGGTTACATAATTGAGAAGGAATCACAATGTATATGTTCTAAGTTCTAAGGTTTGTTCTTTCTGTTTTTATAAACTGATTTACATGATCTACATGGCAAGGTGAAAATTTGGTGTTGGGTTTGGTGAAGTATCATTCCTTTGTCCCAGTGGGTGAGCGTGATTTCTCGGGAGTCTGTTTGATTCGCAGGGAAGTAGGGAATTACTTTGTGTCCATTTCACTCCTGTGAAAATGTAACAGGCCAGACAGAACAACACAATCATGTTTAAAATTTGCCTGAGTGAAATGGAGACATGTGAGGTCACGCTGACTGATCTCGTTCATATGATTGGCAATTTGCAAAAAGAAAGTCAGACGATAGCACAGAAGGTTGATGCCTTACAAGGGGCAGCCAATGCTATGCCTACTGCTTCAAGTGTGGACCATGGGCGTAGATCTACAGAAGGGACTTTTGCACAGTATGGTGGGGGGGCTGGATCTAGTCAGGGTGCAGGTACACCTGTAATTCACGTCACCTCCTGAGAATTTTTCTGGGCAGCCCTCAAAATTTGCCACATTTATAAATCAGTATCAGCTACATTTTATGTGCCAACCAGCTTGTTTTCCCAATGATCAGTCTAAGGTGGCCTTTATCCTGTCTTAGTTGTGGGGGTACAGCTGTAACATGGTCAATTCCTATAGTAGAAAGAGACAACCCTCTGTTATACAATTATGCCTGCATTTAAGGCTGAACTGAAAAAAGTTGTTTGACCATCACAAATTCAGTTGATCATTAGACACAGAATTATTGATCTTACGACAAGGTAGCAAAGATTTATTAACATACATTACTATGTTCAGTCGACTAGTGACACAGTCTGGGTGGCCAGAGAGTGTAAGGAGTTCCTTGCTTCATTTAGGATTATGTGATGAATTAAAAGACTTACTGGCCCAAGTGGTTGACCCTCTAAATAACCGTCATGCACTAATAGATTTAATTGTGAAACTGGGCCATCGTTTGGCTGACTGTAAACAAGACAAAAGCCATCCTGAAACTAAAATAGTGGTATGTAAGGAAAAAAGATCTAACCCTACACGACTGATGAACATGAAATCATGCAGATAGGCAGTCTAAGAGGACCATTAAGTGATGAAGAAAGACAACGATGTAGGACATTAAAACTGTGTCTGTATTGTGGAAACAAAGGTAATTTCTTACGGGAATGTCCAGTAAAACCTAAGCAAAAAGGGCACCTGGAACCTGGTGAGGCAAGTGTTTCAGGTGTACAGACTAATATAGCCTCCAAAACTCTAGTACAAACATCCTGTGTCCAACAATTCCATCATTTCTATATCACAGCTCACTGGTCTTGGAATGGGGGTTTGGTTGCCTTTCAATTACTGGTTGATTCAGGAGCCACGTGGAATTTCATGGATCACAGTTTTGCTTCATTATATGACATTCCATGTGAACAGAAAGAGCAGGCTGATGAAGCGAAAACTATTGATGAGAGGACCCTAAAGTCAGGTCCCACAACACATACTACTACTGCCTTGTTTACATTTACATTTTACATTTACATTTGCAGTGCGCATTCCGGCTATCGAAGCGTTAGAACATGTGGCTTAACATTCATGGAACTCATATTGAGAAGATAAAATTTGATCTGATACAAGCTCCACAATTTCAAGCTATTGTGGGTATACCATGGTGAAAGACCCATGATCCCGCCATAGATTAGAAAAGTCATGAGATTACCTTTTGTTCTTCCCGTTGTAGAGAACATTGTTTCCAAGGTCTTCTTGGTCAAATTCAGACACGATTGAAGCATTATCCTTTGAGATAGAGAGTTCTCAGATTCCTTCATGCTATCAAGATTTAGCAGATGTTTTTGAAACAGGACTACTGCTCTTCCACCACATTGCCCATATGACTGCCAAGTTGATATGATCTCTGGGGCCCGCATACCATGCAGAAGAATACATGCACTTACAGAAAAAGAAAATATCCATTTTAGGGAATATTTGGATGAAATTTTAAAGATAGGGTTTATCAGACCATCCCATTCCCCAGTCTTTTTGTCCTTATTCTTTGTACCAAGAAAAGGGGGAGAGTTACACACCTGTATTGACTACAGACCTCTAAATGATGTCACTGTGAAGAACCGCTATCTTCTGTCTCTCATTTCCAGTCTAATAGATCAAGTAAAGAAAGCTCGGGTTTTTACCAAATTAGATCTGAGAGGGGCCTATCATCTAGTGAGTGTGAGAGAAGAAAAATAATGAAAAACAGCATTCCATACAAAGTTTGGATTGTATAAATATCTGGTTCTTCATTAATGTAATATTGAGGGATTTTTGGGGATGTGTCTGTGGTGGCTTATCTCGATGTTAACTCATGTTCCTCGTCCATGACAGAACATGAGAAGCATGTCAGAGCTGTGTTGAAACAGTTACAAGATAATAGGCTCTTTGTCAAATTGAAGAAATGTGAGATTCATACTTCTCAAGTCTCGTTTTGGGGTATGTCCTCTCTTCAAATGGGGCTTTGCAGAAAGATGCCACTATTTTGCAATGGAAATCTCCTAAAACTGTAAAAGAAGTACAAAGCTTTGTTGGATTTGCCAATTTTAACCGGTGATTCATTGTCCATTTTTCCACACTAGTTTCCCCCTTAACTGAGTTGTTAGAAAAAGGATTAGTATTTAAATAGACTGAGGGAGCCGAACAGGCTTTCTGGGACTTAAAAAAGGCTTTAAGTAATGCCCCCATTTTACAACATCCTGACACTACATAACCATTTATTGTGGAGGCTGATGCTTCTCAGGTGGCAGTTGGGAGGGTCTTATTGCAAAGAAACAAGGAGACAGGAGAACTCCATCCATGAGCTTATTACTCTCACAAACGTTGTCCAGCCAAAGTAAATTATTCGATTGGTGACAAAGAGCTCCTGGCCATAAAGAAGGCCTTTGAGGATTGGCAACAATACTTGATGGGCGCCTTGCATACCGTCACTGTCATCACTGATCATCGAAATCTCAAGTTCCTGAAGTCCGCTAATGCCCTATCCATGAGACAGTTACGCATGACACAATTCTTTACTGCCTATGATTTTGTAATTCAGTTCCAAGCAGGCAGACAGCATAGGAAAGCAGATGCATTGTCACATTTAGGACATGAAGTAGAATCCAAAAATCCTCCAATCATATCCTCTGACAGTATTTTAGGGACTGTGATCTCTGAAAAGTCCTTTTTGGCATATGTAGCAGCTGCACAGCATAACAAAGAACCACAAGAGATCTCTCACAAACAAGATAACAAAGTTATGAATTATGTACAGAGTTTTTTATTTGTTGCCACTTCAGTTTTACAGCAACAGGTGTTATACTGGTGTCATAATCATATTCCGGCAGGGCACCCAGGAGAAAAGAAGAATTGATTAGGTATCTTTTCTGGTGGCCCGCACTTGTGACTGATACAAAACAGTTTGCACACAGATGTGCTATTTGTGCTCAGAATAAAAATTCACATCCAGCACCTGCTGGTTTATTACATTCCGTACCTACTCCTCCACACCCCTGACATCCAATCTCTCTAGATTTCATAATAAAACTACCCAAGACACACCACGGTTATACTAAGGTCATGGTTACAGTAGATATGTTTTTAAATGGCTCATCCTACACCATTTTCAGGTTTACCTACATCTAAAGCACTTGCAGATTTCTCTTTTCAATCTATAGTATCTTTGCATTGCCTCCCTTCCAATAGTTTGTCTGATCGGGCCCTCAATTTGTCTCAAAAGTTTGGAAAGCCTTGTGTGGATTTTTGCAGCTAGAGATCCATATGCCTACTGGGTACCACCCACAAATGGACAGTCAGATGGAGAGGGTAAATCAGTGTTTGGAGCAATACATTAGGTGCCAAGTAATGCACGATAATGAAGAGTGGGATAAACTTCTTTGGGCTGCCCAGTTTGCCTACAATAATGCACAACACATTTCTACCAAGGTAACCCTGTTTCAATGTAATTAATGTCTGCATCCTCATTTTCCATTACTGCCTTTCACTCCAACTACTGATATCTCAGCAGTTCAGAGATATGTGGATCAAATACAGAATATTCAACAAACTGCTCAGAACAATTTGGATCAGGCAAAGCTGACATATAAACAGTATGTGGACGAACATCGAAGAGCAAGTCCCTTATATCAGGTGGGAGACCAAATTTGGTTATCTACACAACAACTCAAGTTGAAGGGCCCACAAAAATTTCAACCATGGGGCATAGGCTTATTTCCGATTCTCAAGAGGATTAATGATTTCGCTGTGAAACTGGAATTACTTACACAGATACAAGTACACCCCATTTTTCACGTTTCTCTGTTAAGGCCAGCTACTACCGGAACTGGACTCCCTAAAAAAAAACAGTTCTTATGGTGTATGACAAACCTGAATTTGAAGTAGAGGCAATTCTGGATTCCAAATGGACACATCAGAGATTATTTTATTTGATGCTTTGGAAGTGTTATGGACTCTAGGATCGCACATGGGAGTCTGCATGTCATGTACATGCCCATTGTCAACTTCACCTCTTTCATCATCGATACCCTAAAAAACCCAAAACTGTGGGAGGTGCCTTGGGGGGTGTACTGTCAGGTGCGCCGCATACATCCCGGTAGGCTGCCCCTTTAAGGGTCGAGCCAATAGCCTTTAAGGCTACACTCTGCACCATGATGAATGCTTGTTGTTAGTGTTCCCACCTACTCACCTGTTTGCTGGACGCTCATGTTGGCATCGTCCTCCAGCTTCCTCATCAGGAAATGCGGCAGATCCCTCCTTTCCATCAGGATTGTTGATTCTCCTGCTGCTGCTCCTCCGTATCTGCTGACAACCTGCAAAAGACAAACAAAAGACACTTTTCATGCAGCAAACTATGCATTCAAGTAACATTTAAGAGTCGTACAAAAGTCAAGAGATAACACTACTCATCTAATGGAGTCTTGTTGAAAGGAATGGTGTTTATTTCCACAAATAGGAAAAGAAATACATATATTCATTTCCAGGACAAGTTATGATAAGAGAACAGAGACTTATACTAAGAAAATGAAAGCTGACTTAACCTACCAAACCTGCTCATTTTTTAAAACTAGACACCTAGGGAAATCCAAGATGGGGTGACTTGTGGGGCTTTCACCAGGTTCTTTTACCCAGAATCCTTTGCAAACCTCAAAATTTGGCCCAAAAAACACTTTTTCCTCACATTTAGGTGACAGAAAGTGCTGGAATCTGAGAGGAGCCACAAATTTCCTTCCACCCACCGTTCCCCCAAGTCTCCCGATAAAAATGGTACTGCACTTGTGTGGGTAGGCCTAGCGCCCGCGACAGGATATGCCCCAAAACACAGCGTGAACACATCACATTTTCCCACAGAAAACAGAGCTGTTTTTTGCAAAGTGCCTAGCTGTGGATTTTGGCCTCTAGTTCAGCCGGCACCTAGGAAAACCTAGCAAACATGTGCATTTTTTAAACCTAGACACCTAGGGGAATCCAAGATGGGGTGACTTGTGGGGCTCTCACAAGGTTCTGTTACCCAGAATCCTTTGCAAACTTCAAAATATGGCCAAAAAAACACTTTTTCCTCACATTTCGGTTACAGAAAGTTCTGGAATCTGAGAGGAGCCACAAATTCCTTCCACCCAGTGTTCCCCCAAGTCTCCCGAGTAAAATGGTACCTCACTTGTGTGGGTAGGCCTAGTGCCCCCGAAAGGAAATGCCCCAAAGCACTATATGGACACATCAAAATGATCAAATACAAAACTACCTCTTTTAGTGGCGGTGGGGGCACCTGCGTTTTTGGTCCTGGGCTCAGCAGCCATCTAGGGAAACCTACCAAAGGCACACATTTCTGAAAACTAGACACCCGAGGAGTCCAGGGAGGTGTGACTTGCGTGGATCACCCAGTGTTTTCTTACCCAGAATCCTCAGCAATCCTCAAATTTAGCTACAAGATCATATTTTTCCCACATTTCTCTGAGGGATCACCGCACCGGGACAAAGTTCCTAACACCCAACATTCCACTCAGTCTCCCGGTAAAAATGCTACCTTACTTGTGTAGGTGGGCCAAGTGCCTGTGACAGGGAAGAGCAAAAAACATGTCAAAATAGAGGGGGAACCAAAGCGGGTCCAAAAGGGCAGTTTGAAAAAAAAGTTTTTAGGCCGACAAGTGCAGCAGAATTTTTATTGGTATAGATGAGACAATGCTGGGTGGTAGGAATTTTGTGGATTCCTTCAGATTCCGGAAGGTTCCATCACAAAAATGTGGGAAAAATATGTGATTTCCAGCGCAATTGGAGGTTTGCAGGGCATTGTAGGTAAGAAATGGTGCGGGTGCATGTGAAGCACACCACCCTGGAATCACCCAGATGTTTAGTTTTCAGATGTATCTAGGTCTTGTGGATTTTTCTACATGCAGCGTTCCAAAGTCCAAAAAGTGCAGCCCTCACTATTCCAAGTGGGACGATTTTGAGAGTTAGCCAAGCTCTCATGGCCCATTTGTAAAACCAAACCTGAAATAATCACATGTCCTCTTGCTTGGCGTGGGATAAGATGTTTGAGTGTGCAGGGGAGAGCTGAAAGACTGCTAGCCCCTTCAGTTGGGGTGGGGCATAACCAGGCCCATGCTGGTTGGTAACCACCACCACACTATTTTTTTTTTAATTGCCTGCCATCTAGTAGACTTTCTGCCCCCCCCAGGTGTGAATCGGGGATAATTGCCCCATCTGTCCACTGATGGGCAGAACAACTTTGGCCCCATTTATTTGGGGTGGGGGTATGGCGATAACCCCACCCCCTTATTTTGAAAAAGAAAATCTTCCTCGGTCTCTGGTGGGCTTTCTGCCCCCCTTGGGGGCAGATAGGCCTTCCTAAAATAGGTCTATCTGCAATGGGGGCAGATATGGCCAAGAGTAATGTGCCCCCATGGGGAGCGACCCTTGCCCAAGGGTCTGCCCCCCAAACAAAACACATACATACACACCACTCCCTGGTGCCTAAGTGGTTTCTGCCCTCCCCCGAGGGCAGATTTAGAAATAGGCTGATCTGCCCCCAAGGGGAGCAGAAATGCCCTGAAATAAATGTGCCCCCCCCCAGCTGAGTGACCCTTGTGTGAAATTGGCGCTAAAAGAATCCCTGGTGCCTAGTGGTTTCTGCCCCCTGGGAGGGAGATTGGCCTAATAAAAATAGTCCGATCTGCCCTCAAGGGGGGCAGAAATGGCCTAAAATAAATTTGCTCCCTGGGGAGCGACCCGTCTCTACCCACATATAAAAAATAAAAATAAAGAATTTTTTTTATCCCTGGTGTCTAGGGACATGAGCCAATACCAGGACATAATGGTTACCTCCTTGGCGCCTCAGCGCCGCAGCCAAGGATGTAACCGTTACGTCCTTGGCTGCGAAGGGGTTAAGTGTATGAACCTTATATGACCATTGATTACTATCAAAAGGACTGATGTTTCTTGCTTTATCTAGATTCATAGAGCCTCTACACTTAGGTAGGTGTTAGAGATCACTGTTATATTCCTATCCATATGTGAGAAATTTGCTGATTGGATTAATGGTCTTGAGTTATGTTTACAGGACATATAGCATAGCGAATTCCACCTTACCAGGACTCAGCACCTAAAAAGCGAGAAGGGACATTAGGTAATCTGATGTGGGTTACATATTTGAGAGCGAATCACAATGCACATGTTCTACATTCTAAGGTTCGTTCTTTGTGGTTTTAGAAACTGAAAAAGACAATCTACATGGCAAGGTGGAAATTTGGTGTTGGCTTTGGTCTAGATTCTTCCCTTCGTCCCGGAGGGACAGGCATGAGTTCTCTGGAGTCTGTTTGATTTGCAGGGAATAGGGAATTACTTTGTGTCTATTTAACTCCCGTGAAAAGGTAACGGGCCTGACACTGCCACCAAACACTTTAACAAATTAGGTATGCTAATTAGTGTTAATTGTATTAATTAATTTAACTGGGGCAATGCCTGCATTATCTGCCAAAGATATTTTTACTCTGTAATTAAAATAAGTAATTGGGTTGAGATATACCAGCAGAACTGTCTGAGTCTTCATAAGACTAGCTTCAAACCAGATCAAATAAACATACAGCAGACAATATTCAAAGTCCGTGTCCTAAAGGTTCAGTCAAAATTAAGATCATTCTCATAAACAGAAAGTAGTTATTTAGGGACTTAGCAATACATCACTCAGTAGTGCATGAAAATAATACAAGAAAATCAACATAAGATCTATTGCCACAGCAACTAAACGTCCAGAACCAAATATGGTTAAGCAAGAGTATTGACATACAGTCTGGCTCAATAGAAAACACCAGAATGTCTGGCACATATACCACAAAATTCACCTTGTGTAGGGTTTTAGACAGAAAAGGTAAACACATTTAGTGGTGAGAAACAACAAAATAGGGTTGTACTAGCACTGTAACACTCTAGTGAGCCAAGCATTGTTTTAATACACAAGATACATCAAATTAAAAACATCTAGGAACATCTAATTTGCTGCATATTGATGAACGAGGTGTTCATAGGAAATGAAGGAAATGACATGGGCCCTCATTACATCCCTGGTGGACGGTGCAGATAGGGCAGTAAGACCGCAAACAGACCGGCGGTCAATACCGCCCCATTATGATATTGGTGGTTTGGCATATGCCAAACCGCCAATGTCCCGCACCGTCCGCCACGGTGGTAACTACCGCCAGACTGGAGACAATGGTATCAGGACTCCGCATTCCGCCATGGATTTCGTGGGGTTTTCAACCGCCACGAAATCCATGGCGGTATTCACCATCAGTGCCAGGGAATTCGTTGCCTGGCACTGATTGGGGTCTCCCACTCCCCCTCCCACTCTCCTGAGTCCTCCCCCAATACCCACAAGCCCCCTACCAACCCTCAAAGGTAGTAGGACACCCAGACCCGCCCCCACCCCCTTGACCCCCATTGAACCCCCCAAACATACCCCCCGCCCCCTCTACATGCACGCTCATACCACTCACACACATACACGCGCACATACATGCACACATGCACACATACATACATGTTACATTTCCCCTACACACATTACACCCCTGCATACATACACACACTCACACAACCCCTCTACACTCACACACACACCCCCATGCACGCATACACCACAAAACACGTCCCCTAACGGACGATCACCTTACCTGTTCCGGTGAGCCTCCGGGAGGGAACAGAATCCATGGGGGCTGCTCTGCCACCAGCACCCCGTCACCAGAACACTGCCACACCAAATACTGAGACATAATTCAGTTGGCGGTGTTCTGATGACGTGGCGGTGACGGTGGAGCAGCCTCCACTACACCGCCGACCGCCAGTATGGCTGCTGGTGGCTCTCCATCTGAAAAAGGGCAGAGGGTCACCAGGAGTCATAATATGGTACGGGTGAAGACCGCCAACACCGGCGGTCTTCGGCCCGGCGGAACCTCGGCGGTCTCTGGAGGAAACCGCTGAGGTTGAAATTAGGGCCATGATCGTTATATAACACATAAATTTAATTCAGCTCATGAAAGGTGTCTAAGAAAGGCCAGAGCAAGGGACCTTGGAAGTTACAAAAGAGGAACGTATTGTACATGGCTTCCTCAAGAGTAACAAAAACTCAAGAGGACTACAAACAAATACAGTTATGTTTTCTAAATAAACAAGACCATGGATTAGGCTTCTATTTCACTTAATTTCTGAAATAGAAAAGAATATGGCACACATGTGCATGGGAAAAGCTTATTCATATAAAATAACATAAAAGTGCTAAAATTCAGCTAATGAAAGGTGCCTAAGAAAGGCCCGAGCAAGGGACCTTGAAAGTTACAAAAGAGGAACGTATTGTACATGGCTTCCTCAAGAGTAACACAGACTCAAGAGGACTACAAACGAATACAGTTATGTTTTCTAAATAAACAAGACCATGGATTAGGCTTCTATTTCACTTAATTTCTGAAATAGAAAAGAATATGGCACACATGCGCATGGGAAAAGCTTATTCATATAAAATAAAATAAAAGTGCAAATTTTTTACCATGAGCCTCTCATTTGATGTTTTAGCTGCAGCTTGTTTACTGCTTCTTGAACAGAACACTTCTGGCCTTCATACATTGAATCCACACTCATGCACAATGCACTGTCTTCTCCTACAAGAACATCTGAGTTATAAACTCTGGTTTAAGTGCTTCCCTGAGAACTACTTGAGAAAATTGTTCTCTGCATGACATAGTATCAAACCTTCTGAAAACTGTATGGTGCACTCTCCTATTCCATCAATGGATGACCCACCTTTCATAGTATTGTTCTATATATTTATGTCTTCTAGGGGTGAGCAAACTGGGCTGCAAGACCTCATTCCTGGTAGATGATATATAGATGTGAAGGGTTAAAAGACCCTCACACAAAGACAGCTTTCAGTAGCCTCTGTTAGATGTTGTCCTTGTGGGCAGTGTTTTCTCTGGGTTGGGAATGGAGGCCTGATCCAAGGGGTGGAATGGGCCACATAAACTTGTTCTTCATGGTGGTACTGTCTGCTTATGGGGACAAATCTGTGAGCAAAATAAGATAAGTTGTCTCACAGATGGAGCACACAGATGACTGGAAGGGTTCTACCTAGGCAGGTGCAGTGGCTCAGGAGGGTGTTGGCAGAGGGGACTAATTAGGTTCAGAGGGCAATATGACTGACAATGGTCACTGCAGAAGAGGCAAATTATCTGTGTTTTATTACATGATCAGGGAAGCTTATCAAGGTGTTTCTTAGTCTACTCTAGGTTTTGGTTGGGGGAAGCATACTAAACCTTGCACTTTCTGGCCAGATTTTTGTCTTCCCTTGCTGAACCCATTTTTGTTGGCTTTAGGACTCACACTTTACTCATCCTTTTTAAACACAGTACAATTGGGATACCACTGATTGGAATTTTCTTTTACTAATAGGTCCCTAGTATATGTTACTACATGTACCTATACTCTGTTAATTAAATTCTATAAATAGACAGCAGAACTCATTTTTGCCACCCACTAAAGTAACACTGTAAAACATGTCTCATGCCTGCTGCTGTAGCATGTAGTGCAGTTGTAAACTGTCAGTTTGACCTGACAACTTAAACATTTTGTCAAACCAAAACCTTCCTTTTTAATACTTAAAGGTTACCCCTAAGGTAGACTGTAAAGGGCCACAGGGCAGTATGAATAGTGTTTAAAGAAGTAGGACATGTTTACTCAAATTGTATTTGCTCTGCCAGTGAAATACCTCCATAGTCATTTTTTCCTGCAGCAAGGTTAGCTCTCCCATAGACTAAACTGAGTTACCTTATTAGACTTAATAAGTGATAACTTCAATTTCGGAACTGCTAGAAAAATACATCTCTTACTCATTTGAATTGTAATTTGAAATCCTCTTTAATGGCAAATTCCTATTTTAGATTACTATTTTGAAAATGTCCCTTTTAGAAAGTTGGCATTTTTCAATCTAAACTAAATGTGCCCTTCTACCAGTGTACAGAATCACATTACTGTTAACAGACTTCCTGTGGTGTGATGGGTATTCCTTCTAGACAGACACAAACGGGCCTGGATATGGTTGTTTCTCTCTTGAGCAGGGGGGCCTGGGGATGGCATCCAACTCTTCCTGAGCTCCAAAGGATACCCTAAGGATTTTACCTAGCCCTTTCCTGACTTCTGAAGATGCCTGCCTTCTCACTGGCCAAGGTAGCTCACACCTGTGCCTGTCTGAACTTTGTTTCCCTGGGCAGAGAGAAGCTAAATAAAGGGGCAAGGGAGGTACTGACCTGAACCAGCTTAGGGTTAGAAAAGGGGAGTGTCTGCTGCCCACAGGGTGGCACTAGGTATAATAGTGGCACCCTCATAGCCTCTCATCAAAACAGTCTTTAACCTAGACCTAAGAAGATTTAGTCAAAGGACTGCCATTTTGTCTGCTTGTCTTGAACCCAGGACCCAAGAAGTGACTGCAAAAGTCAGTTGACTGACCTCCTGTTTGCAATAAAGGGACACAACAAGCTTCTAGAGGCCTTTAGTGCTTTCCAGCTTGTCAGACCAAAATGATTCCCCTGTGCTGGCCTCTGTAAGAGTGAGTTCTGACTCCGCATCATGTGCTGTCCTCAAGATCCTTGACCCTGAGCTGCATTAAGAGTGTACCTTTTACTGCCTAGCTGAAAGTGGCATTTAATCCAAAGCAATGCAGAGCCTTGCAGAGCTGTGCATCTTCCATTTGAAGGCTTCACCAGATCCAACTGTGAGCGACACAGAGCCCCACAGACACTCACCTTCACTTGATCTGACTCAGATTGATGCAAAGCCTCCAAAGAAACGGCATTGGATCATGCAATGCACATTTGAGCCCCAAAAAGCCGCACGGCACGTACTCAAGGGTTAATTGGATCCAACAACGAGCAATGTGAAGCCCCACAAAGCCTTGCTGCACAACTGAACGCTTCACTGGATCCATTGCTGAGTGAAACAGAGCTCTGCAAAGCTACAATGTGCTGACTTTGGATCATGGAGAGAAGGTATAACTTTCAGCAGGCTGAACTCTATCTTGTACCTGTCCTGTGCTTCATTATAGTCAGACTGAACTTTTGACTTTGTTCCGGTCCAGCGTGACCAGATAAGAACAGTTGGTGCTTCGCACCTCTTCGAATTATTTTTACCTTGAACTTTACAAACTGGTTCTATTGATTGGACTTTGTCATTTTGGCATTGTTTGACTTACTAAAACATTCTCTATTTTCCTAAGCTAGTGTGGGATTGTTATAATGTTTTTTCACTTTATTACTGTTTAAGCACTGGATAAATACTTTACACATTGCCTCTAAGTTAAGCCTACTGCTTGTGAGCCAAGCTACCAGAGGGTTAAGTACGAGTTTATTTAGTAACTTTTGTGGTTCACCCTGACTTCTCTGTGTTACCCTTTTTACTTCAATGAGCTATGTACTGAGGTGTGTACAGAGGCGAGAAGCAGAGAAAGAAATCTTGTCTGCCTCAGGTTTAGGAATCAAAACTAGGTCCCCTGACTGATGATGAAACTCCAGTGCCGCCAAAGACTAAGGCTGGACTATCCTGTGTGGAAATGCCAATCAGTAAGTGTTAAGCAATTGTCTTGAACAAGTTGCATGTGCTGAGCCTACCAACAGTGTGAGCCTGCAAAGACTTCTAAACCAAACCTGTATTTATCCTGTGAATGGTCCCGAAACCAGTACTACTTGTCCCACTCCCGCATCAGAACATTTCCACGTATAAGGATAGCCTGCCTATACTTAAGAGCGTAACTTGGTTCAGTTTGGTTGGGGGGAGGGTGTAACCATTAGATTTCCCAACAATCACGCTGGGACTTCTTGCTAAAACACATTATATGAGCAGCAGGACATGAAGGGGGCTCCACTGACACGAAGGGGCAGTGGAAACAAAGAGGAGTGTGGATTGTTATGGGTTCTTAAAACGCAGTATCTGTAAAACTAATCAACATTTATTTTTTAAGGCCTTCAAAACCAAGACAAGACTGTTTGTGTGGGTTTGTCTATGTGAGCATGTAAAAACACAAGGTGAAATCCGACACGCTTCACTTTACCCGAATGAAAGCACCTGCAACCGACTATTTACTACAGAATAAATTTTTAGGGGGAGTAATACCCCAAGCAACCCCCTGGAGCTATGCCCCTGCCTACATTCTGCATTTTCTGCACACTTATCTTATTTCTTATCATCACCCTGCTTTTGTGCACCACTTTATTGTGCTGGGTGATCATGTGAGGCTGGTGTGCTTGCATGCTGCAATCCCTGCACTTCTGGTATTGTGTTCCTTTGAGTGTTTGCCTGTATTGACTTCTCCCAAATGTTCTGTGAGACGTGTGCTATAAACTTTTCTTCAGCACCTCGCATCTCCCCACTGAAGAACCTCGTTTCAGATATGACAAGACTTAACAAGTATTTACAATGCAACGGGTCTCGCGTTTGCTCATGTTAGAGCTGATCGCGGTGTAAACTCCTAACCCGACTTTTCACCTATCGGGCAAAAGTGCATTTATGTACACAACCCGAAAAAGTGAAATTAACTATGTAAAGCGCTCGACATCTTCCAAGCGAGATCGCGCTCGTAAATTAGAGAAAAAGAAGTCCACGAGCCCGATGGAAAACAGCGAGCCTCGCATGTTTTTTCTGTACTTGGTCTCTGCGCTCGTGGGGGGCTAGCCACTGGAAAAGGCATGACGTATGCTTGCCTTCGACTAATGAAAGCAAGCAGATTTTATTAGGCAAGCCCACAAACCAATAAAAAACACTGACGTGAGGTTGACAGGGCTCCGAGCCCTTTTCTAAATATAAAAGCGTCTCGCTGTGATACGCATGCGCGAGCGCATGCAACGCAGGCTCGACCCTAAAAAGTACTGAAGCATGTATCCAGTGGTGCTGCAGCACATTTTAGAATGGGGTGCTGGTCAGTAGTATCCACTCACTAATATCATCGAGGATTAAAAAATATATGTGTTATTGAATGTGCACGATAGGGTAGGAGCAAACCCCTCCAGCCGGATAGTTTGTGGTCTCTCAAATACCTTTTTTGTAAAAATGGGCTCCTGTAGTGCAATTGGACGCAGATGTAGTTAAATATACTAGTGAAATGTTTTTATATGTATTTATAGTGAGCACATTCACCATGGGATTGGTGTTAGGATGCTAATAAATGACAAGGAACAATTACTGGAGGGCTGCTCGATAGTCTTACTTATGGAAGGCCAGGTCAGAATTGCTCTTCACAACTTACTATAACCTGATAGAGACCTTGCGTATTCATCTAATATCTCATATTTTCCAAGAGCACGCAGATATTGTAGTGTAGTGCATCTGTAAACGCATTTGTTTTCACATTGCCCCCATGCTCTACCCAGTTAGTACTTTAGAAATCCATTTATGTAACGGCAACTCGTTGTCCCTATGAAACATTGAGCCATTGCCAAATTAATACTTACTGCAAAAATGCAGAGCCAGGAAATATAATGGCCATCAGGATTACTATGTGGTAGTTTAATCACCCAGGATAATTACAATGACAACAAAACCTATCTCAAATACCATGTTTCATGCAGAAATAATTACCAAATGTAAAAGGATGCAAGGCCTCCTGGAATTCTTTGCCACAGTACACTCTTTTCCTTAGTGTTGGACCAAAATCATGTACATAAATTAACTCCTCAACCCCATTTCTCGTCCCAATACTTAATTACATGAGGTGTTCCACCTCTACCCAGACCCACATGACCTAGCCAGAACCAAACCAATCACAAAAGGCTCAATGCTAAAAACATCCCCTGTTTCCTAATCTCCAATCACCTGCCACCAACATGGTGACAAAAGGGTATGAAGCCCAGAAAACCTTTTGCTTTCTTTGTCTGCTCAACGTTCCATGTGTGGTCCTGTGAGCCTTTACCAATAGGTAAGCTCTGGCACGCTTGGCATCTTGGGGATGGGTTTCTTCGCTCCCCCTTTTTTGTCTGTCTCCCTGGTTGTGGGTGCTGTGCTGGGCACTGTGCCTGCTGTTGGGGTTCTGCTCCTGCCTGTCTTCCTAGCACATGGGTTGGCTGGGCCCTCCTTGTTTCTGGTTCTTATTTATGACTGATGTGAGCAGTCTCAGGATGGGCTTACCTTTCTTCTCTTGAGTCGGGCTGCGTTGTAATTCACCCATCTCTTGTAAGTATTTAGCCACTGTTGCCTTCCATATTGGGTCGGGTGGCCAAGGGACGCTGCCGCTTTTGCCGGTTTTGTAGTGAACTGCTGCAGCAAGTGCTTCTCTGTGCTGAAGCCTGGTGCGCCTGGTGCGGATGCCTGATGGCTTCATTCTGACTCCTCTTCCTCCACCTCGCACTTCTCTGTGTTGGTGCGAGGTGCCTGAGGGCGCCATTCCTGACTCCTATTCCTGCACCATGCGCTTCTCTGTCTAGATTCAGTGTGTGCCTGAGGGCTCCATTTCTTTCCTGCACCGCATGCTTCACTGTGTCTGCGCCTTGTGCCTGAGAACTCCATTTCTTTTCCTGCACCGCACGCTTCCCTGTTCTTGCGCGCAGTACCTGCTGTTGGAATCGGATTCTGAAAATCAGTGCTTTCTGCTTCCAGCACTTGTTCCGTAGGTGCCGACATCCGTGTTGGTTCCCCTTTGTGGCTGGAGGAAGAAGCGGTCAGCTAAGTGCCATCATTACTCCAGTGCTACTCAGGAGGGAAGGAAGAAACAAAGACATGAGGCTGATGTTCCTGGGTCGCCCTCTCAGTGATTTGGGATTTCTGATGACCAATTCCAGCTCCTGCTGTCTACCCTGTCAGAGACATTACAGAATTCTAAGGCTGTTGGGGGGTCTCGTTACTTTGCCTCTTCCCCCACATCTGCTGTTTCTTTTTTTGGTGGTGTCTTCCCCCTCCTCATCTTCCTTGTGACCTTCTCCAGAGTACGATGTGGACGATTAGTCTCCAGTTTCTGAAGCTATGCCCAGGTCCAAATTCCTTCAGAAGTCGGATCTTTTGGCTCTCCTCAGGTATGTGGGAGCCAATCTGAATAACCCTATGGAGGGTGACTGCCCAGGTCCTAGTTCAGGTATTTTTCAACAGCTTAATTCTCTCTCTCCTACTTGTTTGGCCATAAACAAGGAAGTGTTAGATCTTGTTCTTCATGATTAGAAGGATCCTGAGAAGGTGGATCTGTCCAAGTTCTTAACTCGCCTTTATCCTCTGGCCAAAGATGATGTGGAGCTTCTGTCTTAACTAAAAATTGACCCACTACTTTCACATTTAGCTGTCCATCCTTCTATTATGTCTGAGGAGGTTCCCATTTCTGATTTTTTTGATCAAAGAGTGGAGGCTTCTTTGAATAAATGCTTTGCAGGTTTACATCTTCCCCTCTGAACTGCCATTTATGCTGTCAACACCTCTCAGTCCCTGGTTAAGAACCTTTGGTCTTTGACTGTTGCCACCCAGGATGGGGTTGAGTGTTCATTCTTGTGTACTATGAAGGAGACTGAGGCAAAACTTTTGGGGGATGTTTCCTGTGATGTTCTGAAGGCTTCAGCTTCTGTTTCATCTCAGCATGTGTATTTGAGAGACTGGAAGGTGGAGTCAGCTCAGATGTCGGGTTTGTTACATATGCCCTTCACTGGCAGCCACCTAATCTGGAGGCTATGCTCCACAAGGCATTAAAAAATCAGAAGCATGCCCAGCTTTTTTGTTTTCAGCAACGGGCTGACTCCTCCTGGAGGGTGCCTCATAAGAGACTCTCTCGGGACCTCTCAGGGCATTTTCAGGCCAAGCCCAAACAGTCTTGCTCCGTCTCTGCTCCGCCGTTCCCCAAACCTCAGTCTCGACCTGCACCCAAATAAGGGAAGCGTTCCTGACTATTCTGCCCTCCCGGTAGGAGGTCTTCTTTCCTTTTTTCTTCTACCTAGCCAAAACATGTTTCAGATGCCTGTCGCGCCGCACCGCGCGGCGCGAGCCGAGCGTTCGGCACAAGCCGCGCGTTCGGCTCGGGCCGCGCTTCGCGTCTCTAAGACGCGGCGCGCCCCGAGCCTTTCTTGCACCTTGCGAGGCCCCAGGACTTACTAGGGGCCTCGCGCTGCGCTCTCCCTCCGTCTTGTTGGGGTCTCCTGACCCCTCTTACCTGTTTGGGGACTCCTCTTTCTTCTTTTCTGTCTTTCTTTCTTTTTGGGTCTGTTTTCTCCTCTGTCCTTTATGTCTTTTCCCCTTCCCAGGTTACCTCTGTCTTCCCAGCATTCCTCCTTCCCTATTCTCTATGGTTTCTGCTCCAGTCTATTCTATCTACTTTTCCCTATGCAAGATGGTGTCCTTTTTCTTCCTGTGGGTCACTTCCTGTTTTATGGTATTTAAGGGTGTTTTTTCTTTCCCTCTTTGCGCTGCAACACTCTCTGTTTCAGTTAGTGTCCTCGCTCCTGATTTCCTAGCCCTTGGCTCTGGATTTCGCCATTTCTGTGTTACGTCAGTTCCTTTGATTCCTGTTCCTCTGTTCTTGTTCCAGGAATCCCCTGCGAATCTTCTGGGAGGTTTTTTCCTCTTCTTCTGAAGGGGTTTTTTCCCTCTGGCGCTACTTTCTCACGGTCACGGTCTGTCCTTGGCGTTTCCTCGCCTACAGCACCGTGGCTACCAGAAAGAGTCGCCCCTTTTTGGGACAAAGTCGAACCCTCAAGATCCACGCCTCAAGATCTGCAAACTCCAGGCGCAAGCAGCACGTGAGTCGTGACAATGCCTGGGTGTTGCAGATCACATCAGAAGGGTACTCCCTTGAATTTGACAGCTGTCCTCCCCAGTCGAGCCTTGTGGAATATCTCTGTGTTCTCAGACCTTCCCGTTCTGTCTCAGAAGATTGCAGCCCTCATCCAGAAATGTGCTGTGGTGCCAATTCCCGCAGGTCAGCAGAGAAAGGGCTTCTACTTTCCAGTCTTCCTGTTCCAGAAGCCTGCAGTGAAAGAAAGACTCATTTTCAATCTGAAGCATTTGAAAGTCTTCCTGAAGAAGCCTCATTTTAAGATAGACACTCTACAACGCATCATCCCTCTATCCTCCCAGGCAAATAGCTGGCCTCCTTGGAATTGAGGGATGCGTATCTGCATATTTCCATTTCTCAGTCTCATGAACAGTTTCTTCCTTTTTGTGTGGGAAGCCTCCTCTTGCAGTTCAGGGTCCTTCCCTCCAGTCTTGCTACCTCTCCAAGGGTGTTCACCAAGGTCATGGCTCCACTGGTGGCTTATCTTCATGGTCAGGGGGTGATGATTCATCCCTGCCTGGATGACTGAATTCTGAATCATCCAGTGTTGTCTGTTCTGCAGTCACGGATTGTGCTCGTGTGTCAGACTCTGGAAGATTGTGGCCTTCTTGTGAATTGGGAAAAGCTGTCTACTTTTGCATTGGAACCAGGCCATTCTCCCACTGGACTTCCTGGTGTCCGTCTCGCCACACATCTGACAGTTGAAGCAGTGTTGGCTGGATCCTGGGAATTTGGCCCGAGGGGGTCCTACTTGCCCTCCTAACTCCCTGGGTTATAACCACAGATGCCAGTAGGTTGGGGTGCAGGCAACTTCGGATGATGTCTCAATTCAGGGGCGATGGTCTCCTCAGGAGAGCAGGTTCTCTTCGAACTTGAGGGAGTTGAAAGCTATTTCTTTTGTGGTGCTCCAATTTTCACCCTTGATCTCCTTTCAGGTACTTCTGGTGAGGATGGACAATACTTTGGCCAAGTCCTACATCAACAAGCAGTCAGGCACCAGGTCTCTGTCTCTGGCCTCCCTGGCCTTTCAGGTGGTGTGTTGGGCAGAGTCTCATCTTCTGTCCCTGTCTGCCATGTATATTTGGGGGAAGAACAATGCTTAAGCCGAGTATTTACTCCTTCCCTCTAATTCTGTCTGGCTCCTGTATTTTCACCCAACTATGGCAGGGTTTTGGCACTCCACAGGTCGACCTGTTTGCCTCAGCAGAGAATTCTATGCTTCAAAGTTTTTTACAGGTCTACAGAACTAGGGTGCTGGGGGTTGGTTGCCCTGTCCCAACCCTGTCCCCCAACTTTTGTATGCCTTTCCTCGGTTTCCTCTTATTTCCAAACTTTTGGCCAGATTTTGGAGGTAAAAGGTGTGTGTCATTTAGGTCTCCCCCTTTTGGCCCCTCATGTGTTGGTTTCCTTTTTTGAGCCTGATGGTGGCAGCAGCAGAATGGATCTTCCCATTCAGCCTATGTCCCTTTCGGACTCTCATTCTTTCTCCAGTCAGTTGCCGGCGGATGTGACTGACAGTATGGCTCTTGAAAGGAGGGGTTTGATGTTGCAGGGTCTGTCCTCGCCTGTGGTTGGCTCCATCCAGCACTCTAGGAGGGGATCTACTAGGAAAGATTATGATCATCATTGGTTTTCCTTTTTTTAGGCGGTGAATAGGCAGATCTCTAGCTCCTGCCACTTGTCCATCCTCCTTGGTCCTTCAGTTTTTGCAGGAGGGCTTCCAAAAAAGGCTTGGCGGTTTCTATTTTGAGGGTACCATGTGCTGCATTAGGGCAATTCACCCGCCTTTTGGTGTATCTGAACAGTTTTCTTTGGGGTCATCCCTTAAGGGATTTTCTTTGCTCAAACCTCACACTAGGTCAGAAGCACCTTCTTGGGATCTGCCATTGGTGCTTAGGGCCTTCCACTCTTCCTCTTTTGAGTCCATGGAAAGCGTGAGTTTGAAGTTGCTTTCATTGATTGTGTTTTTCCTGGTAGCCATCACTTCTGCACAGAGGTTGGGTGAACTGGTGTCTTTATTTGTTAGGCCTTCTCATTTGTACGTGTTCTCTTACAGGCTTGTCATCTGGTTGGGGCCTGGGTTCCTTCCCATAGTGGTTTCCTCTTTTCATCAGCATCAAGAGATGACTTTGCCCTATTTCTTTCCAGGGCATTCTGCTCCTGAGGAGGAAGCCTTACACACTTTGGATGTATTACAGGCTCTGAAGATCTATTTGTCTTGCATCATGGACTTTCGGAAGTGTGAAAGCTTTTTGGTGAACTTGGTGTTTTTCATCATGGGTTCAAGGATTCTATGCCCACTTTGAGTCAGTGGATAAGATTTGTGATTTCCCTGGCCTATGAATCACAACATGAATGTCTACCGGGTTGTGTCCAGGGGGCGGTCCACCAGGGGCATGGGAGCTTCCTGGGTGGAGGCTCAAGGTATTTCCATCCACATTACAGGTTGGACGTGAATAATTCCTTGGCCTCCAGGTCTAGTATTTTGGCTGCTGCTTCTAAATGAGCGACTTGGTCTCCTGTTTGATGTCCTTTCTAGTTTGCAATTAAATTGTTTCTGCCGTAACCAGGAGGATGTGTCATTCTTCTTCGGGAGATTCAGGTTGTTCTGTTTTTGCTTCAGTATATCCTCATGTAAGTCCTTGAGAATAATGAAACCACCAACAGAGCTCAGCTTGTGGCGTTAACTAGATGCATTCACTTTCAGGATGTGCTTTGGAGGGTGTGGGTTAGGCGCCGGAGAAGATGCCCATCTGAATTGGGAGCTCCATACTGTGTTGGAGTGTTTGTTTCCTCGCCGATGGCTGGCAGGTATTTTTCTTCAAAAAAGAAGAAGGCTCCTTGATGGGAAGGACTGGAGGTGAGGGGAAGCTCTTTTCTCAACTTTTGGTTGCCCGCATCCTTGTGTTCTCTGCTTTGCAGTCCACTCCAGGTTTCTGTGAGAGAAGCAGCAGCCATTTTAAGTGATTTCCTCTACGTCCACATGACACACTGTGGCCCAGCTAATGGCTTTGTATTGATAGATTGTGTGCTCCTTTTTATTTGACTTCCTGATCTAGAGTGAATTATTTTGTCCAGTTCCCTTCTATGCGCGGATCCAGATATCTGAATCTGTCTATGAGACATATAAATCCTGCTCCTCTCAAGTCTGTGCCTTGTTAGCTGTCAATATACAACCTCTTCATGATAGCTTCACAAGTTTTCAGCGATGTGGTACTTTCTATCATTCCGAGACCCCCCAAAGCATCTTCGACTTCCTTAAAATCTTCAAGTGTCTCCTCTGCAAGGAAAAGACTTAAGCACGACCCTTCCTCATCGGTGAAGTCATTGTCACCTATATCTCTGGATCTTTTGTTATGGAAACGTAAGTTTCTTCTGTAAGTGATATTCAAGATGAAATGAATAAAATAGTTTCCTTGGGAGGGAGATAACTCTTTTAAAACATCAAATGGAAGATATGGAAAATAGAAATTGAAGAAATAATCTACATATCTATGGTCAACCAGAGGACCGTGAGGGGCAGGATCCTATTTCCTTTTTCATCTATTGGTTGCCACAATTCTTCCTTATGCTGCCATGTACAATATTAAACACCCAGTGGGTGGACAGGTTTGGCCGGTACCCATCTGTTACATCATTGTCATCAAACCTAGGGGAGTCTTTATTTTCTTTTTCACAGATCTCGATAAAATGCTTAGAGCCGCAAAATCCAAGAAGCAACTGCTTGAGCCAGATAAGTAGATTTTTATCACTCAAGGTGTCTCTAAAGTTATTTCTGATAGATGAAGGGAATTCCTGGACTTCTAACCTGCAGTCCATTCTTTGGGAGCACATTATGGACTATTTCCCCTCTATTCCTTCAAAGTGACATATAAAAAAAACACTAAAATGTATGAGGATTCCAAAAAGATTAGTCAATTCCTCCATTTTTATACAACTAACACAATGGATACTGCCGAACCTTACAAACGTTGATACTGTATGTCACACTAACCTTTAATATTTGTTTACTTTTGTTCCTTTGACTACAGGACCCAAATATTGGCTATCTGTCATCATTGTCTGTTTTTCGGATGTATAATGACAATATGTATGTTAACTCTTTCTTTCTTGTTTTCGTATTCCTAGGACTAGTTTTGTGTTTTTTTAATCAGTCTTCTCCATTTATGTCATTATGCTCCATCATCAACCTGTTTTGCTCCATAGATATGCCATCTTCATTCGGTGTTGTCACAATCCCCATCTCTTTCTAGTCAACTGATCAAGGTACATATTTTCAGCCATCACTTGTTCAATATGTTTTGTCTATATTATCTTTATACTTCATACCACGTTCTTTTTTTTGCTACTTTTTTCATTTACCTATCCTCTATTTTCCTTTTCCCACAAGTTTGTCTTTCTCTGTCTTGTTTCCACCATGGATTATTTCGGTTTTCTCATATTGTTCATGCATATGTCTTTCGAAGACCATTCTCCTATTTTATGCTTGTATTACAAAATATAACTTAGAATATTATCATGGAATGTTAAAGGTTTCATAAATCCCATCAAATGACACAGGATTTTCTCTCACCTTGCTAAATATCACCCTGATATAGTTCTAATGCAAGAAGCTCATCTTACAGAAACTGAAATGTGATTGGGTGGGTTCCGTCTTTGTTCCACTTCATTGAATAGGAAAAATTTAGTTGGTATTTTATGCAATAAGAAAATCTAGATTTTACTGTAGGATCTCAAGAAACAAACAACAAGGGCAGATATTATTGTTTCCTTAATAATAAAATTCCGTTAACAATGTTTAATGTTTATGGTCCTACTCAAGTGGGTTATGATTTTTTGGCCTGACATCACTTGATCCTTATTTCAGTTTGTGAGGAGAATGTAATCAGATTATGAACCCATTTCTTGACCAACAGTCTTCAGTTAGATTTGTGTCACACAAAATGCATAACCAATGTTGTTCTATTGTATCCCACAGAGCGTGACTTGACTCTTGGAGGTTATATCACTCTTCCTCCAGAGACTACACATTTCACTCTCCTGTTCATGGGTCACTCATTAGGCTGGATCATATTTTTGGAGCAGAAAATTATTACAATGCCATATTACTGCTAGTACTGGTCCCATTGTACTTTTCAATCATGCTCCATTGATCATGGATTTGGACTTGATCCTTTCCAATACTGAACCAAACAGATGGAAATTAAACAATTCTTTACTTCAAGATGCAAAATTATTTGTTCTATTGCCTCCTTTGCTTCTGAGGTACTTTACGATGAATGGAGCCTCTGGCATTTCTACACAGCACTTATTGGACACATTTAAAGCAGCTGCAAGGGGATTAATCACTTACTATATTCCCCCGAGAAAGTGTATACAAGACAAAGAACTTAAAGCAGTACTGTCTTCTATAATAGCTTAGAGGACCAGTTTTATTTTTCTAAGTCTGAAGATGCCCTGAAGCAGGTAATTAAAGTCAAATTAAGTTTTAAAGAAATCTAGGAAGTAGACTTCTATATTACTTATGAGTAGTGCTCAATTATATGGGGGTAATAACAGAGTTGAGAAAATATTGGCTTATTATCTCAAAGTCAGAAAACAACATTCTCATATTGCCTCGGTATATAATGCTGACAGTGTTTCACTGTCTAGAGATGAAGACATTTTGCAGTAATTTATTAAATTCTACATCAATCTTTATGTGCCGGAGACCATTCTCCAGATGTCTTCTATCGAGTCCTATATACAACAAATCCCAAAAATAGAGATTACCCAGCCTGATCTTTCTACACTGGAAACAGCTATCTCTTTAAAAGAGGCCCTTAATGCACTATCTTTCATAAAAAGGTAAGACCTGTGATCCGAATGCATATGCAGCTTAATTTTTTCTCACATTTACAGTTACTTAAATTGTTGCAGGCATTTTATTTTTTCTCTACTTGTGGAATGCAGACTAACACATCCTGGGAGGCTACTATTTGCCTTCTCCCAAAGGAAGGTAAAGATCCCACATTATGTAAGAACTTTCATCCTATATCCCTTGGCAATGTTGACTGTAATATCTTTTCTAAGGTATTATCATTATGATTAGACCCTCTCTTACTACAACTGATCAGAATCCTTATTAGTTAAGTACCCTTTAGCAGCCAGGATAATTGATGCTAAGAAAGACTTTGATAGAATTAACTGGGGTTTCTTGCTTCATTCTTTACAGTGGCATGGTTTTGTCCCTTAACTGATTTAATTGATTTCTCTACTATATGCCTCTTCAAGTCTCAGTTCTGGTTAATGGACAGACATCCTTTAGTTTGACTCTATAAGAGGGAGTATGACAGGGTTGCCCTTTATCACCCTTATTAATTATCTTTACACTGGAGCCCTTTCTTTCACGTGTCTGATACAACATATTGATTTTGGATTTTTATTAAGGCGATAAACAGTTAAAACATGTAGCATATGCAGATGATGTTCTTTTTTCATTTCAAATCCAGATAGTATTATGCCAACTCTTCTTATGGGCTTTTCAGCTTTTTCATCAGTATCTGGCTATTAAATAAAGCCAGGTAAGTCTGAGATTATTCACCTTAATGACTATTAACTATTACTTTAAACACTTCTTTACCCCATCTGGATTTCAACAAAATTCCTCTATGTTTAAATATTAGATGTTTGGTTTGCTAATGCTATCCCTGACACAGTGTGTATCATTTTCAAAGAGAGTTTGAGTAAAATCAAATCTCTGCTAGCTTTTAGGAACCCCTTGCTTTTATCCAGGTGGGGTCGCTTGGATACAGTTATTATGATGATTTCCCCTATGTTGTTACATATATTCTCAGTGACACTGGAAAATAATCTCAATTTGTTTTCTAATTGCTTCTATTCTTTCCAAATTTTTATGGACATTTAAAACATTTAGGTTATCCTTATTTAAACACAAAAAATCTAAGTTGGAGCGTGGGTTGCACTTTTAAGACTTCTATCTGTATCATCAAGCTTTTGTTTGTGACAAGCAGCATTATTACCCCAAACTTATTCCCCCTCCTTTTCCCCATTATGGCTTGAGTCTACATGAAGTTGTCTCTTTTTCATCTCCATCTTTTGTAGTTTCTCCGCTTTTTAAACATACTTGTCTTTTATTAAATATTATTGATGCTCTAGCATAACACACCAATCTCATTCCTATAATTTCAGTGGTCACTTAAATGCCCAAACTCCTTCCGACTTGGTTTACCATTTTGATGAATATATCATTGGTTATATTTCTTTCCTTGGAAGATGCAAAATCTTTGGTTTCTTCTAATCATGATGTACAAAGCCTTTTTGCTTCCACTCGGTAAGCCTCTGAGGGCCAGATGCAGGAAGAAAGCAAATTGCGACTTGCAATTTGCGAGTCCGTGCGACTCGCAAATTGCAAGTCGCAATTTGCTATGCAGAAAGGTGTCTCAGACACCTTCTGCAACTCGCAATGGGGTCGCAAAGACCCACCTCATAAATATTTATGAGGTGGGTCGCAGTTTGCGACCCCATTGCGAGTATAGGCACTCGCTAACATGGAGGCCTGCTGTAGTCAGCAGGCCTCCATGTTAGCGACCTGCTTTTAAATAAAGCAGTTTTTTTTTTTTTTTTAAATGTAGCCCGTTTTCCCTAAGGGAAAACGAGCTGCATTTCAAAAAATCCGAAACCTTTTGTTTCGGTTTTTTCAGGGCAGGGAGTGGTCCCTTGGACCACTCCCTGCCCTGAAAAATGTTTTGGGGTCCATTCACAAAGGGGAAGGGGTCCCATGGGGACCCCTTCCCGTTTGCGAATGGGTTACCATCCACTTCAAGTGGATGGTAACTGCGACTCCATTTGCGACCGCATACGCGGTCACAAATGGAATTGCATACCATTGCGAATCGCAAATAGGAAGGGAACACCCCTTCCTATTTGCGATTCGGAAATGCATTTTGCGAGTCGGATCCGACTCGCAAAATGCATTTCAACATAGCAAAGTGGCTTTTGCGAGTCGCAAACGGCGTTTTTCGCCGTTTGCGACTCGCAAAACCCTTGCTACATCTGGCCCTAAGTTCTATAAATATTCTTAACTGTTTTCTTGCGGACCAAATCTAAAACAGAACTACACTGGGAAGCGGATTCTGGTTTTACATGGTGAAGTATGTTTTGAAATAAACTTTTGGGACTAATCTAACAAAACATCCTGAGCAGCCAACACAACACAGGCCCTGTTTATTATTTAAAGACAATTATTTATATAACTCCTTCCCCCTCTATTAAAATCTGCCAGAGGGCAGGGGCTAATATTTGGGCCTATGATTATACTGATAGTGATTTAATGCATATGTTCTTTTGGTTCTTCCAACATTTCATATAAAGTTTAGTGGTATAGTGTCTGTTCTCATCATAGATTGAATAGAGCTTTATGTCATCTAGTGGTTATAGAGTTTACATTGATTTATTTTAGTTACCTATTACAAATTTTTTAGATGATATCACTAGACAACTACCAGCTACCAATAGTATGTTATTGGATTATATAACCTTATGTTTCAGATTTTCTATTGCTATATGGTTAAGACTATACTTGATAAGTTTTATTAATGGTCTTCAAATGTATTTTTGTTTTAGGTATTTATTAAGCTTGTACACATTTCGCACAATTAATCCTTGGACTCCCTCCCTACTCCCCTTTCCTGTTTCTTCCCCACATTCAAATATTTAAGATGTTTAAAAAGGTTTTTTGTGTATGTAGTCAAACCATTTGGTAGTCTAACTTTACAATGCATGATCTATCTATCTCTGATTTCCTTATTATTGATGATATATTGTGCTTTGTACTTTTATAGTGCAATGTATGGTTCAGTGCTTTTCCATTTTTTTCAATAAAGCTTTTTTGAATATCAGCTGTGTCATTCAATATCTTCACTGCCCTTATGGTGAACAGATGAATTCATAAATAGAAGCTCTGGCAATAAAGCAGTTTAAACAGATTAATTCAAAGCACTGCTTTTGATAATCAAAAAATGAGCTGCAGTCTTGATAAAATTCATAGCCGCTCCCAGCTCTGCTCTTGGTGATGTCTTCATGTCTTACTCAAACCTGTGTTTTTAGCTTGAACTGGAGTACCCGTAACAATATCTTTCTAATAGTAACTCGGAGATCTGGGCCTGATAATAGCCAGGGGCATATTTAATAAGATTGTGTGCTCTGTCTTTGTCACAAACGTGATGCTACTACACACAAGTGTAACTTGTTTTGCTCAGGAAATTCACTTGAAAGTAGCACAGAGGAGCGCCTAGCAATGCTTTCGTTACTTAGAGCCCAATGGGCAATCCATGGGTGATGCATGGGCGTTCCCATGCAACCACCTATAGTTTTGATTCAACAATCTATCTTCTTAAAAAAAAGTAAACAGGATTTAGCATTTAAAAAAAATCCAACCTCGTTGATCCCTCATTAAAAGGGAAATGCACCACACAAAGAACAAATATTTGTTTTAATACAGTCCTGAAGATTCCTCTTCCAATATTACTAAACCACTCACCAAATAATACTCATAATGATCTTGACTATAACAGATTCATAGTCACACTACAAAACAGAGAATAAGTAAGTGGCAAATAATGGTAAGTAACATTTGTTGCAGTTGAAGAGTGCAGATACATGTAAATGTAACTATCTTGAATACCAGCTGCCTTAAAACACTGATTCAACAATCTAAAATAAACATTGCCTGACAAATCTCTTTCAGAGGCATATTTATGTAATAGTTTCTTAGTAAATCTATGATCCTCATCTGATAAAGTTTGATTAACTCTACTATTGGGTGAAGCATGGTTGATAGCAGTAATAAACTCACTAATTAATGCAACTATGGGAAACGCCAAAACTACTAATATAATTTTGCAACCCTTCCGCAGGGTTGACACCATGTTTTCTCTTGAGTCAGATCAAAAATTAAAATCAAACCTACGTGTTGATTCTACTGTGTAAATAAACAAAACCTTTTGGTTCTTTTCTCTGCAAATTGATTAGTTTGTTTTAAGTTTAGGATTAGGGACATATGACTTTGAGTGGAAATTTGCAAGGAAATTTGTCTCTTCAGCTTGATATTAAATCTTCATTTTGTTTCTTAAGGTGCAAAACATGAATTTTCATATGTATGGATATATATCACTTGAATTCATTAATCTAAAATTTAATTCAATCCTTAACTGTGGCAACACTGCTCACTGGATTCTTTCAAACACATTTTGGTGATTTTCAGTTTTATTAATTCTCAGATCATGATCCACTCAGGACCTGAATACCTTTGGTTTAGCAATCTTTGTCTCTTTGTTCCCCTGACTTCTGGTCATTCATTGTCACTAGCACTCTGTTTGGTTGGCTCTAATTCTTCCCAGATCATTGCCAGAATTTGTTCTTCTGTCACAACGTTTTTTAGTCTCTCCACACTTTTCAGCCTTTTCTCTTCGCTGTGCACGCTACTATCTGAAGTGCTTGTAGTTTGTGGTGCACACTCTTGTTCTCAGCTGCTTCATTTATTATTGTTGTTGTTCTCAGGCCATTCCCCTCAGAGTGTGCGCTTGTCACAACTTGACTTTAAGACCTTTGCATATTGTCTCTCCTCTTTTACGGGGACCTTAGCCCAAACCTTAGCCAAAACTGGGTTCACACTCTGCCTATTAGATGCATATAACTTGGACATGTTTTCCAGAGAGGGCTAGGTTAGGGGCCTCCACTGTTTTCACACTACAGCTCTAGAATTGATTAGAAATGATATAGGGTGTCCATTTACCTCTCCATCCACATATGGCCCACTCTGGTCTATCCATAGAACTGCTCCAAGCTTTCAATCCTTCTGCCCTCTCAGTCACCATCGTTGTGATTGATCAGGGTCCAGACCAATGGGACCACTCAAAACTGGGAATCTTTGGAGGTTATCAGCAACTGTAGAGAGATTCCCCTGAATCTTAGAGTTTGGATTTAAACTGTACCTTTGGCTTACCATATTTTACTGTACCATTGGGGCAAGTTAGCATTATATGACCTTTGGACTTGCATATTGTGTATTGCCCTTCACATTCTGGATTTGAACATCATTTTGCACTCAATTTGGATTACATTTACATTCTTGCTTACAGTGGCCCATCATGTTGCAAATATGATAAGCAGTGGTGTTCATCAGCATTTTTATGACCTTCTCTACAATAGAGTTTGCAGCCATCCTCTCTGCCTTGCACACCATCATTCATTGAGTGTGCCACTTGGGCACTACCTTAGAATTGAATTCTCTGTATTCCTGCAATAATACTAGAAACAGAATTAAATCCTGAATCCATCACAGAAGGACCATTCTGACATCCTTTCTCTCTGAACTTAATTTGCAAAAAATGTTCCTTAGGATTCTAGCTCAACTTCCAAAACTGACTTGTAAGTGCAAACAGATCAGAGCAATTCCAAGGCACATCAACATATGCACCTCTGTGCACCTCTCTCAATAAAAACTCTCCAGACCCTGAGCAACTCACACTCTACCTTCCATTCCTCCTACAATCCCGTTATTATTTTAGTTTTCCCTTTCACACCTCACCCATCACTCCATATAATTTTGTACTTTCCCCCAGTCTCTAATATTATTCACATTTTTCAGTTTTTGAAAAACACAGCACAGCGCAAAACTATACAGTTGGCATGGCTTGACAAGTCGGGCAATGTCAATTGATTACACAACAATGCTTATTAGAACCTTCCATTTCCATTACAGTTTGATATAAGTTTGCCATTGGTAGTCCTTCCCTGCTGATCCTAGGGGTATCATATTGCGCACCCTGAATGATATTGTCACCCTGTTCCCTCGTGCAGAGAACCCACACTCTCAGTGTCATCCGTACTGTCACTAACACTAGTGCCTGTGTCTCCAATTGTGTGTATAAGTGTGTCAGACAGGTCCTGCAAGGTTTGGACGTCTTCCTCCACTTTCTTGTCCCATCTCCTCATTTTCATATGTATCTCTTTGGCTAATGCCCATTCCTGTATATCCCTATGCCAAAGTTCGTGTGTGGGCGATCGTTATCCCATCCAAGCGATTGCAACCCTGCACCTAGCCAACACTAGTGCCAGCTAAACCAATTTGTATGCCATCTTATGTGTCCTAGGATGCCTGACACTTCCAGTAGCTAATTCTGTGAGGTGCATTCTAATATAAGGTGTGAGGTCCGTTTCAAGTCATTCACCACTTGTATCCAGAGGATCTGGACCTGTTGGCAGAGCCAGGATAAATATTGGAAGTCCATGTCTCTGCCGGAGCATCTGTCTGTTCTCAAATGGGATATTCTATCTAGCATCTTGGGGGTTAGGTATGTCCTATGTAAGAAGTTGTAGTGTATGGGATAGTATGTGGAGGTCACACACCTAGTTCCATTCCTCATCACCCAGTGATCTATCTAGGTCACCATACCATGCTGAATGGGCCCTTGGTGGTGGACTCCTCGTCTCTGATCAGATAGGATCCCTCGCCACATGACAATATGTCCAGGGTGCTTGTGTGGGTGAGGCAGCACCAGGAAGGCTGGCTAGGTCAGCTTAGCCACTTCTGGCAGTCCCGCATGGTGTAGGAATTGTCCAGGCCCTAGTGTGAACTCTACACTGGCTTGTTCAAAGAGTATAAAGGTCTCTCCTGGGTATAACTCTTCAACCCCCCTCATTCCAAGTTTGGAAGGACATGGTATCCATCATTTGGCTGATTGGTTTTAATATCCATATCGGAGGTTCCCGGTGAGATGGGGCTTGTCTCAGTACTGGTTCAAATAGCCATTGCCAGGTGCGAGCTGTTTGTCGCACTATGTATGGCCTGTCGATTGAGATTCCTCCACCCTCCATCAATCGTTCAGTAAGATGGTCAGTATCTACTAACCCACGTAGCAGCCTTTTTTCCCCAGTTTTCTTCCCCAGTTAGCCATCGAGCTGGGTGTTGCAAGTGTGCGGCATAATAATTTAGCTTGAGTCTGGGGACCTTCAGTCAGCCTTCATCATATTGTTTAGTAAGGGTGCCAATGTTCGTTTTACTATGGTGGCATTCCCACAGCAGCACTGTGAGAATGTCATATATCTGCTTAAATGTCTTCATGGGAAGGGGGCGGAGCAAGTTTTGTAGTGTGTACAGGCACCTCAGTATAAGCACCATTTTGGTTATGGCCAATCTACCCATCAGGGAGACTGCCAACGTATTCCAGGAGGCGGCATTTGTCCTGCTAGTATCCCATCTACGTTGAGTGCTAGTTGCTCTCTTCTTGTGTGTGCAACTCTGATCCCCAGATATCTGAAATGTGGCACCTCCCAATGTAGGCCCAAACTTGGTAGGAGTACTTCAGGTGTTTTAGCAATGAATGTTAATGGAAACAATAGGGATTTTTGTCTGTTAAGTCTGAGGCCCGAGATGACACCGAATCTGCCCAGGAGATCCAGCAATGTTTGCAATGCAACCCACAGTAGAGATAATATGTGACGGTTGTCCCCCAATTTAATGTCCCACTCCTGTAAGTCCAGATGTGCCCAAATCGCTAGGGGCTCCAGGGCAATCGCGAACAAAAGTGGGAAGAGGGAGAAGCTCTGATGTGTCCCCCTCTCTAATGTCTATGCTTTTGATCTCTGACGACCTACCCTCACTCTGACCCTTGAGCCTGAGTACAACAGCTGTATCTATCCACGGAAATGAGTACTGCATGGATACCCACAACTAACAACATGGGAGGAGCAAGTCTTAACAATCATGCATCCTGAGGGCCTGGCAGGAGTAGGAGGAGGACTGGACTCTCTATAACTATCACCCGTACCTGCATGCCATCACATACCCCCAACCCCACCCTCACCCTCACTCCCATCACTCTACCACCTCCCACACACCCCACCATCACAACCCATCCGGCCCAATGCCAAGCCCTGCATGCAACACCAATGCATGGACCCCATCACAGCCCTGCATGGACACCCATCACTGAAGCATGCACACTAGAGGGAAACAGCAAGCCCACCAAATATCTACTCACACAAGGCAGAGCTGCCAGGGCAATAACAACCATAGAGGGCAACACACCAATGCACAAGATGTCACACGCAGAAACAATAACACTGCATTTACATTCCCACAGGGCCCCCAGCCAACGTCACTGAGAGAGGAGGTGCCAGCAACATTCAGTCCCCCCCCCCAGAAGAGGCCCACAGAGATGACAGCAGCTGGATCTGGATAACCAACCTGGCCCATCAGGGATCTTAGGACAGTCGGTTACCCAGCACTATCCCATACCACCACAGAGCCTCCCCTCTCAGGAACACCACCACAGTACCCACCCAGCAGGCCCATACCTCTGTCCCAAGGACACATCAATCAGCAGTGTGTCCACCATTGCAGGGACCCCAGGCCCCCCCCACAAACACAGGACGATCAGGGACCTGGGGTCAGTGGCAGTGGGCACACGGTTCAGGGGACAGGCACAGGACAACAGGAAAGCTGGGAGGACTGCTGTGTGGCAGGGGGGAGGGCAGACCCAGGGAACCGACTCTCCAGGAGGCACTCACCAAGATCCTGGGAGCATACCACCATTCCCAGGAGACGATGGGCCAGATACTGGACAAGATACAGGAGAACCAACGGCTGCAGGAGGGACAGTACCTGGGGATCAGGGAAGACTTGAAGGACATAAACACCACCCTAGTCACCATTGCAGGGGTGCTGGCAGACATGGCCCACTATGAGGGAGGCAGTGGCACACCACTGGGCCCCTACCACTAGCCAAACCGAGGAACAGCCCTCCACCTCTGCAGCCGCTAGTGGACAGGAGGCCCCGCCACAGGACCAACAGGCCACCAGCACCCCTCTCCCTGCAGAAGGAGAACAATCCCACAAAAGTTCCCTATGATACAGATGAAGCCAGAGAAAGACCCCCACCAGGAAATAACATTCTCCTGATTGTCACCCTTGTGTCCCACCCTGTCACCCTGTCCACCTTGAACTGCCATTGTTCTCCTTCCTATGCCCCCTTGGACAATGCACCTGTGATCCACATGGACTGGACTCTATCCTGGACTTTCTTCCTCCATCAGCCCAGCCCATTGCACATTCCCCTCTACTTATTAGCACTTAAATAAACACCATTTTAAAAATTACAAGTATGGAGTCTGTCAAATGATTGAACTATGTATTCATTTAACAAGTTTAAAACACTGCAATACAACTGTACAGTAATGTATGCATAGGGATGACCTGTAGTTGGCTGCAGTCAACACACCAGGAGCGATAATGGGGCATAAATATCTGCAAATAGAGATGCCAAAGGGTACAGTAAGTGACCATAGAAGTGGGAAAATCAGCCTGCCAGTGACAATGTCAAACACAAAACGGTCAATTAAAAGTGAAGTTACACTATCTTACCTGTGTGTCCTTGGAAGTATTGTCGAATTATTGCTCTTCATCCTCATCCTCTGCCTCCTCATCTTCACTATCCACAGGGTCCACTGCTGCCACATGCCCATCTCCAGCCTCATCCTCCTACAGAAAATGCACCTGGTGATGATCTGGCAGACCTTCTTGGGTGAGTAGTACAGGGATCCACCTGTTAGATGGAGGCAATTAAACCTGGTCTTCAGAAGGCTGAATGTCCTCTCTATGATTCTTCTTGTTCGCCCATGTGCCTCATGGTAACGTTCCTCTGTCCTTGTCCTGAGATTCTGCACAGGGCTCAGTAGCCATGAGAGGCTGGGGTAACTAGAGTCGCCTGCAAATATCGAGGGACAACTGTTAGATACAAACTAACCCTTAGGGTCCACACCATACCCATACACCAACATTCACTGGGTGGGAACCAGGGCTCACCTGTTGGCCACACCCAGTGCCTCTGGAGTTGAGCCATCACATATGGGATGCTGCTATTCCTCACGATAAAGGCATCATGCACAGACCCAGGATACTTTCCATTGACATGGGAGATGTACTGGTCTACCAGGCACACTATCTACACATTCATTGAGTGAAAGCTCTTTCGATTTCTGAACACCTGGGGGATATGTCCCATTGCATAGAAATCAGCTTTTACTGTGGCCAAATCCTCCAGCTGGGGGAAAATCATGTAGCTGCGCATGTGTTTAATCAGGGCCGACAACAGTCTGGTCAGCACTATTGAGAACATTGGCTGTGACATTCCTGCTGCCAAGCCACCTGTCACTTGGAAGGAGCCATTTGCCAGGAAATGGAGCACAGATAGGACTTGCACAAGAGGGGGATAGTAGATATCAGTTCAGGCTCCAATTGGGCACACAGCTCTGTGATTGTGGCCCTGTCCAGTATATAGGTGAGGATAATGTGCCTGTCCTCCATTGTTGCCAAGTCCACCAGGGGCCTTTACACGGGGGTATGTCTCCATCTCCTATTCATCTGCAGTGATTGCAATCTAGGGGGCAAAATAGTGAGTAGCTGGTCAGTATCCCATATTTTCAAACACTACACTTCATTGCATGTTGTGACTGTAACAGTATATTGATGGATAGGCCCAAATGGTGCTTATGTGTACTGTGATGCAGTTAGGTGCCATGGCCTGCCCCTCCCCTGAAATGGCGTCTGCCTGTCCTGTTAGGAGGGACATGTGGAAATGAGGTAATTCCACTGATGTTGTGTCATTGCAGGAGGCGGCCGAGAACCACCGTGCAACTCCTCGTTGGTTACCACTGGGCCCTATGGGTTACAGTGGCCAATGGTGATGTACGCCGGCAGTGATGGTACGCACTATTTTCTATCTGTTTACTCATTTGCTACCTGACCTTCAACAGGAGGGGACCTACACTGCAAGAGAGACTGGTGGATGGGGTCCTACCCCAGTACCGATGCTGTATGGGCCTCCAGACCAACAGGTGAGTACACTGTGAGCACGATATATGGGGCATGAATGCATGGAGTGGTGTGTGTGAGGGCCTCGTGTAGGGGGAATTGGTGGAAGGGCCCTGGGCAGCATGCTGCATGTATGGTGGGCCATGTCTGTGCGTAAAGGGATGTGAGGGCTATGGTGGGCCATGAGCGTAACAGGCAGGATGGTCTGACTGATACCTTTTCCTATGTGTATTTCTCTGCAGGTCAGCGCCCATCAGAAAAAGGGTATATGGCATGCCATCGCCAAGGACGTGCAGACCCTGGGAGTCTACTGCAGGCGGAGTACCCACTGTCGCAAATGGTGGGAGGACCTGAGACGCTGGGCACAGAAGACCACAGAGGCTCAGTTAGGGATGGCCTCCCAACGAGGGAGGGGTGCCTGTTGAACCCTGACCCCCCTGATGTCCCAAATACTGGCAGTGGCCTATCCGGAGCTGGATGGGTGCTTCGGGGCATCACAGCAGCCACATGGGGGTGAGTACAGTGCCCCAATATACTAGTTGCGCATGGTGGGGTGGCATCTGGGTGGGGGATGTGGGCCTGTGGGTGCCCCTAGGCCAGGCCGGACATTGCAGGGTAGGTCCCATGTTGGGCAGGGTCTGATGTAAACTTTCTCCAACCAAGCTAGTAGGCATCCACCACTGGCCAGGGGTCTGTGGGTCTCAGGTTTGCTTCAATTGGCATTAGGTATCCCTGTCCATGGGCTGGTGACTAGCATTGTGACTGTTGCGTTGCCTAGTGCGTAAGGTTTTTCCCTGGGTGTGTGTGTGTCGTGTACGCCAACAGTGGTGTTGTTGCCGCCATTGACCAAGTGTATCCTTTGTCTCTCCACCTCTTTTTTGTTTTGTCACCCTGTTCTTATGTGCATTAGAATTATCTGGCGGAGGAGCAGAGGCGCCGGCGACGGGGAGAGCTGCTTCCTTCAGGGCCCAGGAGGCCTTATCCACTGAGGGTGAGGGCACCAGTGGGACGGAGGGTGAGGGGAGCACCACGGTGGAGACTAGAGGGGACAATTCTGACATAGATACCTCCTCCGATGGAAGCTCCCTGGTGATGGCAAACACCTCTGTGCCCACCCCAAATACAGGTACAGCCGCCACCACAGTACCAGCACCGCCCTCCCATCAGCCCCTCAGCGTGTTTTCAGTGCCCACTCACCCAGGAGAGTGGGCATCTCCTTTGCCCCAGCACCTCAGGCCCTGCCCCAGTTAGCCCTGCTACCCTGAGTGAGGAGGCTATTGACCTCGTGCGTTCCATCTCTGTTGGGAAGTCAACCATTGTGAATGCCATCCAGGGGGTGGCAGCCCATTTGCAACAGACAAATGCATTCCTAGAGGGCATTCACTCTGGCATGGCAGCCCAACATAGATCATTCCAGGCTCTGGCCTCCTCCCTAATGGCAGCCATTGTCCCTGTTTCTAGCCTCCCCCCTCCAACTTCCTCTACCTAATCCCATCCCCCATCCCCCACAACCTATCCCAAGCACACAGGCAGACCAGCATGCACACAGGACAACACACAGGAGTGGTTCAGGCAAACACAACCACCACACATCATCCACCAGGTACTCACACAAACACCATCCAGATGCAGACATACCAACATCCACTGCCTCCACTGTGTCCCCCTCTTCCTCCTCATCCACCTCCCTCCCAGTAGCATCTACACTCACACCTGCATGCACTACATCCTCATCTACTACCACCATCACACCTATCAGTACATGCCCCTCACTGGGAGTCACCACTCCCACATCCATGCACACGTCCCCTGTGCCCTCTCCCACTGTGTCTGTGCCCCCTCCTGCCAAAGTACCCAAACGCAAGCACTCAGACACCCAACAGCCATCCACCTCACAACACCATCCAGCCCATGCACCTGCACCCAAAATCAGCAGACACCTTTTACAACCACTTCCTCTTCCTCCACTCCCAAACCTTCACCCTCTTCCTTACCCAATATCCCTAAAAGCTTTTCCTCTCCACTGTTGACTTCTTCCCTACCACTCCCCCCCGTCCTTCATGTCGGGCCAGGGTGGTCAGAACCCAGTTGGCACCGCAGCCACACAGTCCACGGCCACAGTACCGTCGACAGCTACTGCAGGTGGGAGAGGATCTTGGGCACCAGGCAGCCACACTGAAAGGGTGCCTGCACCAGGTGTTTCAAGGAAGGGCAAGGAGGCACCACCAGCTGCATCTAGGAAGGGCAAGGAGGCACAACCAGCTGCTACAGGGAAGGGCAAGGAGGCACCACCAGCTGCTACAGGGAAGGGCAAGGGGCAAATCCAGGCTGCTGACAGGAAGGGCAAGGGGCCTGGACCAGCAGGCAGGAAGGACAGGAGGCATGGTGCTGAAACTCCTTTGGAGCCCCCACCACCAACCATGGTGGTTCAGCTGTCCGAGGCTGCAAGGGAAGGGCTCGAGCCTCCCCACACCACTGGCAGCACTGCCACCAGCATTGCCACCAGCAGCAGCAGCCCCAGTGGGCAGCCGTAAGAGGCTGCAGAGGAAGGGCTAGAGCCACCCCCCACCATTGCCAGCACCGCCACCAGCACTGCCACCAGCACCGCTGCCAGCAGCAGCAGCCCCAGTGGGCAGCCATCCGAGGCTGTAGGGGAAGGGCTGGAGCCTCCCCCCACCAATGCCAGCACCGCAACCAGAATCGCTACTGCCACCACTGAGCACAGTGTAGTCCAGCATCCATGGGCTGTTGTACAGCCTGGGCCCTGCAAATCCTGCGGGTCTGACACCCAGGTGAGAGATGTGACCTTGCACTCCCTAAGATTTGCATCACAGTGCACAATGCCCCCTCTAGAACCAGTGGAAGAAGCCATCCACTCACCCCATCCTTCCCAGGATGAGGCACACTGGGAATAATGCCCTCTCCAGAACCAGTGGAAGAAGCCATCCACTCACCCCATCCTTCCCAGGATGATGCACACTGGGCACAAGGCTCCTTCCAGAACCAGTGGAGAAGCCACCCACTTGAGAGACTGTGGCCTTGCACTCCCCAGGACCAAGCAGTGAGCAAACCACCCATTTGAGAGACTGTGGCCATGCACTCCCCAGGACCAAGTAGTGGACAAACCACCCACTTGATAGACTGTGGCCTTGCACTCCCCAGGACATCGCACAGGGCATGTTGCCCACTCCAGGACCAGAGGTGTTGTACCATCTTCCTGCTGAGGTGCCCCCTCATTCCTCGTCCCCCTGATGCCCCTGCAGAGTTCTCTCTGTGTTGTTGCAGGAGTGAGGTGGGGATTTGGCCTATGTGTCCTTTGGCCAACGGACATTGAGGATTGGGCAGTGTCCCTACATTTGTAAATATGTATATATGTTTGTATTCTGATGTACTTGTTGTGTGTGTCTGTCACTCTCTCTTTCCTCCCCCCCTTCCTTGTGTGCTAGGCGGCAGTACTCACTGTGGTCGTCTTTGCCAGCGTTGATGCTTAGAATGCGCAGAAGGTAGATGAGCATGGGGAATATGTGCAGCTCGGGCTCCATGGCGTTGTGGTTGTTCCCAGAGTCTCCACAGGTGAGTCCTTTGACTTCTGAGATCTGTTTCCGCCAGGCTTTTGATGTTGTTGGTACTGCCCTAGAAAAGGTTTCGGATAGGCCAGTCATAATAGAGTGGGCGGTACATTGTCTTCTGCCTGGCTGTTGGTGGTTACCGCCGTGGTGCTTGTTGATTCCACCGTGGCGGTTGGTGTGTTAAAGTGGCTGTCTGTCTGAGCAGTTTCCGCCGTGGTCATAATTCCATTTTTGTTACCGCCGGCCTGTTGGCGGTATTACCGCTTCTTTATCACCGACCTCCAGGGTTGTAATGAGGGCCATAGCATTAACATAAATTTACAACCATATGGGTAGTGCAACCAAGTAAAATGGCATGCAAGCTCTAGAGGCACGCATTGCTGTTACCATAGTCCACAACCAATTGCCACCAAAATCTTACCTATAGGATCCACAAGCATACTGTCCCTCCCAGATGCGTGGCCCCCATCACATGGATTCATTATCGAAATTGATGGTGGTTATGCTATCTAGTTTGCTCATCCAAGGCCACATATCATATTTGGGGAAATGAGGAAAAAATTGGATTTCGAAATACACAATGTCCAATAGGTGCCATCCTGGTGTATACCCAACCACCACAGATGTGATTGCCACACTAGAAAATCCATGTGCGGCTACAAATTCTACAAGAATACCAGGGCACATTATTAAAGTTCAAAAATGTCAAGACTTATATGTACAATATTATAGTTTATTTTTTACAAAGAAGAGTTCTTCACAAGAAACCAAGGTTGTAATGTACGGTTTACAGCCAACATGTGTTTTATCATCAAGACTTCCTTAAGGCTGTAAAAATGAATATACATATATTATAGTTCTTCCATACTAACGGAAAACAGGGAATTGTGAAGTATATTGATGGCAAAAAAGTCCCATATCTTGGTGAAAATTGCGTCACCCTTAGATTTGTATGGTTAAGTGGTGAAAGAAAGACCCAACACCATATGCTGTATGCTGAATGTTGCAATAAACGGAAAAAAGGGGGTCCTGCTACAAAAAATTACCAAGGTGTCAAAAATACTTAAAACCCAAACAAGTCCTTGTTACATCCTAGAGGTTGTGAAAAGTGAATCAGGTAAGCAACAGTCTTGAGTTGTAGATATGTAGTAAGTATCACATCATGTAGCTGTGAGTGAAATGTAAGATAACGTACCTTAATCCAAGATATGTGTCCACATATGATGCACATTCAAATTTCCAATCCAAGACAAAAAATCCTAAAATGTAATCAACATTGTTCGGGATAGTATCTGTCAAGAAAACAATAATAGAAAACCAAACTAGTGACTAGTTGATAAGTACAGCCACGGAAACAAAATAAGAAATAAAACACACCGAGCAGGATCTCCTATCCAATACAGTAAATAATACCTTTTCTGCACCATGCATGCCCAATTCATAAATCACTCCATTCTATTGGACAGTAGACCACCATCAAGCTATATTGTAATGTCAAATCATTCATCAATAATCCAAATAGAAAGAGAGCCTAACCAGTGATAAGTATATTGTATATCCGTACACATAAAAGAATTGTGACAAACAAAAGTACTATCCATACCTACAGTGTATCCTTTGATACGTCGCACAGTTCTAGAGTGTCATGTAGTGTGATTTGGGGACACGTCCTGTCCTTCCATGAGTTTGGGACTTAGTTCCAGTTTACTTTCCACAATATAAGGAGGTGTTTTAACCGGCATGTCTATGCCGATAACTAGGGCACAATATCCACGTGAATCACACTACATGACACTCTAGAACAGGTGAGTGGTCTGCACTGTTTATGAAATCTTGGTTGTGGAGATGTGTGTATTTGTGTCATTTTGCCGATATACACAAGGATGAGATCTTATATTTTTAATGCTACAAGATGGCGCTGCATCCTGTTTCTCCACGGGATTGGGACTTAGGCCCTCATTATGACATTGGCGGTCAGGTGACCGCCACACCGGCGATGGAGGTAGTACAGTCACCAGGCTGGCGGTAATGACTGCCAAATAATCACCATAGCAGTGATCCCTCCCATAGACAGCCAATGTACCACCTCATCCGCCAGTGTGGTACAACCACTGTCCACGGTGGTAGCCACCTACAGGCAGGTGGAAGACAAGGATCCACCCACCATATTATGACATAGCAGAGTGCCAGGATTTCCGGGGCGTTAGCACCCTAACAAAAGCCTAGCGGAAAGACATCATATAAAAGGAGACACTCACCTCTAGGGACACAGAGGAGTCCGCGGCTGCCATGGAACCAGAACTGGAAGTCTTACCGATGCTGTACCATGCGATGGCCGTCTAGGAGCACCAACAATGACGGTGAGTACAGCTGCCTAGTACACAAGGGAGGGGGGAGAGTGACACACACACGCGCAACACACACCATACACACACAGCACACACCCTGAACTGTCTGCAGGGTAAATTGACAGCAACAGGACCCAGGAGCAAAGAAAGCTAGGGCACATACCTCTGGTCCAACCAATGAAATCATGTTAGATAATGAGCCCAAATTCAAATAAATAACAAATAACATATTTACAGGCAGTGCCGTTGGCCAGTCCATAGTTCACAAATGGCCACAGAGCAACGTCCAAGGCCCAACTTGACTCCTGACATCCCAGTCACTCCAAAGGGTAGGGGCATCATTGAGATGGTAGGCAGGCATCTCAGGGGTAATGGGGTAAAGGGGGGATCCCTTTTTGGGTGGAGGATCCTTGGTCTTCGGTTTGGGAGGGGGAAGGTCCTTGCCCTTCTGGGTAGGGGGTGGAGGAGTGGCCTTGGGACTGGAGGCCGGAGTGCCACTTTTGTTACCCTTAGTGGTGGAGGAACCCCTAGGGGTATGAACAGGAGTGGAATGAGAGGTAGAAGGACTGGACTGTGGGGGGAACTCTCCTTTCACGTGCAGAACGGTGGGGGTGGGGTAGGGAAGAGGTCAATGCGGAAAAGGAAACGCTTCTTAGGACCTCTGGGGTGGGGTGTGGGAGGTGGAATCGGAGTGGAGGTAGAGGAAGTGGTTGTAGGAGGAGGTGTATCGGACTTGAGTGCAGGTGCATGGACAGTGTGCGTGTGTGAGGTGGATGGATGTTGGGTGTGTGAGTGGGAGCATTTATGTGTCTTTGGAGGTGGGGCAGACAGGGTGGGGAAGGACAAACAGGACATATGGATGTATGTCGAGGTGGTGTCTGCAAGTGAGGTGGGTGTGCTGCATGATGTAGTGATGGTGGTGGTGGTGATTGCGCGTGTGGTGTGTGGGGTGCATGTATGCTGTTGTGACTGTGAGCAAGGCTCTACAGGTGGCAGGGTCTGGGACTGGGAAGCGGTAGTTTGATGGGGGACACAAGAAACAGGGGCACTGGCTGCCATCAGACAGGAGGCCAAAGCCTGAAAAGATCTCAGTGGGGCCGCTAAGCCACTGTGAATGCCCTCCAGGTAGGCATTGCATTGATGCATCTGGGATGCCAGCCCTTGGATGGCATTCACTATGGTTGACTGCCCTACAGAGATAGATCTCAGGAGGTCAATAGCCTCCTCACTGAGGGCAGCAGGGCTGACTGGGGCAGGGCCTGAGGTGCCTGGGGCGAAGGAGACGCCCACCCTCCTGGGTGAGCGGCCACGGACAACTGGGTGGGGGTCTACTGGGAGGGCTGTGCTGGTATGGGGGTGGCATAAGATCTTGTAGCTGGGTTGGTTCCAGAGGGGTCTGCCACCACCAGGGAGTTTCCATTGCAGGAGGAATCAAAGTCAGTTGTATCAGCTCCAGTCTCCCCCGTGGTGCTCCCCTCGCACTCCAACTCACTGGTCCCCTCAGCGTTGGTGGACTCTGCCTCCTGGGTCCCATGGGTTGCAGCTTCCTCAGAACTGGTGCCCCTGCTCCTTCGCCCGATGATGCTAATGCACCACATGGACAGGATGACAAAAGGAGAGGGGGGAGAAAGAAAGAGCACAGGGTCAATCACAGCACCAATAGTGGAGGTGGCATACGCATCACAATCACTCACTGGGACTTACAGTGCGCACAATGGACCATAGTGACAAACCATTGCTTAGGTACTACAGCAAGAGGGAACCCAAACACTACCATCTGCACACCTACTGGGACAAACTAAGCCCTGTCTGACATGGCATGCTAGCTACCTAACAATACCAAAAATGGATTCCACCCTACATAGCTAAGCAGGACCACGCAGGCATGGCCAAACCAGCATATTGGGACATCCACTGACTACAACTTTGCACCCAAATCCCATGCCAGGCAATATAAAAGTGAATACCACACACTGTACTGACCCCCTTGTGGCTGCTGTGCTGTGCTACCCTCAAGCACCCATGTAACTCAGGATTGGCCACAGTCAGTATGCGGGCCATTAAGGGGGGGTCAGGCTCCAATGGGCACCCCTCCCTCATTGAGAGGCCATCCCCAACTGGGCCTCTGTGGTCTTCCAGACCTAGTCTCAGGTCCTTCCACTGTTTTTAGCAGTTGGTGCTTCCCCGGCTATGGACCCCCAGGGTCCACACATCCATGGCGATGGCACGCCACAACCCCTTCTTCTGATGGGTGCTGACCTGCAGAGGAAACAGACAGAAGGTCACCATGAACCATACAATCAAGCCTGTTACAGAAATGGCCCGCATGCTGCATTTGCCCCTAATCAAGCACACACATGACCCGTACCTCTGCATTCACATTGCCTGCAGCCATACCCCCCAAATGACACACTGCTAGCACACACATACATCGACATGCAGCCATTTTGCTTGCAACGTACCCATGATGTACTCACCTGTTGGTCTGGAGGGCCATATAACTGCCCATACAGGGGTAGGACCCCATCCACGAGCCTTTCCAACTCCTCTGACGTGAAGGCTGGGGCCCTTTCCCCTGTAGCACAGGGATGGCAGGATCCAGACACAAGTCACAGCAGCACACATAGGGGAGATGTCGTTCAGTGGAAAGTCAGGAATCAAGTGAAGTGGTAGAAAGAAAATGTCGGTCACATCTGCGGAGGTGAATGCTGTCACCCCGGCGTTGATCATCATTGGTTCCTGTACTCCATAGAGCCCTATGTTAGCCAATAAGGAATTGCATGGTGGCGCAGACCGCTTTCCGCCATGACACCTAACACCAGTGGAGTGAGGTCACTTCCACCTCTCCCTGCATAGAGGACAGGCGTTTGTCATTTCCTACTGATAGTACTCATGTTTAGAATTTATATGTGTGTCATTGGTGTGGACTGTACACACCTAGACAATTCTAGTGTCCTACATACATACATGTTCTGTGTACTTATATGTGCGTCATTGGTGTGGACTGTACACACCTAGACAATTCCAGTGTCCTACATACATACATGCTTGTGTGTCCATAGGTCCTGTTGTCACACCCATTTTACTTTTGACTCACGTGGATATCAACCACTGCGGAGGAATAGGAGGAGGTGGCAAGCACCTGTGTACAGACCTCTTTGTGGACTTGGCCACACTGGAGGACCGGCACATCAAACTCACCTATCGTCTGGACGGGGCCACAATCACAAAGCTGTGTGTACAATTGGAGCCTGATCTGCTACCTGCTATCTGTTGCACCACAGTAATACCCCCTCTTGTGCAGGTACTGTCAGTACTTCATTTCCTGGTAACTGGTTATTTCCAAGTGACTGTGGGCTTGGCTGCAGTAATGTCACAGCCAATGTTCTTGATTGTGCTTGGAAGGGTTATGGCTGACATGCTCAAACACATGTGCAGCTATATCACATTCCCCCAGGTTGATCATTTGCCCTCTGAGAAGGCTGGATTCTATGAAATGGGACACATACCACATATGATTAGGGCCATTGATGGGACCCATATTGCCTTCATACCTCCCAGGGCAAATGAACAGGTGTACTGGAATAGGAAGAGTTTCCACTGTCTCAATGTCCAAATGGTGTGCCTTGCTTACCAGTACATCTCTCACGTCACTACCAAGTATCCTGGATCTGTGCATGATGCCTATGTGTTGAGAAATAGCAGCGTCCCACAGGTGATGGCACGATAAACAGAGTCATAGTGTGTGGCTTGGAGGTGAGCTTGAGTCCCCACCCAATGTATGTCAGTGTATGCCTACAGGAGTCATAACCCATTCCATTGTGCATAGCTAATGTGTGTCCCTCACTTCTTCCATGTGACTCTCGCTACCCAAATCTGTCATGGCTGTTGACCCCTGTTGAGGAATCCGAGAACAGGGGCTGAAAATCGGCACAGCGATGCTCATGACCGTACCAGGAGGATTGTGGAATGCACTTTCTGTCTCCTGAAAGCCAGGTTCAGGTGCCTCCATTTGACAGGTGGATCCCTATGCTACTCCCCTGAGAAGATCTGCCAGACTGTGGTGTTGTGCTGCATGCTGAACAATTTGGCCATCAGACGCCATGTGCCCTATCTGCAGGAGGAGGGGGGTAACAAGACACCTGAGGCAGGAGTGGATGCTGAGGACAGTGAGGAGGAGGAAGAGGAGGAGAATGTGGACAACAGGACACATATCATTCAGCAGTGCTGTAGTTGTGTGCCAGACACTACATTTGCATCACAATTGACTGTCACCTATGCCTTCCCTTATTGCAGATGTTGGTGTGGTTACAACAGTGTACTGATGTAATGGCTACAGACTGCAGAGACACATTTGTTGGATGGATTAACACATTACAGGCCATTTGCACAGGAAAATGCTGTTCAATACAGTTCAATACATTGCACATTTCTATCTGATAAAGCACTATTACTCAAGTTGTGTTCAAGGGTGTTTATTTGAATGAAACAAATCAATGGAAAGTACAATAGAGTAGGGTGATGGTTGGAAACAGTCCAGTGTAGTGGCCCAGTCTGTTTGTAGCACAGGTCCAGTGTCCAAGGGGCCATAGGAAGAGGAGCAATGGCAGTCCAAAGTACACACGGTAACTCAGTGGAACTCAAGGGAGAAATTCTGGAGGGGCTCATTTCCTGGGGGTGGTCAGGAGTGGCACTACCCTGACTATTTCCTCCACCATCACCTGAAACTCTGCATCAGTGAAACAGGTGGTGCCTTTGTGGGGCATGGGTGTTGTGTGGTGTGTGTTGTGCAGAGGGTGCTGAGTGTTGTGGGGGGTGTGGCGCGTGATGGATGAATGTGTAGTTGTGGTGTGAGTGTGCAGGTATCTCTGGGATTGGCGTGGCAAGGTGTAGCGGTCTTCTTGTGTTTGCAATGGTTTATGGGTGATGTGGGGGTGTGTTTTATAGTGCTGTTGGTGGGTGTGTGGGGTGTGTGTATTTGTGTCAGGTGCGGGTTTTTGTTCTGACCAGTGTTGTCTTGTTTTGTTCTGGGCAGCCATTTTAGTTGCAATGGTTTACCGCCATTGAATGTCTGCTGTGGTGATTCGTGGTTCATTATTGAAGGGTGTCATTTTGGTGGCATAATAGTATGGGTGCCATTTCTGACAGTTTCTTTCCGTTTGTTGGGTCTGGTGGATTTGTGGTTGTGGCTGGTTTCTGTCGGTTTGGTATGTGTATGTCATAATCTGGCAACCGTCACCGCAGAGGTGTTCGGAATTTACTGCCAATGTGATAATGAAAGCCCTAGTCCCATTTCACTCTCTGTTACACAAAGAGCCTCTAAATCAATCAAACAGATACAACATTCGCACGAGTTATGCTACATAACACTCCAGAGCAGGTATGTGGTCAGCACTGATTTATGGATTACTGGATGAGGGGACACGTTGTGTATGCGCGCATCTATTTTGGTGGTCTTGGTAACTTTAGGATATTTGAATATTTGTTGTGGGATTCAATAAGGGACTTGCAGTAGTTTATACAGTAGCCCTTTTACTCCCCCATTAGACTATAATATGGGGGTATACGTTTAAGTGAATTTAGCAAATAGGATTATTGATTGACGTGTACTTTGTCACTTACAAACCATTGAGTTATAATGCACATAGACGTAATTTACAATTGTAGGAAAGTACCATCTTGCCTGGCATGTTACCCCCAATTTTACTTACATATCAGTTTGTTTTCCCTGTCTCACTGGGATCCTGCTAGCCAGGACCCCAGTACTCATAGTTTGTGGCCTGAATGTGTGTCCCTGTGTAGTGACTAACTGTGTCACTGAGGCCCTGCTAATCAGAACCTCAGTGCTTATGCTCTCTCTGCCTTTAAAATTGTCACTATAGGCTAGTGACCATTTTCACCAATTCTAATTGGCACACTGGAACACCCTTATAATTCCCTAGTATATAGCACCTAGGTACCCAGGGTATTGTGGTTCCAGGAGCTCCCTATGGCCTGCAGCATCTCTTTAGCCACCCATAGGGAGCTCAGACAAATCTTACACAGGACTGCCACTGCAGCCTGAGTGAAATAACGTCCACGTTATTTCCCAGCCATTTTACACTGCACTTAAGTAACTTATAAGTCACCTATATGTCTAACCCTCACTTAGTGAAGGTTAGGTGCAAAGTTACTAAGTGGGAGGGCACCCTGGCACTAGCCAAGGTGCCCCCACATAGTTTAGGGCAATTTCCCTGGACTTTATGAGTGCGGGGACACCATTACCCACATGCACAACATATAGGTCAATACCTATATGTAGCTTCACAATGGTAACTCCGAATATGGCCATGTAACATATCTAAGATCATGGAATTGCCCCCCCCCATGCCAAATCTGGTATTGGGGTGCCAATCCCTTGCATCCCGGGGCTCCATTATGGACCCCGGGTACTGCCAAACCAGCTCTCTAGGGTTTTTACTACAGCTACCACTGCTGCCAACACACCGACAGGCAGCCCAGTCCCAGGAAGGCAGAACAAAGAATTTCCTCTGAGAGAGGGTGTTACACCATCTCCCTTTGGAAATAAGTGTTAATGGCTGGGGAGGAGACGTCTCCCCCAGCCTCTATAAATGCTTTGCATAAGACAGTCTGCACCGGTTCAGTGAGCCCCCCAGTCCCTGCTCTGGTGCGAAACTGGACACAGGAAAGGGGAGTGACCACTCCCCTGTCCATAGCCACCCCAGGGGTGGTGCTTAGAGCTCCTCCAGTGTGTCCCAGACCTCTGCCATATTGAATCCAGAGGTGTGAGGGCACAATGGAGGCCTCTGAGTGGCCAGTGCCAGCAGGTGACGTGAGAGACCCCTCCTGATAGGTGCTTACCTGACTAGGTGGCCAATCCTCCTCTGAGGGCTATTTAGGGTCTCTCCTGTGGGCTTTTCCTCAGATAACGACTTGCAAGAATTCACCATTGTTCCTCTGCATTTCCCTCTTCAACTTCTGCCAAGGATCGACAGCTGACTGCTCCTGGACGCCTGCAAAACTGCAACAAAGTAGCAAGAAGACTACCAGCAACATTCTAGCTCCTAATCCTGACGGCTTTCTTGATTGTTTCCTGGTGGTGCATGCTCTGGGGGCTGACTGCCTTCATCATGGGGATCCCCTCTCATCATGATGAGCATGGTCCCTAGAACACAGGTGCTGGATCCAAGGGACCCCGACATTCAAGTGGTCCATCTGTCCAAATTTGGCAGAGGTAAGTCCTTGCCTCCCCTCGACAGACAGTAATCCTGTGTGCTGCGTGAACTGCAGCTGCTAGGGCTTCTGTGCACTTTTGCAAGGAATCCTTTGTGCACAGCATAGCCCAGGTCCCCAGCACTCTGTCCTGCATTGCTCACTTCACTGAGTTGACCACTGGCTTCGTGGGACCCTCTTTTGTAGTGTTGAGGCGACCGCCATGCTCAGTTTTCTTGAACCCATATTCAAGTACTTCTGCAGGTGCTGCCTTCTTGTGCATGGGCTCTCTGTGTTGCCGAGCGCCCCCTGTATCTCAGCACCCTTCTTCTTTAACCACAACGTTTGCAGCTAGCAAGGCTTGTTTGAGGCCTTTCACCAAAGAAACAACTCTGCATCCTCCAGCACTCTGTGGGACATCTTCTGTGCAAAGGAGAAGTTTCTGGCATCTTCCGTTGTTGCAGAATCTTCAGCTTCTTCCACCCAGAGTCACCAATTTTGCACCTTCATCTGGGGTTTAGGGGGCTCCTGCCCTTCCTGGACACTTTCGTGACTCTTGGACTTGGTCCCCTTCCTTTTCAGGTCCTCAGGTCCAGGAATCTATCTTCAGTGCTTTGCAGTCAGTTGTGGTCTTTGCAGAATCTCCTATCACGACTTTAGTGTGTTTCTGGGGAAGTAGGGTCAGTTTATTCCTACGTTTCAGGGTCTTGGGGTGGGGTATCTTGGACTCCCTTAGTGTTTTCTTACACTCCCAGTGACCCTCTACACACTACACTAGGCCTGGGGTCCCTAAGTGGTTCGCATTCCACTTTCTTAGTATATGGTTTGTGTTGCCCCTAGGCCTATTGCATCCTATTGTATTCTACAGTGTTTGCACTACTTTTCTAACTGTTTAATTACCTGATTTTGGTTTGTGTGTATATTTTGTGTATTTTACGTACCTCCTAAGGGAGTATATCCTCTGAGATATTTTTGGCACATTGTCACTAAAATAAAGTACCTTTATTTTTAGTAACTCTGAGTATTGTGATTCTTATGGTATAGTGCTATATGATATAAATGGTTTAGTAGGAGCTTTGCATGTCTCCTAGTTCAGCCTAAGTTGCTCTGCTATAGCTACCTCTATCAGCCTAAGCTGCTAGAACACTACTAATCTACTAATAAGGGATAACTGGACATGGCACAAGGTGTAAGTACCATCAGGTACCCACTATAAGCCAGTCCAGCCTCCTACATTGATGGTGCAGCTGTGGGATAAGTACTTATAACTGCTTTACCACTTTGTCATTGGTGCTTTTCATAAGAAAAACATATTCCAAATACTTAAGAATATGCACAGTTAACCTAAACAGTTTAACTCTCTTTCTAAAAAGTTTCTAAAAAGTTTTCAAATGTTTTCAAAAGTTTTGAAAAGTTTGAAAAGTTTTCCTCTTTTCTTTAAAAGTTTCTAAAAACTTTTTTCTCTCTATCTTAAAACTCATTCTTACAACTATGTCTTCTGTAGAGCTCACTCCCACAGTTGTTCAGGCAACCTGTGGCAGTTTAAACTTTAAACGTTTGAGGGGTGTCTACATAGAAAGAGGTTTCAGCATTGGTAAGAATCCTACCAAAGATCTTCTCCTTAGCCTTCTCCTAGAAAGTGACCAGAACCAGTCTGGACCATCCCATGATCAGGAGGTAAAGGAGGAGGGTACCCAGCAAGATTCAGGGGAGGGCCCTGAGGACTCTGGGGAGGGTTCCTCCAAGACCTGTCAGCTAACAAACCACCTAGTGACACTGGTAGTGGGAGGGGGTCACACAGTAGTAGGACACCTTTCACTCCAAAAGGCCAGGTAACTAGATCTAACAGATCAATGACATGATAAACATGAAAAAGACAGATTAAGACATGCCAGTAAAGAGCACATTGGAAGAAGAACGTGCTCCTGAAGTCCGACATGAGAATGGATTTTAAATATCGAAATAACTTTTGATGCAGGCAAACGAAGACACATGCACTGTCCCCCAATTTATTGTATGCATGGAACTGATTTCTTTAAGAAGATGTCTTAAAGTTGCATGGGCTGATGTTAGTCAGTCATAAATTATTTTATTTGGCATAAACCTTAAAAGTATGAAAATAATAAAATGTACAAAGTTCATTATAAAAATCCTATACATTCGGAGTCGATTATACAAAATTCATTTAAAAAGAAATTTCCCTGTTACATAATACATTCACATACATAATTCATAATTCATTCTAATTCTTATTGACAAACTCTACTCACATGATTCATTAAGTTACTTCAACCTTCAACCAATTTCATTTCCTGGTAATTCTTTAAAAAACTACATACTAGCCAAATTATCTCACATACAATTCTAATGGGACTCAGATCCTTACAATGACATAAAGTGCAATTTCCGATTTAAAGCGTTCTACATTTTACCTCAGGCCTCTTTAAAACATGGCAAATATTCCATATTACCATCATCCGATACAATTTTTTTTTTTTTAAACAATCTATTTGTGCCATTTCAAACTCTTCGTTCGCCTTTACTCCCTATGGTATACCCGGCACTGTAAGTTCAGTTAAGACCCCTCTTAATCCTATCAGAAATTGGCCTAGCGCACAAGTTACATTAAAAAATCTTATGTTTATTAGTAGCCTAAGCGCTTGATCCCGATTAAAAATATTATATTCCTTAAAAACTGGTTTTAAAAACTTCTTACGCACCTCTAAAAACCAATAACAATCCAAAAGTAAGTGTTGCATGCTGAATTTCTATTTTTAGTAACTCTGAGTATTGTGATTCTTATGATATAGTGCTATATGATATAAGTGATTTATTAGGAGCTTTGCATGTCTCCTAGTTCAGCCTAAGCTGCTCTGCTATAGCTACCTCTATCAGCCTAAGCTGCTAGAACACTACTAATCTACTAATAAGGGATAACAGGACCTGGCACAAGGTGTAAGTACCATCAGGTACCCACTATAAGCCAGGCCAGCCTCCTACAACAATACTTCAGCAGAGGCAAGGGGCATCTATACTGAGCGGTGTTGATAGCAATTTCTTTCCTTTTTTTTACTGGAAGTCTTTTCTGTCTGCTTGAATTTCCTTATTTTTGCATACATTTTTTTCATAGGCTTGTCATGGCCTGAGCTCCTTAAATCATCTCCACTACTGTGCAATGTATTAAAGGATACACTGTAGGTATGGATAGTACTTTTGTTTGTCATAAGTCTTCTATGTGTACGGATATGAGATATACTTATCACTGGTTAGACTCTTTCTGTTTGGACAATTGAGGATGGATTACAATATAGGTTAATGGTGGTCTAATGTCAGTCTAATAGAATGTAGAATGGAGCGATTTATAAACTGGGCATGCATGGTGCACCAAAGGTATTATTTACTGCATTGGATAATAGATCCTGCTCAGGGTGTTTTATTTCTTATTTTGTTTCAGTGGCTGTACTTATCAACTAGTCACTAGCTGGGTTTTCTATTACTGTTTTCTTGACGGATACTATCCTGAATAATGTTGACTACATTTTAGGATTTTCTGGCTTGGATTGAAAATTTGAAACCGCATCACATATGGGCACATATCTTGGATTAGGGTACGTTATCTTATATTTCACTCATGGCAATATGATATGATACTTACTACATATCTACAACTCAAGACCACTGCTTACCTGAATCACGTTTCCTCAAATCTAGGATGTAACAAGGACTCGTTTGGGTTTGAAGTATTTCTGACACCTTGGTGCATGAGGGCCCCCTTTTTCAGTTTATTATAACATTCACCATACAGCACATGGTGTTGGGCCTTTCTCTCACCACTCAACCATATGAATTTAAGTATGCCACAATTGTTTTTCACCAATATATGGGACTTTTTGGGCATCGATATACTTCACAATTCCCTGTTTTCCATCGGTATGGAGAACTATAACATATTTATATTAATTTTTACAGCCTTGAGGAATTCTTGCTGGCGAAACGTGTCCGCTGTAAACCATATATTGAAACCTTCGTGTTTTGTGAAGAACTCATCTTTGTAAAGAATAAACTAAATGTTTTTACCTAAAAGTCTTGAAACCTTTGGAGTTTTACAGTGAGCCCTGGTATTCTTGTAGAACATGCTTTCATTTCCAGACCCCACCTCCGGTGCAACCAGGGTATCGGTCACAAAATCTGTTGCTGGGTTTGAATCTCCAATCCTAGCCTCATCCGACTTGAGACACATTTCTGTGATTTGCTTCATGTCCTGTTGTACCTAGGCTCTAAGTTGGAGTGACCCGGACCAGGACTCTCTCAATGCCCAGGGTGGTAGAGTTAGGTTAATCAGCGGGCACGCTGGAATGGCACTGTTGTTCTACAGGATGAATACCCCAGTTCTGTTTCGGGTTCTGACTCATGTGTAGGGACCCCCTCTCACCACTGAGGTCAAACCATTCTCAGGTCAGTCAAAGAAGTACGCTATCCCCTGCAAGAGGACTCTTAGTTTTGCCCGATATAGCAGCATGTTTTTGAGCTGCAGTGCCCGCAACTTTTGTTTCACACCGAAAAAAGATTTATGTTGCTCCTGTGCCTGCCTCATATAGGCCCTCATTACAACCCTGGTGGTCAGTGATAAACCAGAGGTAATACGGACAACAGGCCGGCGGTAACAAAAAAGGAATTATGTCAATGGCAGAAACTGCTCAGACAGACAGCCACTTTAACACTCCGACCACCACAACGGAATCAACATGCACCACGGCGGTAACCGCCAACAGCCAGGTGGAAGACAATGTACCACCCACTCTATTATGACCTGCCTATCCACCAGCTTTTCCTGGGACGTTACCAACGACATCAAAAGCCTGCCGAGAACAGATCTCAGAAGTCAAAGGACTCACCTGTGGGACCAACCACGATGCCATGGAGCCCGAGCTGCACATATTCCCTATGCTCTTCTACCTTCTGCTGCATTATGAACATCAATGGCAGAGAAGACGACCATGGTGAGTACTGCTGCCTAGCACACAAGGGAGGGGGGAGGAAAAAGAGAGTAACACACATGCAACATGCAACACACCCACCCCCAACACCATACACACAACTAGATGCAGTAATATTACATATTCACCCCGTATCCCTCAGGAATAATGCAAGGACAAAATGCTTTGAAGAAAGTGAGTGTAATATGGCAAAATACTATGAATAAGTGCATCAAGATACAAACGTATATACATATTTACAAATGTAGGTACTCTGCCCAGTCCTCAATGTCTGTGGGCCACAGGATCACAACACATAGGCCAAGTCCCCACCTCACTCCTGCAACAACTAGGAGAGAACACTGCTGGGGCATCAGGTCGAAGATAGACAGGCACCTCAGAGAGACAGGGAATGGGGGGCACCTCAGCCAGAAGATGGTACAATACCACTGGTCCTGGAGTGGGCAACATGCCCTGTGCGATGTCCTGGGGAGTGCAAGACCACAGTCTCTCAAGTGGGTGGCTTCTCCACTGGTTCTGGAGGGGGCATTGTGCAGAGTGTGCTTCATCCTAGGAAGGATGGGATAAGTGGATGGCTTCTTCCACTAGTTCTGGAGGGGGCATTGTGCCCAGTGTGCTTCATCCTGGGAAGGATGGGGTGAGTGGATGGCTTCTTCCACTGGTTCTGGAGAGGGCATTGTGTCCTGTGATGCAGATCTTGGGGAGTGCAAGGTCACAGTCTCTCACCTGGGTGTCAGAACCCACAGGATTTACAGGGCCCAGGCCGCACAACAGCCCATGGATGCAGGACTACACACTACCTGCAAGTGGTGATGGCTGGTCAGTAGTGGCAGTAGTGGCTGGTGTCCTTGCTGGCAGTGGTGGGGGGAGGCTCCAGCCCTTCCCCTGCAGCCTCGGACGGCTGCCCACTGGGGCTGCTGCTGCTGGTGGCAGTGCTGGCAGTGGTGGGGGGAAGCTCTAGCCCTTCCCCTGCAGGCTCGGGTGGCTGCCCACTGGGGCTGCTGCTGTTGGCAGTGGTGTTGATGGGGGTGCTGAAGGCGGTGGGGGGAGGCTCCAGCCCTTCCCCTGTAGCCTTGGACGGCTGCCCACTGTGGCTGCTGCTGCTGGCAGTGGCGCTGGTGGCGGTGCTGGCAGTGGTCGGGGAGGCTCCAGCCCTTTCCCTGCAGCCTTGGACGGCTGCCCACTGAGGCTGCTGGTGCTGGTAGTGGTGCTAGTGGCGGTGCTGGTTTTGGTGCGGACAGTGGTGGGGGGGGCTCCAGCCCTTCCCTTGCAGCCTCGGACGGCTGAACCACCATGTTTGGTGGTGGGGCTTTGAATGAGTCCCAGCACCATGCCTTCTGTCCTTCCTGCCTGCTGGTGCAGGCCCCTTGCCCTTCCTGTCAGCAGCCGTGGTTTGCCCCTTGTCCTTCCCTGTAGCAGCTGGTGGTGCCTCCTTGCCCTTCCCTGTAGGAGCTGGTGGTGCCTCCTTGCCGTTCCTAGTAACAGCTGTTGTGCCTCCTCGCCCTTCCTAGACGCAGCTGGTGGTGCCTCCTTGCTCTTCCTTGAAGGTCCTGGTGCAGGCACCCTTTCAGTGTGGCTGCCTGGTGCCCAGGATTCTCTCCCACCTGCAGTAGCTGTCAACAGTACTGTGGCCGTGGACTGGGTGGCTGAGGTGCACGTCTGGGTTCTGACCAATCTGGCCTGACGTGAAGGATGGGGTGGGGGGAGTGGTAGGGAAGAGGTCAACAGTGGAGAGGAAAAGCTTCTTAGGTACATTGGGGCGGGAAGAGGGTGAAGGTTTGGGATTGGAGGAAGAGGAAGTGGTTGTAGGAGGTGTCTGTCTGCTGATTTTGGGTGCAGGTGCATGGGCTGGATGCTGTTCTGAGGTTGATGGCTGTTGGGGTTCTGAGTGCTTGCGTTTGGGTACTTTGGGAGGAGGGGGCACAGACACAGTGGGAAAGGACACAGACGATGTGTGCATGAACGTGGGGGTGGTGACTGCCAGTGAGGGGTGTGTACTGATAAGTATGACGGTGGTAGTGGATAAGGATGTAGTGCATGCAGGTGTGACTGTAGACGCTACTGGGAGGGAGGGGGACGAGGAGGAGGAGGGGGACACAGTGGAGGCAGTGGATGTTGGTATGTCTGCATCCGGATGGTGTTTGTGTGAGTGCCTGTGGGATGATGTGTGGTGGTTGTGTTTGCCTGAATGACTCCTGTGTGTTGTCCTGTGTGCATGCTGGTCTGCCTGCATGCTTTGGAGAGGTTGGAGTTGAGTGGAATGGGATTAGGTAGAGGAAGTTGGAGGGGGAAGGCTAGAAACAGGGACAATGGCTGCCATCAGGGAGGAGGCCACAGCCTGGATTGATCTATGTTGGGCCACCATGCCAGAGTCAATGTCCTCCAGGAATGCATTTGTCTGCTGCAAATGGGCTGCCAGCCCCTGGATGGCATTCATAATGATTGACTGCCCAACAGAGATGGATCGCAGGAGGTCAATAGCCTCCTCACTCAGGGCAACAGGGCTAACTGGGGCAGGGCCTGAGGTGCCTGGGGCAAAGGAGATGCCCACCCTCCTGGGTGAGCGGGCACGGGAAACACACTGAGGGGCTGCTGGGAGGGCAGTCCTGGTACGGGGGTGGCGGCTGTACCTGTAGTTGGGGTAGGCACAGAGATGTCAGCCGCCACCAGGGAGCTTCCATCGGAGGAGGTATCACTCTCAGAACTGTCCCAGTCTACGCCGTGGTGCTCCCCTCACCCTCTGTCCCACTGGTGCCCTCACCCTCTGTGGATGCAGCCTCCTGGGCCCTGTGGAATGCCTCTCTCCCCATTGCCGGTGCCTCTGCTCCTCTGCCAGATGATGCTAATGCACATAAGGACAGGGTGACAAAAAAAAAGGAGGGAGAGACAAAGGATACACTTGGTCAATGGCACCAACAACACCATAGTTGGCGTACATGACACACACACACATGGAACAGCCCTACGAACAAGGTAATGCACTAACAGTCACAATGCTAGTCGCCAGCCCATGTACAGGGATACCTAACGCCAATTGCAGCATACCTGAGACCCACAGACCCCTGTCCAGTGGTGGATGCCTACTAGCGTGGCTGGAAGACGTTTACATCAGACCCTGCCCAACATGGGACCTACGATGCAATGTCCAGCCTGGCCTAGGGCCAACCACAGGCCCACATCCCCCAGCCAGGTGCCACCCCACAACGCGCAAGTAGTATATTGGGGCACTGTACTCACCCCATGTGGCTGCTGTGATGCTTCCAAGCGCCCATCCAGCTCCGGATAGGCCACCCACAGTATGTGGGCCATCAGGGGGGGTCAGGGTTCGATGGGCACCCCTTCCTCGTTCGGAGGCCATCCCCAGCTGGGCATCCGCAGTCTTCCGTGTCTAGCGTCTCAAGTCCTCCCACAGTTTGCAACAGCGGGTGCTCTGCCTGCCATAGACCCCCAGGGTCCACACGTCCTTGGTGATGGCACGCCATAAACGCTCTTTCTGATGGGGGCTGACCTGCTGAGAAATACAGATAGGAAAAGGTATGAGTCAGACCGTCCTGCCTGTTACACTCATGGCACACCATAGCCCTCACATCCCCTTATGCACAGACACAGCCCACCATACATGCAGCACACTGCCCAGGGCCCTTCCACCAACCCCACCTACACGAGGCCCTCACACACACCACTCCATGCATTCATGCCCCATGCATCATGCTCACAGTGTACTCACCTGTTGGTCTGAAGGCCCATATAGCATTTGGTACTGGGGTAGGACCCCATCCACCAGTCTCTCCAACTCCACCGCGGTGACACTAGCCATGGTCGGTTCCAGACACAGGTCACAGCAGCACTTGCAGTGTAGGTCCTCTCCTGTTGAAGGTCAGGTAGCAAGTGAGTGAACAGATAGAAAATAGCAGTCACGTCCGCAGCAGTGCATACCGTCACCGCCGGTGTACATCACCATTGGCCACTCTAACCTATAGGGCCCAATAGTAACCAATGAGGAGTTACACGGCGGTTCTCAACCGCCTCCTGCAACGGCACACAACGTCAGCAGAATTACCTAATTTCCACATGTCCCTCCTAACAGGACAGGTGGACGCCATTTCAGGGGGGGGCAGGCCATGGCACCTAACTGAGTCACAGTACACATAAGCACCATTTGGGCCTATCCAACAATATACTGTTACAGTCACAACATGCAATGAAGTGTAGTGTTTGGAAATATGGGATACTGACCAACTGCTCACCGTTTTGCAACCGCTGCAGATGAATAGGAGATGGAGACATCCCCCTTTGTACAGGCCCCTGGTGGACTTGGCAACAATGGAGGACAGGCATATTATCCTCACCTATAGACTGGACAGGGCCACAATCACAGAGCTGTGTGCCCGATTGGAGACTGACCCGATATCTGCTATCTGTCAGACCACCGGGATCCCCCCTCTTGTGCAAGTCCTATCTGTGCTCCATTTCCTGGCAACTGGCTCCTTCCAAGTGACAGTGGACTTGGCAGCAGGAAAGTCACAGCCAATGTCTCAAAAGTGCTGACCAGATGTTGTCTGCCCTGATTAAACACATGCACAGCTACATCGTTTTCCCTCAGGTGGAGGATTTGGCCACAGTGAAAGCTGATTTCTATGCAATGGGCCTATCCCCAACATAATTGGGGCTATTGATGGTACACATATTGTATTTGTGTGTCCCCCCAGGAGAAATGAACAGGTGTTCATAAATCGAATGAGCTTTCACTCAATGAATGTGCAGACAGTGTGCCTGGCGGACCAGTACATCTCCCATGTCAATGCAAAGTATCCTGGGTATGTGCATGATGCCTTTATCCTGAGGAATAGCAGCATCCCATATGTGATGGCTCAACTCCAGAGGCACTGGGCGTGGCTAATAGGTGAGCCCTGTTTCCCACCCAGTGGATATTGGTGTATGAGTATGGAGTGGGCCCTAAGGGTAGTGTGTGTCTAACAGTTGTCCCTCGATATTTGCAGGTGACTCTGGTTACCCCAACCTCTCATGGCTACTTACCCCTGTGCCGAATCCCAGGACACGGGCAGAGGAACGTTACAATGAGGCACATGAGCGAACAAGAAGAATCATAGAGAGGACATTTGGCCTCCTGAAAGCCAAGTTTCGATTCCTCCATCTAACAGGTGGATCCCTGTACTACTCACCCAAGAAGGTCTGCCAGATCATTGTGGCATTCTGTTTGATGCACAACTTTACCTTCCGTGTTCAGGTGCCTTTTCTGCAGGAAGATGAGGCTGGAGATGGGCGTGTTGCAGCAGTGGACCCTGTGGACAGTGAAGATGAGGAGGCAGAAGATGAGGATGAGGACAACAGAAGTGCAATAATTTAACAATACTTCCAATGAAACACAGGAAAGACAGTGTAACTTCCCTTTTAATTGATAGTATTGTGTTTTACATTGTCACTGGCAGGCTGATTTTCCCACTTCTATGGCCACTCACTGTACCCTTTGGCATCTCTATTTGCAGATATTTGTGCCCCACTATCGCTCATGGTGTGTTGACTGCAGCCAACTACAGGTCATTTCTATGTATAAATTACTGTACAGTTATATTGCAGTTTGTAAAGCTTGTTGAACACATACATAGTTCAATCATTTGACAGACTCCATGCTTGTAATTTTGGAGATTGTGTTTATTTAGGTGCTAATAAGTAGAGGGGAAAGTGCAATAGGCTGGGGTGATGGCGGATGGTGGAGAAAAGCCCAGGATAGAGTCCAGTCCATGTGGATCACAGGTGCATTGTCCAAGGGGGCATAGGATGGAGAACAATGGCAGTCCAAGGTGGACATGGTGACAGGGTGGGACACAAGGGTGACAATCAGGAGAGTGTTATTTCCTGGTGGGGATCTTGGCAATAGTCTCTGGCTTCTGCCTGGATTGCAGGGAACGCTTTCGGGGTGGTTCTCCTTCTGCAGGGGAGGGGAGCTGGTAGCCTGTTGGTCCTGTGGTGGGGCCTCCTGTCTACTAGCGGCAGCGGAGGTGGAGGGCTGTTTCTCGGTTTGGCTATTGGTAGGGGCCCGGTGGTGTGCCACTGCCTCCCTCATAGTGTAGGCCATGTCTGCCAGCACCCCTGCAATGGTGAACAGGGTGGTCTTGATGTCAGTTAAGTCCTCCCTGATCTCCAGTTACTGTCCCTCCTGCAGCCGCTGATTCTCCTGCATCTTGCCCACTATCTGGCCCATCCTCTCCTGGGAATGGTGGTATGCTCCCAGGATCTTGGTGTTTGCCTCCTGGAGAGTCGGTTCCCTGGGCCTGTGCTCTCCCTGTTGCACATCAGTCCTCCCAGCTTCCCTGTTTTCCTGTGCCTCTGTCCCATGAGCCTTGTGCCCATTGCCACTGACCCAGGTCTCTGATCGTCCTGTGTTTGTGGCCTGGAGTCCCTGTAGTGGTGGACACACTGCTGATTGACGTGTCCTGGGGACAGAGGTATGGGCCCGCTGGGTGGGTACTGTGGTTGTGTTTCCTGAGAGGGGAGGCACTGTGGTGGTATGGGACTGTGCCTGGGTAACCGACTGTCGGGAGATCCCTGATGGTCCAGGTTGGTCATCCAGATCCAAGCGTCCAGAGCTGCTTCATCGCTGTGGGTCTCTTCTGTGGGGGGGACTGGATGTTGCTGGCACCTCCTCTCCGGTGACATTGCTGGGGGACTTTTTCGTGGATGTAAATGCAATGTTATTGTTTCTGCATGTGACATCTTGTGCATGGGTGTGTTGCCCTCTATGGTTGTTATTGCCCTGGCAGCTTTACCTTGTGTGAGTAGTTATTTGGTGAGCTTGCTGTTTCCCTCTAGTGTGCATGCTTTAGTGATGGGTGTCCATGCAGGGCTGTGATGGGGGTCCATGAATTGGTGTTGCATGCAGGGCTTGGTATTGGGAGGGGTGGGTTGTGATGGTGGGGTGTGTGGGAGGTGGTGGAGTGATGGGAGTGAGGGTGGGGGTATGTGATGGCATGCAGGTAGGGGGGTGATAGTTATAGAGATATGACTTACCAGAGTCCAGTCCTCCTCCTACTCCTGCCAGGCCCTCAGGATGCATGATTGCCAAGACTTGCTTCTCCCATGTTGTTAGTTGTGGTGGAGGAGGTGGGGGTCCACCGCCAGTCCTCTGTACATCTATTTAGTATCTTGTTACCACGGAATGCACCTTCCCCTGTAGGTTGTTCCACCTCTTCCTGATGTCATCCCTTGTTCTGGGGTGCTGTCACACAGCATTGACCCTGTCCGCAATTCTCCGCCATAGCTCCATCTTCCCAGTAATGGATGTCTGCTGCATCTATGATCCGAATAGCTGTGGCTCTACCTGGATGATTTCCTCCACCATGACCCTTAGCTCCTCCTCTGAGAACCTGGGGTGTAGTTGTAGTGCCATGGGTGTAGTGTGAGTGGTGTGGGTGAGGGTGTTTGGGGTAATGTGTTGGGGTGTGTGATGTAAGGTGCGCGGATGGTGTGTAGGTGATGGTGGTGTGTGGCTGTGGTCTTGTCTGTGGTCTTGCTATCTCGCTTGTGGCACATGTTTGTAGTCGTAAAGGGTTGCGGGTAATGTGTGTGTGTGTTTTATAGTGGTGTGGGTGTGTGGGTGTTGTGTGTGCATGGGTGTCAGGCGTGTGTCCTTTGAATTGTCCAAAGTAGTGTTGTTTTGTATGTGTGTGTATATTTTGAGAGTAGCAATATGTACCGCCAATGGTTTACCGCCATTGAATGTCCGCTGCAGTGATTCGTGGATCATAATGCTGTGGGCGTAGTTCTGTTGGCCTAACGATGTTGCTTTTGATACCACCAGTTTATCATTGACCTTGGGCTGGCGGACTTGTGTGTGTGGCTGTATAGTGATGGATTGCTATGTGTGTGTCATAATATGGGTAGCGGTAATCCGCTGTGGCAGCGGTATGTTGGTGGCAGCCAGCATGGCGGTAAGAGGTTCATACCGCAAATGTCGTAACGAGGGCGGTAGTCTTGTTATATGGTTATCCTATTGCCTTCATAGTGCTGTGGCACACCTTTGCAGGATGCCCATAGTAGGCAGTCTCTGTCACAGTAGTCGAGGATTTTGGCTATGATTGCTCTCAGAGGTGCTCCTGGCTATGGCGGGGCACCAGGACTCTGTGTGTCCTTTCCACCACAAAAACCTCAGAAAGTCCCAGCGGTTTGAGTTCTGTGCATAGCCAGTTCTCCAAAAATGTTTTGGGCAAGCTTCCCTCCGCTCACTCTGGGAATCCCAGGACCCTGATATAGTTGGATCTGGAGTGGCCTTCTGCATCTTCGGCTCGCCTTTCCATCTCTCCCGTAGTAATGGTCAAATCGGCCATCTGATGCTTGAGGGTGACCACCTCACCTTGCAACTCTGCAATTTTCCCTCCGTGGTTGTGACCTTGTCCACAACTTTGTGTTAGGTGGTCACGTAGAAGATTGACATCTATTGACACTGTTTCAATTTTATGTTCGAGTGCCATTCTTGTGCCTTGAATTGCAGCTATCAGCTACCCCTGGGAGGGCTCAGGTTCTCCCAGCACTAAATCATCTGCATCCACCAGCCCTGTTTGCCTTGTTATTGTTTGGGGGTGTGGCATGGGGTAGTGTATTAGTGATGGTGTTTGTCCCGTGTGAGCGAGCTGCTTTGTCCTTGCCCATGATACTCTATGGTGGAGGGAGTCATGAGGCAGTGAAGCTCCTGGGGTGCTAATGCTCAGCATTTGGAGGGGGATTCTGTATCACCCTGTTTCGCACTTCCCCAGCACACCTTTCAGAGTCTCACCAGCTCGATTGGGGCTCCCCTGTTTATGCATCCACCTAATTTAAGGTCACCACTACTGTCGTGTGGGGTGGGGTGCCCAGCGAGAGAGATGGCCCCTTCAGAGACCCCATGGCCTTGGTCTGCCTGTTGTATGCACCAGCACCAGGCTGGCACTCTTTGTTGATTTCAACTGCCCGCTGCAAAAATCAAACAGGCCACATGTGAAAGTGTGGACCCCAATCAATCAGTCTTGGTATTCTCTCATCTTTTCTGTGCACCGGCAAATTTTTATGCCCGTATTCTTCATGGATGTGTGGTTGCTCTAAAAGCTGTGCTTTTGTTCTCACTGTTGCCACTCGTGCTGGCCCTGCTGCCACTTACGCAGCCATTCCTTTGGCGCTCTACCCGTGATGCCTGCTTTGCATGCCAGTAATCAATCAATGTTAATTGTGGGGGGAATTAGCAGGATTATACAGGATTTAGGTAAAGGCTGGCCGGGAGCTCTGGGGCTCACTTCCTTTTGGTCACGTTTCCAGGGCATGCCCATATTCACGATTCCTTAACATGTACTTTCAAAATTCCCAGTCTCATTTTCTTTCATTCATCAGCCTTCATCATCAGCTTGAAAGTATTTTATGAGTTGTTATTTTCATTCAGATCAATCTCAAACTTGTTAGCCAACTCTTCCAACATTGTATGTGCCTTGGAGGCATATATTGCAGCCTCTCTACTCAGGAGCAAAAGCTCAGCTCCATTGTGTTTATGAATTCTAGATCAAAAGTCCCCTTTGCAAGCTCCTCAAATTGTGCTTTTAATTGTACTACATCAATCTCCTTTGAGGAGATTCTGATTCTGAAACTAAAGTCAGAGTGATGACAGACATACTAGGGGTTTCAGAGATGGACCTAAAGTGGCAGGGTGTAAACTTACCTCCGGGTGGTCATGTGCAAAAGGTGACCTTGCACCTTCCACGAGGTCTGCCTCACTTCCCTGCCCCCAACTACAGTATAGTAGATGTTGCACTACGGGTTAACAGACAATATTTTAGGGAGGTAGCCTGGAAGTCAGCAAATCTCCCAAGAAACTTTCATCCATATCATTGTCAATCTCAGGCTGTCTCTTGTCATCCTCACCTCACTCTTGTGATATTTTTGCATCTGCCTCTTCCTTTGCAAGTACAGAGAAAACACCCACACCCTCAATCGCACTCTCTCACCATTCTGTTGTCTTCATTTCATCCAACTACAATTTCTCATTTGAGTTTAATATTTATACTTTTCCTCATGCTTGACATCTTTCAGTGCATTCAATACTTTAAAGTGTACAGGCCTAAGCTGAGGGTTGATTTCATACCCACTCTTTTCAAATTTGAATTTTTTCTCCAATTGCACATCCCACTCAGAGGAAAGTCCAAGCACCAATCTTTTGATTTGAACTTATTCCATTATTTTAGCCACAAAAATGTGTTAAGTCCAACCTTTATGGTCATATCATATGTGGGTGTGCCTTCTGGAGGTATTTCCTCATCCTGACAAACAGATACATCTTCATAGTTCTTATTTATTAAAAGAACTTAGGCCCAGGGTGGAAACAACAGCCACCACAGCGGTAGCCCCATACAGCCAGGCAGAAGTCAAAGTTCCACCCACCATATTACAACAACACAATCCGCCACCTTTTCCGGGGCGGTACCAACAACAACAAAAGCCTGGTGGAAACTGAGTTCAGAAGGGAAAGGACTCACCATTGGAGACACAGGGAAGAACCACGCCGCCATGGAACCCTAACTACAAGACTTTCAGATAATATTCTACCTTCTGCTCCACCACGAACACCAGCGCGGGCGAAGACGACGACGGTAAGTGCAGCCGCCTAGCATACAAGGGAGGGGGGAGGAAAAAGAGAGTGACACACACATGTACAACACACACCCCATACACACAACCAGATGCACAAGAAAGCAAGTTAATCCCCCTAAATTGGCTGAATAATTGTAGGAAAGTACCATCTTTCTTGGCATGTTACCCCCACTTTTACATGTATGTCAGTATGTTTTTGCCTGTCTCACTGGGATCCTGCTAGCCAGGACCCCAGTGCTCATAGTTTGTGCCCTAAATGTGTATGCCTGTGTAGTGCCTAACTGTGTCACTGAGGCTCTGCTAATCAGAACCTCAGTGCTCATGCTCTCTCTGCCTTCAAATTTGTCACTATAGGCTAGTGACTACATTTACCAATTCCAATTGGCATACTGGACCCCCCTTATAAGTCCCTACACACGCGTGCAATACATATAGGTCAATGCCTATATGTAGCTTCACAATGGTAACTTCGAATATGTCCATATAACATGTCTAAGATCATGGAACTGTCCCCCCATTCCAAATACGGTATTGGGGAGCCAATTCCATGCATCCTGGGGGCTCCACTATGGACCCCCAGTGCTGCCAAACCAGCTCTCTGAGGTTTTCTCTGCAGCTACAGTTGCTGCCACCCCACAGACAGGGTTCTGCCCTCCTGGGGTCTGGGCAGCCCAGTCCCAGGAAGGCAGAACAAAGCATTTCCTCTGAGAGCAGGGTGTTACACCCTCTCTCTTTGGAAATAGGTGTTAAAGGCTGGGGAGGGGTAGCCTCTACCAGCCTCTGGGAATGCTTTGAAGGGCACAGATGGTGCCCTCCTTGCATAAGCCAGTCTACACCAGTTTTTCGAGAACCCCCAGCCCCTGCTCTGGTGAGAAACTGGACAAAGTAAAGGGGCGTGACCACTCCCCTGTCCGTCACCACACCAGGGGCAGTGCCCAGAGCTCCTCCAGTGTGTCTCAGACCTCTTCCATCTTGTTTCCAGAGGTATGGGGGCACTCTGGAGGCCTCTGAGTGGCCAGTGCCAGCAGGTGATGTTAGAGACCCCTCCTGATAGGTGCTTACCTGACTAGGTAGCCAATCCTCCTTTGAGGGGGCTATTTAGGGTCTCTCCAGTGGGCTTTTCCTCAGATTATGACTTGCAAGAATCCAGCAGGACTCCTCTGCTCTTCTCTCTTTGACTTCTGCCAAGGATCGACCGCTGACTGCTCCAGGACACCTGCAAAACTCCAACAAAGTAGGCAGAAGACTACCAGCGACATTGTAGTGGCTAATCCTGCCGGCTTTCTTAAATGTTTCCTGGTGGTGCATGCTCCGGGGGCTGCCTGCCTTCACCCTGCACTGGAAGCCACAAAGAACTCTCCCGTGTGTCGACGGAATCTTCCCCCTGCTTCAGCAGGCACCAAACTTCAGCCTCACCGGTACTCTGGGTCCCCTCTCATCCTGACGAGCGTGGCCCCTGGATCAAAAGTGGTGGACCCAAGTGAACCTGTGATAACTGGACCTGGCATTAGGTGTAAGTACTTAAGGTACCCACTACCAACCAGGCCAGCCTTTTACAGTGGGCGTTTCGTGTTACTGGCTGGACTGTTTGTCTAATGGTGTTCTCCTGTCTGTATTGCCTCTGCAGGTCAGCGCCCATAAAAATAATGGTATATGGCATGTCTTTGCCAAGGAGGTGAGGACCCTGGGGGTCTGGTATGCCATTAATTGTGTTTGACCAATGACTTTGTGTTTCACCACTGCGCATATTAGTTGTTCAATGTTCATTACATGTTGTATTCAGTTTAGCTGCCTATTGGCTTTAATGTGGCATTGGACATTACATTTGGTATTTAGGTTAGCTGCCTATTGGCTTTATTGTGGGGTTTGACATTGCAGTTGAGACATTGCAGATGAGCTGTGTTTTTCCACATGATACACCAAGCTGTGTTTTTCGTATTGTGTTCACACCGAACCCTAGCGTGATAAGAGAGCGTATATTTTGGGTTTTCCTTTCTACTCAGCCTTGGGAAGAGACGAGGTTTAGGAGATCTGGCCAATCTCCAATGGGTTGTTTATTTCCCAACTCTGAGAGGAAGGGGCTTGTTAGCAGGCTTTTTACGGTGTCCCTGGGCAGCAGCAAGGGGGAATTTTCCAGGACTTCAGTCAGGAGCAGATGTCAGCTGCCTGACCTCCCTTTTGGGTGGAAAATCTCTTTCTCGCAGTTGAACAGGAGTCATCAACTTGCAGGCATGAGAAAGATGACGAGGAGTGATAGGCCCTACGGTGATTAATTTTAACTTTTATTCTTTGGTTTGAAGTTATGCTATAATATAATCACATGTATTTGCTGTGTACATTGTAATTGAGAAGTACTTTGATATATTTTCCTTTCATTGCTGTGACTACTTTTAAACGTGTACTTCCAACCTACTAATCTCGTCTCTCAGGAACCTCGTGGTAAAGTGATAATAATAAATGTCTTCTTTAAACTAAGAAGTGCATTTCAGAGAAGTTTTGTCAGCTCGGTCATAAGATAAGGAAAGCAAAACTGGGTCTATGGCAGGTGGAGCACCGACTGCCGCAAGTGGGGAAGTAGGGGTCCACCGCCAGTCCTCTGGATAGCGAGCCGGTGTCTTGCTGCTATGGAACGTACCTTCCCCCGTAGGTCGTTCCACCTCTTCCTAATGTTGTTCCTTGTTCTTGGGTGCTTTCCCACGGCGGTGACCTTGTTCACGATTCTCTGCCATAGCTCCATCTTCTTGGCTATTGATATTTGCTGCACCTGTGCTTCAAATAGTTGTGGCTCTACCCTGACAATTTCTTCCACCATGACCCTTACCTCCTTCTCAGTAAAACGGGGGTGCCTTTGTGGTGCCATGGGTGTTCTGTGATGTGTGTTGGTGAGTGTGTGTTGTGTAATGTGTTGGAATGTGTGAAGTGTGGTGCATGAGGGGTGTATGGGTGTGAGTGGTGTGTGGCTCTAGTTGTTGCAGTGGTCTTGGTGTCAGTCTCATGCCAATGATTGGTATTCGTAAGGGGTTGTGGGTAATATGGGGGGGTGTTTTAAAGTGGTGTGGGTGTGGTGTGTGTATGGGTGTCAGGTGTGTGTTGTTTGAATTGTCCAATGTGGTGTTGTTTTGTTTGTGGGTGTCCATTGTGAGCGCAGCGGTATGTACCTCCAATGGTTTACTGTCGTTGAATGTCCACCGTGGTGATTTGTTGGTCAGAATGTGGTGGGTGTTGTTCTGTTGGCGTAACGGTGTGGGTTTTGAAACTGCCACTTTAGCACTGACGTTTGGGCTGGTGGATTTGTGTATGTGGCTGTATTCTGTCAGATTGGTGTGTCATATTATGGTGAATGGATATCTGCCACTGCGGCGGTAAGTTGGTGGCCGTCAGCATGGCGGGAAGCGGGACTTACTGCCAATGTCATAATGAGGGCCATAACTTTCTATCTTTTACCATTGTGTTTGCATGCAACTCTTTGATTTCATTTCATAGCTCACTGTGATAGATCCTGACTGTAACTTATGAACTGCTCATTAACAAACCAATTTCTCTGTGACAAAAGCAGTAACCCACTGTGTTATGCACATAAAATACTGTTCTTTGATATGCATGATACACATTCTTTGCAGTAGAGTCAAAACTGCCACTAGACAAAACTCCCAGCTTTCTCCAGCTGGTACATTAATCACCATTTTGACTCTTTTAGTTTTGTTCAAACTGCTGGATCCACAAGTAATTTTGCAGTACTTTTAAAACTGCTGCACACATGAAGAAACAAGTGTAAAAACACTCACATATTTCAGTCAAGAGGCCCCCACTGGAGAAGTGCCTTCCTGCAGGCCCAGGTTTAGAGATGCCTGCGGCCCTCTTGAGAAGTATCATGGACCCCTGGGGGACTGTTATGCCATTAGTTGTGTTTGAACAATGACTTTGTGTTTCACCACTGTGCATATTAGTTGCTCACCAGTTCACCAGTAGCACATTACATGTTGTATTCAGTTTAGCTGCCTATTGGCTTTAACATGATATTAGACATTACATTTGGTATTTGGGTTAGCTGCCTATTGGCTTTAATATGGCATTAGCCATTACATTCTGTATTCAGTTTAGCTGCCTATTGGCTTTAACATGGCATTAGACATTACATTTGGTATTAGGTTAGCTGCCTATTGGCTTTAACGTGGAGTTAGACATTGCAGTTGAGACATTGCAGATGAGCTGTGTTTTCCCAAGCTGTGTTTTTCCACATGATAGACCAAGCTGTGTTTTTCACACCAAACCCTAGCTGATAAGAGAGTGTAGATTTTGTGTTTACCTCTCAATCCAGTCTGGGAACGAGTGAAGTTTGGAGAATTGGCCACTCTCCAAGTTTCTTCGGTTCTCACACTGAGTTTGCTTTTAACGATGGCCCTGGGCAACAGCGAAGGGGAGAAAGATCTTGACTTCAGACAGGAAAGGACGTCAGTTGCCTGTCTCCCGTTTGGGTAGAAAATCTCTTTCTCGCAGTTGAACCGGAGTCATCAACTTGCAGCCCTAAGAAAGATGAAGCGGAGTGATAGGCCCTACGGTGATGCAATTTTGACTTTTATGCTTTGCTTTGAAGTTATGCTATAATATAATCACATGTATTTGCTGTGTACATTGCAATTGAGAAGTAAGTTGATATATTTTGCTTTCATTGCTGCAACTACTTTTAAACGTGTGCTTCCAACCTACTAATTTTGTCTTTCAGGAACCTCGTGGTGAAGTAATCATAACAATAAATGTCTTCTTTAAACTAAGAAGTGCATTCCAGAGACGTTTTGTGAGCTCGGTCACAAGATAAGAGAAGGAAAGCAAAACAGGGACAGCGGACCACAGATTGGGAACCACTGACCTAAACCTCTGCCAAAAACAATAGGCACATTAATCACAATTAGCACAAGAGCACTCCAATTTTCAAAAACATCACAAAGCTCTCTTAGACACTGCTGAACATTGAAGCTCAAAAAGGACACACATCATAAACACCAACCTCTGAACTCCCAACAATCAAAACCACATTCACAAAGATGCACTGCCCTACTTATACTCACACTCCTAGGATTCTGCAACTGCTTTCAGGAACACCCAAATGCTATTAGTAATCCAAATTGGACAATAGAAAATCAGGATTGATGACTTAATCGGGGCAAAGTGGGTCCAGCCGGTAACCATCCTCTTCTATCATATTTGCTAGCTCTTTTCTTTATGCAAATTTAAGAGGCATGAACTACTTCACTAGAGTGTTAGAAATTGGGTCTTTGGTTGGCACTCAGGGTACCCCCTGTCCAAGGAAGGACCCTTACTTTAGTCAGGGTAAGTCACACACAGTCCAAATTATCCTGTGCCCACCCTCTGGTAGCTTGGCACTGAGCAGTCAGGCTTAACTTAGAAGACAATGTGTAAAGTATTTGTGCAATAAATCATGCAATAACACAGTATAGCACCACAAAAATACACCACTTAGAAAAATATATAATATTTATCTGGTTAAATGCAGGTCAAAATGATCAAGATTTGATAAGTACAAGTTAAATTATCACTTCAGAGAATGATAAAAAGAGTCTTTAGTCTTTAAAAAGCAACAAGTGTCTCTTGCAAGCACAAATTACCTGGTTTGCGTTCGAATTCTTCGCAAAGGACCGCAGAGGAGGAGATGCGTGGAAAACAGGGAGGTGTGCTTCGGTTTCTCCGGGCGCACACAGATGATGCGTCAATAATTTTCCACGCAGGGAAGGCTTTGCGTCGATTTTAGCGTACGGTCTTCGATCCTGTACCGGTTGCGGGGTTTTCGGATGCTCCGGTGACAATGCAGAGAAATCCTGGGCGTGCAGGACGAAGTCACAGGAGCTGCATCGATCCAGTGGGCAATGCATCGATTCTTCTCACAGGAAGTCAGGCTGCGTCGTTCAGGCTCGGCTTTGTGTCAACCCAATGGGCCATGCATTGAAGTTCTAGTCGCAACGCTGGCGCTGCATCGATTTCCTCTCGGGGAGCCCGGCTGCATTGTTCTGATTTGGAGTGTGATGATTGTCTCACTGCGTCGTTCCTGGCAGGCTGTGCATCGAATGTTCGCAGCACAAGGAGTTCTTTGCAGAGGAAGTCTTTTTGGTCCTGAGACTTCAAGCAACAGGAGGCAAGCTATACCCAAGCCCTTGGAGAACACTTCTCAGCAGGGCCAGGGGGCAGCAAGGCAGCAGGACAACAGCAGGGCAGGAGTCATTTGCAGAAAAGCAGTCAGATGAGTCCTTTGGGCAGCCAGGCAGTTCCTCTTGGCAGGTTGCAGGTTCTGGTTCAGAGTTTTTCACCAGTGGTATCTTGTCCAGAAGTGTCTGAGTTGGTATGGTCAGAGGCCCTGTTTAAATACCCAATTGTGCCTTTGAAGTGGGGGAGAACTTCAAAGAGTGACTTAGAAGTGCATCAGGTCCCCTTTCAATTCCATCCTGTTTGCCAGGGTTCCAGTAGGGGGTTTGGCAGTCCACTGTGTGAGGGCAGGCCACTGTCCTTTGACATGTAAGTGTCAGGCCCTCCACCCTCCCACCCCAGGAAAACCCATTCAGTATACAGATGTGTGCAGGTGTGACTGAGCATCCTGTGTTTGGGGTTGTCTGAGTGAAATGCACAAGGGAGCTGTCAAGTAACCTAGCCAGACGTGGATTGTAAGGCACAGAAGGATTTAAGTGCAGAGAAATGCTCACTTTCTAAAAGTGGCATTTCTAAAATAGTAATGTTAAATCCAACTTCACCAGTCAGCAGGATTTTGTATTACCATTCCGACCATACTAAATATGACCTTGTTACTCCCTTCAGATCAGAATATACCACTCAAACAGTATATGCGGGTAGCCCTAATGTCAACCTATGAAAGGAGCAGGCCTCACAGTAGTCTAAAAACAAATTTAGGAGTTTTACACTACTAGGATATATAAACTGCACAAGTATATGCCCTACCTTTTATCTACATAGCACCCTGCCCTATGGGTTACTTAGGGCCTACCGTAAGGGTGACTTATATGCAGAAAAAGGGGAGTTTAAGGCTTGGCAAGTACATTTAAATGCCAAGTCGAAGTGGCAGTGAAACTGCACACACAGGCCCTGCAATGGCAGGCCTAAGGCATCGCTAAAGCACATATAGTGCACTTTCCTAGGGTCTTACAAGTAGATTAAATAAGGCAATTGGGTATGAACCAATGTCACCATGTTTTAAGGGAGAGAGCATATGCACTTTAGCACTGGTTAGCAGTGGTAAAGTGCGCAGAGTCCTAAAACCAGCAAAAACAGTGTCTAGAAAGTGGAGGGAGGCAGGCAAAAAGTTACGGGTGATCACCCTAAGGCTGTCAGGTCTAACATAGAGGAACTGGGAGTGTTGTTAATCTCCTAAGGAATTTTTGGGGCCAGATGTAGCAAAGGTTTTTACCCATTCTGTGTCTGTGGGAAAAAGTGTTCGTACATATGGCCCTTGGTGCTCCACACCTGACCTTGTGCTGACTTTGGAATTGGGGCACCAGGTTTGAGTCTCAGCGTTGGCTCAACAGCCTGTGATTCTGGGAAAATCACTTAGGGTATGATTTAGATCTCGGCAGAGGGGTTACTCAGTTGCAACAGTGACAGATATCCTGTCCATCAAAATATAAATACCATAATAAACAATGGAATCTAGATTTCGGCGGACGGGATATCAGTCACCTCTCCGCTGAGATATAAATCAGGCCTGTAATCTCCTTGTGCCTAAAAAATATAAAAATGAATGTATCCTTGTGTATTGTAAGTGTTTTTGAGTTTGTGCTATAGAAATCTTTAACAACAAAAATCAATACAGTCAATATTAAGTGAAGCTCATTGGGCTCCACACAAAGGACAGATAATATTTTAGTGTCAAACTGTGAAGGTTTATGAAAAGGTAAGGGTTTACAAAAGGACAAAAACAGGTTATCATCAATTTATAATCAAAATACACATGTTTCAGTTAATAAGCAATCAGGGGACTACCAGCATGGCGGTTGCCTCAAAAGGAAGCACAAAGGTAAAGTCAATTGTATCTCTCAGAGAGTCCTCTAACATCTTCTGTTCTGCTCATCAAGACACATTAAAAACTCCAACATTTTATCCAGTTACATGCAGGCCTGAAAAGCTAGTCCATTTAGTCTATAGCAGAATGATACAACTACATAGTCAGTAGCTTCTCAAGATTTTTCACAACATAAGCTTCTCTCTGCGTACTTCAAACTTACACCACCTCTAGCAAGTTAAAATACATGGACTAGTCTGCACATTTCAGATGTTTCTTGAAAGCGCTAATCATTAAAACAACATTCCACTGTTATTATAAAGAAATGAAAACATTTTTAGTATGGGAAAGAAGGAAAAGACATTGGAGGTCATTATGACCCCGGCGGTCGGTGCAATAGTGGAGGTAGTACCACCAACAGGCTGGCAGAACATACCGCCACTATTATGACATTGGCAGTTTGGCCAAAGCCAAACCGCCAAGTTAACTCACCGACCGCCACAGCGGTAATGACCGCCGGGCTGGAGACTAGAGTATCCAGCCCGGCGGCCGTCACTATGCCGCCCATAGAATTTTGACCCCGCCCACCGCCATTGTTTCCGTGGTTTCTGTACCGCCATGGAAACTATGGCGGTAGGCACTATCAGTGCCAGGGAGTTCCTTCCCTGGCACTGATAGGGGTCTCCCCGCCTCTCTCCCCCTCCCCAGAGTCCTCCCCCACCCTTCTCCTCCCACTCCCAACACCCCAATATACAGACATACATGCACATACATACACACCCAAACACACACACATACATACAATCACCCATGCATGTATACATTCATACACACTCACAGCAACATTCACCAACATACATCCAGGCACACATGCACTCACACAATACAACATGCACGTACACACACACCCACTCATGCACACACGCATGCACACATTCACACACAGTCACACAACCCCCCACACACAATGCCCCCTACCTCCCTCTTGTAGGAGGTGGGATGCGGCACTGCTGCCAGCAGCAGCGTCCGCCAGCAAAACACTACCAGACCGTATCATGGGACATAACACGGTAGGTGGTGTTTTGCTGGTGTGGCACTGCTGCTGGCAGCAGCACCACCTTACCGCCATCCGCCGCAATGACTGTAGCTGGAATTCTGCCAGCCTTCTGGTGGAATTCCGGCTACGGTCATAATTCGATGGACGGATGGTAGCCACGGCAATGGCATGTTGGCATTTGTAATGAGGGCCATTGTCTCAAAAGTATTTGAACTTCAACTTCACTAGAAATAAAAATGTCTACCTCACAAAGCTAAGATGGCAATTTTATAATGTTAACTCCTTTTGAAATGCAGACCTACATAAGCTAAAATAAAACTAAAAGTAAATTAAAATAATATATCCCTACATTAGCGTGACTACGTGTTAATGTCATGTTAATGCAAACTGCAACAAATGCAAAACTTCCTATCATACTTACTATCATATTAGTAGCTCTAAAGCATGGTGAACTGAGGGCAACTGTCATATATCATCATAAATTACAGCATGAGAAGGTGAGTGCCTACTCATGATCAGACCCAGAGCCCTAAACCATAATCTCATAGTCCTCTGGCATACTCCATTCAAAGTTGTCATCCTCTACCCTTCCTGACATACACCTGTGTTGCCTAACCCTTTCACTGTGAATGGGCTACATTGCACGATTTTTGCAATTGCAGGGTGAAGGTATTAATGAAATGTACACAAATGTCCTTTTAAATTTCTTTCATTCACATGGGAAATATTTTCATACGAAGGTCTCTCTTCCTACTCAACACCATTAAATATGACATTGCTTTAAACAAAGAGGAGCTATGTCAGTAGGCAGGGGTCCACAGCACTAATTAAGGCAGCGTGTGGCAGGAAACAAGGGGCAATTTTCCAGAGCGTATGCAAGAGCCAGTGGGCTACAAACCCACACTATTTATCATGGAGTAAGATCCCACTGGTTTGCAAGATGTCAATAGGGGTAGAGGAGGCCAAAGGGAACAGATGAGCATGCTGTTATGGAAGATGGTGGCAGAACTGTATGAAAAAGAGGTGAAAGGAGGCTTAGACTCCTACATAATTGCATGTTGTATTGCAATATCCAGAAATCATTTTCCCAGGAATGGTTCTTCTGGTGTGGGCTCTGGATGGTGACAGGTTGAAATTAGTTTCGGTGAAGATGTCAGTAGGCGAGTTAACTAGGCAGGCATCATGATGCCATCATATGCAAAAGTAAAATATACATCTTTGTTGCCAATCTCCTTTTATCCTGGCAATAGCAATAAAGAGCTTATGAAATGAGAGTCACATTTTTTAATTTTGTTGGGTATTTTGCAAGCAGTACCCTCTTATTACAAATGTGGACAAATTTCAAAATCATTGAGGTTCTGGTTTAGATGTAATCTTAGAAGGGCCAATAGCTGTGAGGGAGGCAATATAAATGTTTGTGAATACCAATAAAGGTCTCAAGTACATTTGCAAGTGTAGTAAGACTCTCTTGTAATCACCCACTAGATGTGCCTTATAGCTGGCAGTCGCCCCCACCTCCGCCAGCAGCAGCGACAGCAGCTGCAAACCTTTTACTACAAAACGATAATAAACTATATTTATTATTGTTTTGTAGTAAAGGGGGTGGGGCATTGGGGATGACAGCCATGGAGGGGAGTACACAGAGCACTCTTCTCAGTGTGCATGTATGTTTGGCCGGCCGTCTCGGGCTGGCCAAACACACATGCGCACTGTGTTCTCCCCCGCCCGGCACGGTGCAGCCAGACTGGAGAGAGCAGGAACAGGCTCCCAGTCTGCCTGGGAGCACACTGGCTGGGCGCTCCCAGCCAATCATAACACTACTCTGACCAGAATCAGGACTGGCCGCAGGAGGAGCAGCAGCACAGAGAGGAGGTAAATTTTTAAAAAATATATATTAATTTAAGATTATAGATATCCATCCCCCATTATTCCCCCTCCCGTGCGCTGCCACACCCCCTGTAGCCCCAGCAAGCCACGACTGCAGCTCGTGAACAAGTACACCCTTAGTGGAAATTAAATAATCAAGTTCACAAAATTATTATATAGTGTGTTTTTGTTGATTTTTTTTTATTTTGATGTCAAGACTCCACCATTGTTGTCCCACTGAAATGCATAGTAGCAAATGCCTGGATGTGATTGTCGCAAAAAAGCAAAAACAATTAAAAGTGTGTAATAAATTAATAACAATTTACTAAGCATATATCCTTTTTTTCTTGATGCCACAATTATACTAGCAATTGAGTGAGTTATAAGGTGATTTCACCATTTGATAAAAAATGTTGATCTTCTGTTGTAAGTTGATTAAATAGTTTTGAAACTGTTTTTTTCTTGTAATTTTCTATGGAAAATGTAATTAGAATGGCAGCATTCATGTTAGAATAAAGACCGAAGGCCCAATTCACAAATGACCTCCGCCCTCGTGGCAGAGGCCTCGCAGTCATGGTGGGGGGCCCACACTCATGGCGGGACCTCATCACTGCAGTTACTCATTGTAGAGGTCCTGCCATGAGTTTGGGCCCCCTGCCAGGGGTGCATGCCAAGGACCTTTGTTAATCGCACCCACATATTGAGTAAAAGAGGTATTTCTAGCAGCAGCAGGGTTCAATTGCACCTAAAATACAGAATTCTAATGAATATCTATAATGTTACATTCTGTGTGTTCAAATTATCAATCAGGCAAACCTATGTTGTAGAACTCTGAGCTTTAGTACTGAAAATATTTCCTATGAGGTAAATCAACAAAATGTTGGCATGGAAATTTTAATTAGTGCTTTTGAAAGGTAAAATGATACAAAACTAGCTCCTTCAAAAATGAGAAGGGAAGTATGGGTCATAGATGTTTATGATATCATACATATTTCAGAACTAAAATTATTAATGAGAGAGATCTCTACCTAATCTATTCCTAAACTATTTCTTCAAATTATTAATCATCACTAAATATCATTAAATATCTCCTTTTAGGAAATGGCAATCTTTTATGTGTTACACCCCCAGATTTTTCTCCTATGTGTTTTTGCTGGCCACTCTACTCTATGCTACCAGAGTATAGACAATTGCTTGCTTGTAGGGAGGAGTTTGGATCACCTGACAGCAAGACCAATTGAGAAAGACCCAGGTTCAAACAAAAGTTTGGTGACACCTGAAAAGGCCCCAGCTTTTGTCCTCCCACTCAGGCTTGCAGCACACCAAGTGGAGGGAAAGCTGCCTCCAGAACATACATGGAGTGTCCAAAGAGGAGGGGACTGCTCATTACCGTGGCCACAGCTCTGGGTGGGTTTTCTCATATTGAATTTTGACATTGAGGGGAACTTATTGTTCCAATAGGGCAAATAGGATGTGCTGCAGGAGTGGGTTGAATTACCTGTGTGAACTTTTATCCCATTGATTAGGGAAAGTCACCAACTAGCTGGTGACAGGCATAAACTTGACACTTCCTGGCACCCACTTCCTAACACTTAATGGACCTGCAGAAGATCAGAAGAGGGCTGGGCTTGCTGTCTGTGACATGAGAGTCAAAATATCGATGGGCTAGGAAAGCAGACGAGTGGAATACTGACCGGCAATGCCAGTGAAAAACTGCTAAATGCTGACCTCGCCATGGTGCAGGAAGCATTTTATTTTTTATTTTCAAAAAGTAAAATCCTGAAGGAAGATTTTCTTTTTGAAAAAATAAAATAAAATAGGTTGGTGCAAGGCTCCGTCATGTTGGTAGGGCCCTGCATTATCTGCAAAAAGCATTGACAGGAACCAACAGAGGTTCCTGCCAATGCTTTAGAAATTACTGCCAGCTTTGTGGTCATTTCCAAATTTGACAGGCAGCATCTCCGGCAGGATGATGGAGTAATTTACTGCATCTCCCTCACAGAGAAAACAGGCCACCCCCAATATCTGAATGAGGCCCTAAGTCTCATAGCTAAAAACTTGACCAGGGGAAGATGCCTAAAATATCCGGCCAGCAAAGGGACTTCCCTAGGTGCACAATTTGAATTTCTTCCTCTCAGAGCTCTTTCCACCAAAGCCAAAATGTTTCAGTGGGACCTCATCCAATACCTATCCCACTTCATAAGAACTGCTACCAATACAGCTTGCTGCAGGATTTTGACTTCCAAAAAAGAGACTCAGGGCCTCATTATATCATGGCGGGGGTCCGACTGCCATCGGCTTGGTGGTCAGAACACTGTTTTATGGTGCATCAGGTTCCAAGGACGAAAGACCTCTGTGGTCCTGCCGGCACCCACAGGCAGTGCAAACCTCCAAGGTGGTGAGACAAGTCAATGAGATTGTCAGAGCCAGTGTTTCTGCCGGACAGATTATGATGTTGCTTTCTGCCAATGTGACTGTGGCGGTCTAACCGCCACATCCTAGCTGGAGTAAATGGAGGCGTAAATGACAAGAATTCACCTGCAGGCAGCCTCAAACGTCCTGTACTGCCATGAAGCTGATCATACATAGATGGAGCTCAAAATCCATGCGGCTGTGAACGCAACTGATGGTAAGACCACACACCTACCCGTGTTCCAAAACTCAACAACCCATCGACGTGCCACAATCCAGCTGGTATGTGCATTACACTGCCTTGGCCAAGTACACTTTTTATGTGTCCCGGTTTGGAGTCTTTCACAACAAATGACCCATACACAGTCACATGATGCCCACTGTAGGCAGGTCACTGACACTGTATTGCCACACTCCACAAAAACACACATGTCTGCTCATCACAGTTTCAGGGACAGTGAAGTGTACAGAACATTGTGTCTCATAACAGCAACATCACATCAACATCACACCTAACTAAAAAAGCACCCTCATATTACTCACATGACATGACCTGCCATGACGTTGAAGACACATATGTATAGATGTGTCATTTAACCCAAACACACCTTCCATAAAACATCTCTGTGATGGACCCACACATCACCCACATTGCAACACAATGGAAGGTCAATGGGATGCACAATATTTTGTGAGACAAATATTCAAAGCTCAGAATAAAAACAATATCTGCACAATATAGATGACGGCAACAGGGGCACTTCAGGAAGGCTGCTGTCCTGGGACACATTTTACTTTGCATGTGCCCCGAAAAACACAATTTTCTCAGGAATTCTCCCTTCATGTATATCAGGGACAACCAATAGTGGAGCCAAGTGACATGGCAATTTTCCAAATGTGAAAGTGCAAGTCAAGTAAGCAAATACAACAGCAGCAGCTTGAGTCACACATGTAGATGAAGTAGCTGCAAGGTACACATATGAAAATGAAATGAATACATGGTCAGTCAAATGTATAGGAAGGTTGCACAATTGAACACCCTCAATGTATAGGCAAAATAAACTCTAGCTTGCACACATGAGACAAATGTCCAATCAACATCAGGGGTTCTAATTTTACACAATACATATCGACATTGGCCAAGCCAAGATTAAATTCTTACCATATCAAACAAAACACAGTGCAAGAACACCCCAATTGGATTATCACCCACACATCCCTTCAGTGAACATCTATCCTTGTCCTGGGTGACACAGGCACTGCTCACAAAGTCAGATCTTGCCAACCACAGCAAATGGAGCAGCATTCAGGGTGAAACAGACACTACTGTAGACATACACAAATTACTCATGGTCTTCTCCTTTGGAGGGGTGGCCTTCTTCTTGGGGGTGGGAGGGGTAGGGCTGCTTGCTGGGGGGACAGGTGTGACAGGGTAGGACGTGGATGTCGAAGGGATGGGTTGGAATGTGGGTGGAGTACTTTTAATTTTGGGAGGGGATGGGAATCACAGGGGTAAGGTCAAAAAGCAAACTTTCATGGGAAAACAGGGAGGGTCTGCAGAAGGGGTTAGTGGTTGGGAGGTTGAGGGAGTGCTGGTCTTGCCTGTTGGTGTTGATGCTGCTGGGGTGTGCCTGTCTGAGGAATGCTTGGGTTTGGATGGTGTCTGTTGCATGTGTGAGTGTGGACTTTTCCGTTTCTTGTGGTCTGTGAGGTGGAGGTGCTGGGTAATGTGGGAGTGGTGGCTCTGTTTGTGGGTGTTGGGTTGGTGTCTGTAGGTATGGTGGATGTGCTGGCTGTGTTTGTGGCTGTTGGGGTGGTGTCTGTGGGTATGGTTGAAGTGGTGGCTGTGTTTGTGGGTATTGGGGTGGTATCTGCGGGTTTGAGGATTGGGTGGCTGTGTCTGTGTGTGTTGGGGTGGTATCTGGGGGTATTGTATCTGTGGTGTGTGGGTTTGTGGGAGTTGGAGTGGTATCTGGGTGTTAGACCTGACATCCTTAGGGTGGTCATCACCAACATTTTGCCTGTCTCTTTCGACTTTTTTGACACTGTTTTGGTGATTTTAGGACTCTGCGCACGTTACCACTGCTAACCAGTGCTAAAGTGCATATGCTCTCTCTCTTAAAACATGGTAACATTGGTTCATACCCAATTGGCACATTTGATCCTGTAAGTCCCTAGTAAATTGCACTACATGTGCCCAGGGCCTTTAGATTGAATGCTGATAGTGAGCCTGCAGCACTGGCTGTGCAACCCACATAAGTAGCCCCTTAACCATGTCTCAGGCCTGCTATTGCATGGCCTGTGTGTGCAGTTTCACTGCCACTTCAACTTGGCATTTAAAAGTACTTGCCAAGCCTTAAAACTCCCCTTTTTTTACATACAAGTCGCTCCTAAGGTAGGCCCTACGTAACCCATAGGCCAGGGTGCTGTGTAGGTAAAAGGCAGGACATATACCTGTGTGTTTTATATGTCCTGGTGGTGAAAAACTCCTAAATTTGTTTTCCTCTGCTGTGAGGCCAGCTCCTTTCATAGGCTAACATTAGCGCTACCCTCATATATTGTTTGAGTGGCAGATTCTGGTCAGAAATGGGTAACCAGGCCATATTTAGTATGGCCAGAATGGTAATGCAAAATCCTGCGACTGGTGAGGTTGGATTTTATATGACTAGTTTAGAAAATGAAACGTTTAGAAAGTGAGCATTTCTCTGCACTTAAAATCCATCTGTGCCTTACAGCCTCTTTCCAATACATGTCTGGATTGGGCTGGTTGACAGCTCCCTTGTGCACTTCACCCAAACAACCACAAACAGAGGATGCTCTGTCACACTTCCACACATCTGCATACTGACTGGGTCTTCCTGGGCTGGAAGGGTGGAGGGGCTTGACACTTATATTTCAAAGGCTAGTGGCCTGCCCTCACACACAGGACTGCAAAACCCCCTACAGGTATCCTGGCAGACAGACCTGTATTAAAAGGGGACCTTGTGCACTTCAAACCCACTCTTTGAAGTCTCCACCACTTCAAAGGCACTTTTGGGTATATAAACTGGGTCCCTGACCCTACCAACTCAGACACTTCCTGGGACAGACACTCTGAACCAGATCCTGCAACCTGCCAAGAGGAGATGCCTGGCTGCCCAAATGACTCACCTGGATTGCTTTGCTGTGAAGGACTGCTGCCTTGTTGTTGCCCTGCTGCCTTGCTGGCCTCAGGGTCTGCTGAGAAGTGCTCTCCAAGGGCTTGGATTGAGCTTGCCTCCTGTTCCTGAAGTCTCAGGGCCAAAAAGACTTCTTGACTTCAAAAGGAACTCCTTGTGTGGCAATAATTGAGGCACAGCCTGCCGGAATCGATGCACAGCCTGCCTAGCAGTGAGAGAACCACTGCATTGCTGACCCGGAAAGATGCAGCCCGGCTCCCTGAGTGGAGATCAACGCAGTGCCAGCGTTGCGACTGGAACTTTGACGCACGGCCTTCCGGATTGACACATCGCTGAACGGGAATGACACAGCCTGAGTTCCTGCATGAGGAATCGATACAGCGCCTGCCATGCAACAAAAACTCCAATGCATCACCCACCGGATCGATGCAGCACCTGTGACTTTGTCCTGCATGCCCAGGATTTCCACAAATTGCCCCTGGGCGTCAAAATACCCTGCATCGCAAGGAGGATTTAAGCATGTGTGCCGGAATTTGACACAAAGCCCTTACCGTGTGGAAAAAATCGACGCATCGTCTGTACGTGCCCAGATATCCAATGCACACCTTTTTCCCCGCATCTCCTCCTATGCGGTCTTCGTGCGTGTAATTTTGGTGCATATCAGGTACTTTGTTCACGCATTTGTTGATTTTTAAGGACTTAAGACGCTTCTTTTTATTGCAACCATGATATTTCACCTTGTGATTATCAAATCTTGATAGTTTTTCACGTTAATTTAATGAGATAACTATCTTATATTTTTCTAAACCTGTGTGGCATCTTTTTGTAGTGTTCTCATTGTGTTATTGCATGATTTATTGCACAAATACTCATTGCCTTCTAAGTTAAGCCTCACTGCTCAGTGGCAAGCTACCAGAGGGTGGGCACAGGATAATTTGGATTGTGTGTGACTAACCTTGACTAGGATTGTGGCCCCTACTTGGACAAGGGTGGATACCTTTGCCAACTAGTGAACCCTTTTCTAACACTGGGGATATGTTGAGTGTGGTGGAAGTGTCAGTGGGGGATGGGGTGGTGCCTGTGGGTATGGCTGTTGGGGTGTGTGGGTCAGTGGGAGTGCTGTCTGTGGGAATAGTTGTTGCTGTGGTGTGTGTGAGTGACTGTTGAGTGCTTGTGCACTGGTGTGTCTTGTGGTGCTTGTGTTTATGTGTGCTTCTTGTGTGTGTTGACGTGTGTGTTGACGAGGGTGAGTAAGGATGTGTCTATGTGCTTGGGAGAGGCAGGTAGTTCAATATTGATGTGTGTGTTGAAGTGGGTGAGTGTGCATGTGTCTATGTGCTGGGACAGGTAGGGGAATACGGTAATTAGATGGGAAAGAGGTAGGTGGTTGGGGGGAGGTTTGTGAGGGGTAGATGGTTGCTGTCAGGGAGAACCAGAGCCTGAAAAGATATCTGTAGGCCAGACATTGCACAATTAATGCCTTCCAGATGCGCAACCATCTGCTGGAGCTGGCTGCCCTGCACCTGGATGGCATTCACAATGGCAGTCTAACCCACAGATAAACTCCTCAGGAGGTCAATAGCCCCCTCACTCATAACGGGTAACGGGGGCAAGGGGTTAAGTACCTAGGGTGAAGGAGATACCCACCCTCCTTGGTAAGTGGGCACAGCCAACTGGGTGGGGAGCAACAGAGAGGGTGGCAATGGAACTAGGAGTAACAGTCAAGGATGGAACAGGAGCAGGTCTTGATGGGACTGCTGCTCTAGGGAGTAGCTACTGGAGGGAGAATTTGAAGATGATGACCTTGATCCTGTGTCCTCTGTGGCACTCTCCTCACCCTCCAGGCCACGTGATCTCTCTGTGTTGGTTGTCTCATGACTGAAGGTACAGTGGACAGCTTCTTCCCCATTTGGTTCTGCCCTGTTTCCTCCACTCGCCTGTGATGATGCCGAAATTACAAAGACAAAAAGGGTCACCTCTTGTTCCTGATCACACTCAACCAACAACTATGATTAGCAAACATTATCATGATGTACGGAAGCCCCCAGCCACAAGCTCCAGCAAAGTGGCTCCAACATTTGCAGCACCATATGCATGCATGCTACATGAACTGTCAACAGTTGCCCACAGGATATTCAGAATAACAGACAACTCCAATTGCATGGGTGAAGTTGTGCAATCATAGTACCCATTGAACAAGTAGGGGACCATATCACCTTAAATGGTTTTCCTCATGTAGCATCCCTTGGTTACCTGTTGACACACTAAAGTAGGGCAATGCCAAGTTTCAGTTCCACAGATCCCACACAAGGTCATGCATACAGCTAATCTTCATGTACCCAATGCCATATCATGAAGAAATGATGGCCAAATAATCGAGACATGTTGCTGAAAGAAATACAGTAGCTGGAAGAAGGTGACATCCACACCCATGTCACACTGGAAAAAGTCAACAATGGTCACTTCACTATGTGCACATTGTCTAAATTGACTCATGGAGGTTGTACTAATGTTGCTCAGATAGATAACGCATCTTGGACAGAAATGTACACTTGAAACAGGTTGGGCAAAATGTTAGGGAGATTTGTCTACAAAATCCACAGCCCAATTGATCAGCTAGCCCAAAGGAAATCACCTCTTTTGATTGGTACTCCTGACAAAACCATACTCTGATTGCATCAGTAGAAGCCAGTCTTTTTAAAGTTGTAGAGGCCCAGTGATTTTCAAATACCTGTAGCAATCCCTTAACATGTTGCTCAATGTGTAGGCAAATTGCTGTCTCTTTCTTTTCATGCAAACACAGATTTTCTTGGATGAATGGTTGTACTCAACCATGTATGATTCCCACATTACCTAAAGTCACTCCCTGATGCATGTCAACACTTAGGTAATGAACTTTCTCCATTTAACATGTGCTAAGCATTTTGCTAAATGATTTTACATCAATGGCATGGAAATGCACATTGTGGGTAAAAACTGTAGTCATACCTGTCATGTCCTTCATTGCGACTGCAGTTGTACATGGCAAATCACATGGAATGACAGGTGAGGGTACGTGTGAGCCACAAATCAATGATGCCACACTTTTGTCTGTGGCACCACATGAACTGTAACCCCATCACATGTGTCCAATTCAAAACACATCCTGTCATGCACACATGTGAGAGAATCAAACATTATCCCATGAAGACAGATAGACCATGCATGATACAGCAGTGAAAATGATATGGCAAAAGTGAAAGGTGCACATGCTAAAACGTAGGCACAAGGAATGATGGCAACAGTGATGTCACGAAAATCATGTCACTGGACAATTACTACTTACAAAGGGAAAGTATTGATCTGAGACTCCACCCAGTGGGCAATGTAGACAAGGCAAGTGGCGTGTGGGATACAGATGCCAATAAGCTCACTTGAGCCGACACATGGATGTGTACAGTGATCTATTAGTCCATGTTTTGGCTCTTGAGAGTGTTGTGTCCTAGGTCACTGGGCCAATAGGCAAGGCACATGAGCATGCGTCAACTACTATACCTACACAAACAATCACTCATCTTGTGTGTCACATATGGCGCATTTCCAATCTTCAGGAGGAGATGGCAGACTCTAACACATTAACATGGCAATGTAACAGGCAGGAATATGCACAGGACTCACCCCCTTGTAGCTGCTGTGCTCCCCTCAAATGCCTATCAAGCATGGGGGAGGCCACTGCCAGAATGCGGCTATTAGAGGGGTTAGACTCTGGCATGCACCCCACCCACATTGGGAGGACATCCTCAGCTAGACGCCTGTGATCTTCCGGGCCCAGCATCTTAGGTCCTCCCACCTCTTCCGACAGTGGGCGCTCCGCCGGCTCTGGACCCCCAGGGTCCACACCTTCCAGGCAATGGCTCTCCATATCCCTTTTTTCTGATGGGCGGTGACCTCCATGGATGTAAGAGACAAATCAAAAGGTTACAAATCCATATTTTGGCCAAATGGTTGTCACACACATTTCAGAAACACCAGGGACACACATTTTGATGTGAGCCACAATGAACCACAACACACCATTGTGGCCTTCTGAAGAGTAAACTCCTTGGGGCACACTAGACAGACACATGTACATCCAGCCACATTGACTCAATGCATACAGTCCCTCCAGGCAACAACCATAGTACAGACTTCACCATAACACTTATGGGTGGCACGGATAGTCTCTTCCCTGTGCATGTGTGGATATGTGATCTATACCATATTAACTCATACCACTTTAGGGTGGGTTTGTGTGATATGTATTTGTAGAATAGAACACACTTTTTACCATATGTAGCAATCCTACAGAGATGGCATCCAACGTACTAAGATATGTTTGGTCTGATGGGTTGCATGTAACCAAGCTAATGAGTCACATGTCGTGTCCTCCCCAGAATCAACTAACTATCTGCACTTGTGCAATAAGGTTCTACTGGACAAATAAAACTTATGTAAGGGTGACAACAGAGCTGTCACAAGTCAATGACACACACTGACAATGAGACAAAATTCACAACTGTATTATGTCATGGAGTTACCTCAGTACTTATCACTAATGTAATCTATGGACAAAGGCATTCAGGACACGTCTTGCCCCTGTAGGCTCATTGTGGCCACAAGCCAGAATCTGCAGGTCTACAGGGAGTGGGCCGGGTGCCACGGTAGCCACAGTAACTCTACCCCAGCATGGCCTGTGTCCCATACTGGGAGATACATATGATAGGCCCTGGTCTCTGCAGGCAGAACAAACAGAACCTACATGACAATCATGTTTCCGTCACTTCAATGCATGACATTACATTATGGGCCTCATTACGACCCTGGCGGGCGGCGGAGGCCGTCCGCCAGGATGCCGCCCTCCAAAATACCGCGCCGCGGTCAAAAGACCGCGGCGGGTATTACAAGTTTTCCCCTGGGCTGGCGGGCGGTTGCTGAAAAACCGCCCGCCAGCCCAGGGAAAAACGACCTTCCCACGAGGATGCCGGCTCGTAATCGAGCCGGCGGAGTGGGAAGGTGCGACGGGTGCAGTGGCACCCGTCGCGTATTTCAGTGTCTGCAAGGCAGACACTGAAATACTTTGCGGGGCCCTCTTACGGGGGCCCCTGCCGTGCCCATGCCATTGGCATGGGCACGGCAGGGGCCACCAGGGGCCCCGCGACCCCCCCTACCGCCATCCTGTTCATGGCGGCTTTCCCGCCATGAACAGGATGGCGGTAGGGGGGGTCGGAATCCTCATGGCTGCGGAGCGCACTCCGCAGCCATGGAGGATTCACACGAGCAGCGGAAAGTCAGCGGGAGACCGCTGACTTTCCGCTTCTGACCGCGGCTGAACCGCCGCGGTCAGAATGCTCGTTGGAGCACCGCCAGCCTGTTGGCGGTGCTCCCGTGGTCGGTGGCCCTGGCGGCCACCGGCCGCCAGGGTCAGAATGACCCTCTATGTGCCCATCCTCCATGTGGGTTGTGGCTCTCCGAAAGGCACTGTGATTTTTAGTTGGTTCTCATACAACAGTTTGCTGAGTGCTCTTTGGCACTATACACATTGCTAAGAAGATTCTCAAATGACTCAAACAGTATACATACACAGTTAATGCTGTGATGCACATATATATCATTTGACATTACAATCATCACATTCAAAGATATGTCATTATCTAGCTGTAAAGTCTCCTTGCCTAGATATATGAATGCAACACAAGAAGGATAGGCCTTATCTCACATTACACAACACAATGTTAATCTGGAATAC